>NC_072396.2:20299444-20601388 GCF_028885625.2 Pongo pygmaeus
TATGGCTGCATAGTATTCCATGGTGTATATATACCATATTTTCTTTATCCAATCTATCACTAATGGGCATTTAGGCTGATTTCATGTCTTTGCTATTGTGACTAGTGCAGCAATGAACATACTGTGCATGTGTCTTTATGGTAGAATGACTTACAGTCCTTTGGGTATATACCCAGTAATGGGATTGCTGGGTCGAATGGTAGTTCTGTTTTTAGCTCTTTGAGGAATCGCCACACTGCTTTCCACAGTGGTTGAACTAATTTACATTCCCACCAAGAGTGTATAAGTGTTCCCTTTTCTCTGTAACCTTACCAGCATGTTATTTTTTTTTTTTGACTTTTTAATAATAGCCATTCTGACTGGTGTGAGATGGTACCTCATTGTGGTTTTGATATGCATTTCCCTAATGATCAACGATATTGAACTTTTTTTCATATTCTAGTTGGTCACATACATGTCTTCTTTTAAAAAGTGTCTGTTCATGTCCTTTGCCCACTTTTTAATGGCTTTTTTTTCTTGTAAATTTAAGTTCCTTATACATGCTGAATTCACCTGACCTTTGTCAGGTGAATAGTTTGCAAATATTTTCTCTCATTCTGTAGGTTGTCTGTTTACCCTGTTGATAATTTCTTTTGCTAACACACTGAATTTTTAAGGTTTATTTTACCCAGGGAATGGGGGGTTGAGCCTTCTCCTACATTACTGTGAGACTCTGAGTTGGCACACTTTGGTGAAGACCAGTTGGCAATATGGATTATAGGCCAAAAAGAAAAAAACAACAACACCGCTCATATTCTAAACCCAGTAACTCTACTTATAAGGACTTACCTAGGGAAGTAATCACAGATGTGCTTCAAAGAGGATTTAAAGTATGTCCAAAATTTTTTCTTTATAAGAAAATTAGAGCAACCTAAGCTATTAACAATTGGGGCAGTATAAGGTAGGTCTATGTGCTTTCAAAGTCGGCTTCTGAGTGTGACCAGGATCCCTAGGAGGCCTCAAAGCTATGGGGAGGGTAACCGTAAACTGCAACATTGACAAGATGTAGCCTGGGCTCCCCACTCCTGCCTCAATGATGGTGCAGCTCTGCTTGAAGCTCTCTGGTCTTTGAGGAAAGGGTTCTGCAACTTTAAAAAACTTGAAAAACATCACTGATGTTGTAGAAAATTAAGTAACTTAATATTACACTTAAAAATCGGTTACAGCTGGGCGCAGTGGCTCATGCCTGTAATTCCAGCACTTTGGGAGGCCGAGGCAGGCAGATCGCCTGAGGTCAGGAGTTCAAGATCAGCCTGGCCAACATGGTGAAATCCCATCTCTACTAAAACTACAGAAATCAGCCAGGCATGGTGGTGGGCACCAGTAATCTCAGCGACTCAGGAGGCTGAGGCAGGAGAATTGCTTGAACCCAGGAGGCAAAGGTTGCAGTGAGCTAAGATTGTGCCATGGCACTCCTGCCTGGGCGACAAAAGCGAAACTCCATCTCAAAAAAAAAAAATTGGTTACAATTTTCTGTTATGTGTATTTCACCACAATTAAAACAAAAAAAAACTGCTTATAAAACACCACCTACCATATGATTCCATTTTTGTAGAAAAATAACAAACACATATCATGCTTATAACAAACGACTGGCTAGAAAGTGAATTATCTTTCTGGTTCCTGCCTGCATTTTACAAATTTTAAGTATACACATTAAGAAAAAAAATACGCGTTGGTGGTTTAAAAAAAAAGGAAATTCATGACATTTGCTAAAGTGGAAGAGGAAAAAGAGAAAAACAGTTGGGAAAATACCTTAGAAAAGTCATTTAAATTATTGCCAATGATGGTGTCCTCTTTAAAAACTCAAAGTTATTACCAACAATAAGAAAGTCTGTTCATCTTCTGGGAGCGCTGTTAGGGGAAATCCACTGGTACAGCTGAAGAGTAATCTTTCAATAAAGGGAGTTAGCACCACCTCTAACAGCTTTGGGAAGCTTTGTGACCTTCAAAGCAGAACCAAAGAGAGAAAGAAATGGAAGGAGGGAGGTCAAATGAAAGCTAGCAATCAGAAAAAATAAGGCCCAAACAGCCTGGGGCCAGCTTTTTTTTTTTTTTTTTTTGAAAGAAAATTCGAGGCCTAATGAGGGCGATTTCCTCAGCTTCCTGAGTCACCACCCATGCTCCCCCCATTTCCTCTCCTTTCCAACATTGAACATGAACATGAAAATTAACTGGAGCTGTAATAATCATTCCCAGGGAGAAGAGTTTCTGCAGTAGAGAAAGTCAAAGGAAGCATTCAGAATTCTAGGAATATCCCATGGAGATGGGCGAGGACAAATGTAATGCAAAGTGAAAAGTGTGTGGGTGGTTTGTCAGGGAAAAGGGTCGGGAGGAGGATGTAAACCACAAATTAAACACGATTCTAAAACTTCCAGCTGGCTCTTCCTCCTCATCTTCCCCCACTCTTGTGACAGGTGTGACAAGATCATGAGAAAACCTGTTCACTGTGTGGGACTTTGGGGCACACCCATTTTTGCTAAGTGTAACCTTTCTGCAACTTGTAAGAAACCATATGTGGCATTGACCCAGGCCAGTGTGCTCCACCTGGCAAGTGTTTCTGGGGTAGCCCGTTTACAGAGAGTGGGAGAGGTAGACCCATAGACACAGAAAAACAGAACCCCCATACACAGAGACACTGATGCACAAGCATAGAGACTCACATAGAGAATACAGACAGGCACACAGACACAAATAGGAGAGAAATCCATAAGAAGAGATCTCCCAGCCTCCAGGGTGGCCCATGACACAGGTAACCTTAGTAGCTGTGTTTCATTCCTCCTTCCACCTCTGGCTCTCCGAGCTGTCACTCATCCCAGAGGTTTCTTTGTCCTAGATCACAACTTGCTCTTTGGAATTGTACCTCACTTCAAATTATTCAAATTCAGCACAAAGTATATTTGTATTTTCTATAACCGTAAATCCACAGGTTTGTGTGCATATCTGAGTCATCTGCATTCACTAGTCTCTTACCTACTGCTTTCACAGATGTGGGCTCATACTTCTGAACTCAAATGCAAATTTTCTCAAGCAATTCAGTCTCTCTCTCTCTCTCTCTCTCTCTCACACACACACACACACACACACACGTGCATGCACACACAGACACACACACACCCCCCCTATAAGAATTATCATTTTCGGCCGGGCGCGGTGGCTCACACCTGTCATCTCAACGCTTTGGGAGGCTGAGACAGGCGGATCACAAGGTCAGGAGATTGAGATCATCCTGGCTAACACGGTGAAACCCCATCTCTACTAAAAATACAAAAAATTAGCCAGGCGTGGTGGCGGGCGCCTGTAGTCCCAGCTACTTGGGAAGCTGAGGCAGGAGAATGGCGTGAACCCGGGATGTGGAGCTTGCAGTAAGCCGAGATCTCACCACCGCACTCCAGCCTGGGCGACAGAGCGAGACTCCGGCTCAAAAAAAAAAAAAAGAATCATCATTTTCTGGATTGGTGTCTCCTCCCCAGGTCCTCACTGATGGTGCCACTGTGTGAAAGGCACGTGGCTCTGTGGAGAAGCTCATGTCCTGAGAACACCCTGTCACCCTTTCATAGAAAACGGAATTAGCAGCTGTTTGTCAGCATTTGCAAATGTTACATGGCTTGAAAAGGCAGAATTCTGGGAACTCAGTAGCTGCCCTGTCACCAAGGTCAAATGGTCCTCATGGCTCAAAAACTCTCCCAGCCCTTCTATAGGGTCTTTTTTGACTGTCTTTTTTTTAGGGCTTCACCCTGATTTTATCCTTTTCCTCCTATTTCTGGTATGAAATAAAAGTACTTGATTTCCTACTCTGTAATGTGTGCTTTGGTTTTTCATCTTACCTTTTATAAACAACTGTTTGAGCAAAGTAAAAATACATCTTTGCATAGATCGTTTTGGTAATCTTCAGTGATGCTCACTTGGTGAACTTTTAAGAAACCTAAGCCGCCAGGCGCGGTGGCTCACACCTTTAATCCCAGCACTTTGGGAGGCTGAGGAGGGCAGATCACGAGGTCAGGAGATCGAGACCATCCTGGCTAACACGATGAAATCCCATCTCTACTAAAAATACAAAAAATTAGCCAGGCGTGGTGGCAGGCGCCTGGAGTCCCAGCTACTCGGGAGGCTGAGGCAGGAGAATGGCGTGAATCTGGGAGGCGGAGCTTACAGTGAGATGAGATCATGCCACTGCACTCCCCTGTCTCAAAAAGAAAAAAAAAGAAAAGAAAGAAAGAAACCTAAGGAAATTCTAGTTTATACTGCCTTCCCCAATAAATATGGGGGGTTTATTGACTTTATTAACACATAGAAAAATGAATCTTCAGCTTTACATTTTAAAAACTATATTCTTTAAATTACAGAGAAATCCAAAAAGGTTTAACTAGACAAAAAAAGCAGTCATCAAAGGGGTCTTCCTAATTTACAAAGCTAGACCCCCACACCTGGCCAGACCTTCTATGAGAGCATCAAGGCTTCTGAGGGGAGCGCATTGGTCCCCTCATTCTCCTCCCCCAAGCCCTCTCTGTTTAGTAGTGTCACACAGACTTTTCACAAAGGATTTGTCACCAGTCCACAGAGCACAGTCTCTGGAAATTCCACCTGTGGTTTGACATCAGGGGACTTCATCAGACTGGAAGGCAGAAGCCATCCAAACTGACTTGAGGCAAAATCTCTCCACAGGTCTTCACGAGTACACAGGAATTCTGAAATTGAGGCCCTGCAACATCTGCTCTGTTCCATCAGCCTCACTGAGGTAAAGTACCACACCAATGTCAAAAGCTCCAAATGCACCAGGAAAGCCGATGACATCATGGAACTAGAGAAATGTTTCTCATCTCAAAAGTTCACTTGGTTTCTAAACAAATCTAAATATTGAGTGGGCTTGGTTTGCTTTCAATTAACTGCTCTTATTTAGCCTGTAAGCCTTTTCTGTAAAGTTTTCCCCCACATTTTCAACTACTGATTTAAACATCAAGCCTCGTTCAATGTTTCTCACAAAATATTAGCACTGTATCTTACACTCACGTGCCTGCTTACTCTAACTCACTCATTACCGGGGAAAATTGAGTGCCATTATTAACTCTAAATGGAAGAATTAGTTGTATTAGTCCAGGATTGACTCCAGTCCATTAATAAACCACACAACTAATTAGTCCTTGGTCTATTTGGAGTACCCGGGCCCTGGACGCCATCATCCTGCATCATGGACACCACCAATCCTCTGCTCTGTGTCTAATTCATCTTTTTCAGAGACTTACTCCTATTCATGCTTCTTAATGAGCCAAAGGCACTAAAGATCTGCTTTAAATGGCCTTTCAGGAAAATTACCTTCTCGATTACAGCTAGGAAAGTATCTTAGCAGCTGTGTTTTCACAGAAACAGCCATAATATCAGAAGATTTGCAAGCTACTTCACATTTATTATCCCCCATTGATATTTAATAATTCTACTTGCAAGTACCACAGCCTAATTTGTCCCTTGCAAATTGCCAAGAATAAGATGTTGTCCTCATCCCATGGTGTCCGCAGGGAGCTCGCCTGATATTTAGCACAAATGTGACTAGCCCAAAAGACAACAGAGTGTGCCAAGAATTCATTCCCCCACCCCCCAAAAGGAATTGGCTACTACAGCTAGCTTACAGGAAAGAAAGACCTCAGGAGATACTTTCCTCAAAATGCTCTAAAGTCAGAACTCTCAAAATAACATGTCAATGTCCACGCTTCCACATGTGAGCCATAAGCGCCCTGTGCTGTTGGAGGAAATCTGATGTGGAAATGTTTTATGGCTTGAGATTCTTGCTCAAGTGGCCTAGGAGGGCCTAAGAGAAGATGCTGGGGGAGAAATGAAAGCAGGAGGGGAAGACTGCCTCACAGATGCAACTCCCTGGAGAAAACCCTCAAAAAGAGTGGGAGTGGATGAGGTATCCACTGGGCAGTGATGTCCCTGGGCCAACAGACAACAGAGTTAAGTCTATATCAAGCAGAGTCCCATGGAAAAAATAAAAGAATTTTTTTTAAAAAAGAATTCTAAATCTAGCTTGACAACCTGGTTTTTTTTTTTTTTTTTTTTTTTTAAGAGAGAGACAGGGTCTCACTCTGTCACCCAAGCTGGAATTCAGTGGCATGATCATAACTCATTGTAATCTCAAACTCCTGGGCTCAAGTGATTCTCCCACCTCAGCCTACTGAGTAACTGGGACCACAAGCGCACACCACCACGTCCGGCTAATTTTTTCTTTTTTATTTTTTGTAGAGACAAGGTCTTGCTACGTTGCCCAGGATGGTCTCAAACTCCTGGCCTCAAGTGATCCTCCTGCTTCAGCCTCCCAAAGCACCAGGATGACAGGTGTGAGCCACTGCACCCAGCTGACAGCCTACCTCTTTAAGCCACTTCCTCTCTTAGTTTTCACAGACACCCTCACCATCCTGAATATTTTAACATACCTCTGATTTAAACCAAACCACCAACCGCCTGCCACCTGAATCTGTACTGAAAGAGCACACAACCACTCCAAGACTGGAAAGACACATTAAAAGATCACTGAGCAAGACAAACTTGAATGAAGATTTCCTCCATCTCCCTTAACCCTCTCCAGCTGCCATCAGTTGTCTTTAAGCCTTTGAGGATAAAAAAGGTTCGCCCTTGAGCCTCCAAATGACAATGCAATTTGAGGAACCACAGTCCACTCCCCATTTCACTAAGGACTGCAGCTTCCACCAGCAACTGGCCAGGGCTGTGTGCCACAGGGTCAAGTGGGAGGGTCAGACACAGAGCCCGGAGCCAAAGGGATCCTTCCAGAAGAAACTGCCCTGCCCTAAATACAGGGGAAAATCCCACCAAGAGGAGAGGAGAGGAAGTCAACAGAAACGGCCAGGGCTGAAAGGTTATAATGTTCAGTACAGCCTTGGGCCAGCTGAAACACAAAGGCATGTGGCAGGCTGAGGCCCCAGCCTGCCCATACCTGCTGGCTTTCTGGATGAGTTCCCGTGAAGCCCTAAGGGCCTGGGGCTCTGTTTTTAACTCTCTAGTTCTCACCCCCACTACTTGAAGGAATTTGAATGAGCCGCTGCTTCTTATACTCTGAAGGGCCTGTCTAAAGCTGCATTCATTGGTGGAACAGGCACACACCACTGCTAGGCGCTGCCCCTAGAAGTCTGGATGGGCTCCCTAGATGCAAGGGTCTCAAACACACCAGTCCTCCTGCGCCTTACTCTGCCTACTTGGAAGCAATTGCAGGGGAAGGGGGCAATGAGGGGTGGGCCAGAGCAGTAGTTCTCAAAGTGGAGTTCCACACCAGCAGCATCACCAGAGAACCTGTTAGAAATGCAGACTCTCTGGCCCCAGCCCAGACTATTGAACTAGAAGGCATGGGGTGGGGTCCAGCAGTCTGTGTTTGAGAAAGCCCTCCAGGAGGTTCTAACATGTGCTCTGGTGTGAGAGTCACCACCCAGAGAAACAAAAAAGGTTGAGGCTACAGGAGGGGCCGAGATCCTCTGGAGCAGCTGGCTGGATCCCACCCCATGTGGGGGCAGGGATTCCTTCATATCCTACTCCTCCAGGATGAAAAAAAAGCTGGTCTTATCAGGAAACACTATAGCAGTGGAAAGCTCAGAGAACACGGCAGTGCAGAAAATGAAAGGGGAAAATTCGGTCGGGTGTGGTGGCTCACATCTGTAATCCCAGCACTTTGGGAGGCCAAGGCGGGTGGATCATGAGGTCAGCAGTTCGAGACCAGCCTGGCCAAGATGGTGAAACCTCATCTCTACTAAAAATAAAAAAATTAGCTGGACACGATGGTGGGTGCCTGTAATCCCAGCTACTTGGGAGGCTGAGGCAGGAGAATTGCTTGCACCCGGGAGGCTGAGGTTACAGTGAGCCAAAATTGTGCAACTGCACTCTAGCCTGGGAGACAGAGCAAGACTCCACCTCAAAAAAAAAAAAAAGAAAAAGAGGGGAAAATTCAGACTTACCCTCTCCTTGGAACTCACTCAATTCCTCCTTGACCTAAGGAGCCTGGCAATGAGGCAGATAAGAAGTGAATACACAAGTCCTGACTTCTTCACATACTTCCCAAGGATCTGAGAACTAGGGAGGCCAGTAAATATTCGAGAGACTACAATCCTTGTGGAAAGTGGGAAAACGGAATCGAAAGCCCAGTCGGTGTGATCTGAGGAAGGTATCGTCACTCCCATGACTGACTTTCCACCTATGAGAGTAGTGTGCTACAGATAGTTGAAGCAGCAGGGGCTTCCAGGAGT
Source organism: Pongo pygmaeus (assembly GCF_028885625.2). Classification (NCBI taxonomy): domain Eukaryota; kingdom Metazoa; phylum Chordata; class Mammalia; order Primates; family Hominidae; genus Pongo; species Pongo pygmaeus. Next base: position 20,307,727 of record NC_072396.2, read on the forward strand.
GACACGTTGGGCTGCTTACAAGGGCAGAACCGACTAGTGGAGGTTGGAAATTGAGTAAGGATAAAATTACAACAGATAAGAAAGTGATTACATGTGGGTCCAGCATTTTGTTCCTTTCTATTTCACCGCTGCTCAGTAACAACCTATACTTCACTTTTTGATGCCATTGTCATTCACTCATTCATTCATTATTTGCTCATTCATTTTGTTCAACAATGAAACCAATGCTCAAGCAGATGGAGGTGGCTGGGTGCAGTGGCTCACACCTGTAATCCCAACCTTTTGGAAGGGCGAGGTGGGCAGATCACTTGAGCCCAGGAGTTTGAGACCAGCCTGGACAATATGACAAAACCCTGTCTCTATAAAGAAAAGAAATTAAGTTAGCCAGGTGTGATAGTGTGCACCTGTAGTCCCAGCTACTTGGGAAGCTGAGCTGGGAGGATTGCTTGACCCCAGGAGGTCAAGGCTGCAGTGAGCCATGATTATACCTCTGCACTCCAGCCTGGGTGAGACAGCAAGACCCTGTCTCAAAAAAAAAAAAAAAAAAAAAAAAAAGGAGGAGGAGGAGAAGGAGGTGAGAGTTAGCAAGATGTGCTAACATCATGTATTGAGGGTTCACATTTCCTATTATCTGCTTGGCTTTAGATCTAGTTTCCAGGAAAATAGCACTTTAAATGACTGACTCCACTGATCAGTATTTACATATGCACTTTCTAAATTTTAGCAGTCTGTCTATAATTATTGTCTTATAATCAATTCCTAGAAATGGAATTACTGATACAGTAGATATAAAACTATACACAAATATTTCTATACAAAGATAATTATTGCAGCTTTATTTTCAAGGGCAAAAAAAGATGGGAAACAATGTCTGCCATGAAGTGGCTGGTTAAATAGATCGTGGTATATTCTTACAATGAGATTTAAAATGTTCTCAGAAGAGATATAATACTTTTGGGGAAGTGCTCATAATATATTAAGTGGACAAAGGATCAATATAGCAGATATAATGTACCAGTAAGTCTAAGCCTAATAATAGAGAATGCCTTGGGGATCTTGCTAAAATGCAGATTCTGCATTTCTAACAGGCTCCAGGTGATGGGATTGTCCTTCTCCATATTTTACAATCAGAAATGTTTTCTTAAGTTTTAAATAAAACTTTAGGCCAAACATGGTGGCTCATGCCTGCAATCTCAGCACTTTGGGAGGCCAAGGTGGGAGGATCGCTTAAGTACAAGAGTTCTAGACCAGCCTAGGCAACATAGTGAAACCCCGTCTAAACAACAACAACAAAAAATTAGCCAAGCATAGTGGCATGCACCTGTGGTCCCAGCTACTCAGAAGGCTGAGGTGGGAGGATCACTTGAGCCCGGGAGGTCGAGACTGCAGTGAGCCACGATTGTACCATTGTACTCTAGTCTGGGTGACAGAGTGGGACTCGGTCACAAAAAAAAAAAAAAAAAAAAAAAAAAAAAAAAATCTCATAGGAAACATCCAGAAAAGGCAGATCTAGAGAGACAGCAGACAGTAGGCAGTGAAGCTGGGAGTGGGAATGGGAATTAACAATACATGGGCATGAAGGATGTGGATGTTATTGGGGTGATGAAAATGTTCCAAAGCATTATACGATGATGGTTGCATAACTGGGTATGTTTACTAAAAACCATTGAGCTATATTCTTGAAATGAGTGAATTACATGATATTTAAAATGTGCCTCAATAAAGTTACTTTCTGAAAGATTTTTTTAAATGACCAGGCAGATTTTTTAAACTATCACATTATGAAGGCTTTTGTTTCTTCTGCTTCCTTTTCAAGGCCCCATCCTGAATTGGTACTCCTACTGTGGTAAATTGAATGGCAACCCCCTAAAAAGATATGTCAACATTCTAATTCCCAGAATCAGGACCTTATTTGGGGAAAGGGTCCTTGCTGATGTAGTTAAGGATCCTGAGATGAAGAGATCATTCTGGATTATCCTGGGGGTCCCTAAATCCAATGACAAGTGTTGTCCTCATATGAGACACACAGAGAAGATGGACAGAGGAGAAGGCAATGTGAAGAGGAAGGCAGAGACAGGAGTGATGTGGCTGGAAGCGAAAGAAAGCCAGGAGCCACCAGAAGCTAGGAGAGGCAAGAAATGGCTTCTCCCCTAGAACACCGTTGGAGGGCACATTGATTTTGGACTTCTGGCTTCCAGAAATCAGAGAGAATAAATTTCTGTTGTTTTAAGCCACCCAGTTTGTGGTCATTTGTTGTGGTGGCCAAGGAAAACTAATCTATCCACCAGTGAGGCCTCTGGGGCTGATTCCACCAGGAGCTCCACTCAGATCCCAAGATAGCCAGAGACTGGCTAGCCATGGTGGCGTGAGCAGAGGAGAGGAAAGGAAGGCTTTGTGCACACACACCAAAACAGAGAGCCCAGGACAGACACGTTTTGCAAGATGTGATTCTGCTGGAAACACCTAGTGACATTCTGAGAATACCAACTAAAAGAGCACTTGAAAGGAGTACCTCTCCATAGCACAGCTGCTCTGTCACCGCTCTGACAGTTCATGAGGCTCTTTCAGACAGACCTCAGCTCTCTCTTTCACTGTTTCCAGCAATACAACCTGCGGCTCACTAGCACCCCCAAAACAGTTGCTGATGCCTTTCTCCAGTTCAAATAACAGGTCAGGTGCGGTGGCTCATGCCTGTAATCCCAGCACTTCGAGAGGACAAGGTGGGAGGATCTCTTGAGCCCAGAGTGCAAGACCAGCCTGGGCAACATGGCAAAACCCTGTCTACCAAGAGAAAAAAAACAACAACAAAAATCAGCCAGCGTGGTGGCGCGTGCACAGGCACTGTGCAGCTACTCAGGTGGCTGGGGTGGGAGAATCACTTGAGCCCAAGAGGTCGAGGTTGCAGTGAGCTGTGATCATGCCACTGCACTCTCCAGCCTAGGTGACAGAGCGAGACCCTGTCTCAAAAACAACAATAAAATGACCATTGAGTCTCACTGACTCTGGAGACAGCTCACAACCCCTTTTCTCATTGCAAACCACACTTTAAGGGTTTTTTTTTCTTTGAAAAGCATTTAGTAAGACTTTAGAATAGCAAACCCCAGTGTTTTGTTTAATTGACACATAATAATTGTACATATTTATGGGGTACATGTGCTATTTCAATACATATATACAATATATAATGATCAAATCAAAATAATTAGCATATCCATCACCTCAAACACTGAGCATTTGCTCATGCTTGAAACATTTGAAATCCTCTCTTCTAGCTGTTTGAAAATATACAATAAACTGTTGTTTATAGTCAGCCTATGATGCTACAGAATACTAGAACTTATTCCTCCCATCTAGCTGTAATTCTGTATCCCTTAATCAACCTCTCCCTACCCTCCTCTCTCTGTACCCTTCCCAACCTCTTATAACCATAATTCTACTCTGTTTCTATGAGCTCAGACTTTTTAGCTCCCAGATGTAAGTAAAAACGTGCACAGACCCTAGAGTTTGAACGGATCTCTGAAAATGGGAAATATCAGATTAGTGTATTCGAAATGTCTATTCATATTCATTAACTCAAGCCTCAGAAAACAAATTAAAAAAAAACTTAAACACACACACACACACACAAATCCTCACCTAATTTTACAAATTTAACCACTTCTAAGGGTGGACGTTTTAGCCAAAATAAACCATATCCTTAACTTTTTATTCCAAGTACATCATGCAATCAATTCACTGGTTCCTATTTTCCAAGAGTTACTTCCAAGACATTAGGGAACTCAATTTCCAAAAAACCCTGTTGGCATTCAAACACCAGCAGAATTACTAAACCCTTCTACTGGAAAATTCAGGCCATTATGTTCCTCAAATGGGCTTAAAATGAACCCGTATCAATTATTTGACGACCATCTGGTTGCTAACAAGAGACTTTTGGAAACCAGGCTTAAAATAAAAATGTACAAACGAGCATAAAGTTCAGAAAATCAACAAGATTCAATATTCAGATCACATCTGTCCTTTCTTATCAGCATTTTTTTCTCTAATTCCAGAATTTTCATTTTCCTCAGTTGCTCATTGCTTTGACTTCTTCTCATGGTAAGATTACCATTAAGACTTCCTATGAGATTCATTATAAAGATGATTATGTCAAGAGGAGGTTTGTTTTCTATCCGTGTATATCTAGGAAATGTGGTACACAATTAAGCTAAACTTAAAATCACTTTTTAGATGGTAGCTTTTTTATTATTCAAAGAATGGTACCCACTGCACAAAGAGGAAGTCCCAAATCCAGAATGTTATTTTAAGAAACACTATATCCTGAGATGGGTTTACTTGTAGGTGACCACCTCTGGGTATCATTTGAGGGGCAGTGAAAATATGTCTATCCAAAAATTTCACTACCTCCCCCAACTCTCCAGTATTCCAGAGAGTCTGAAATTTTCATCATCAGATTTATTTTTTATTTTATTTTATTTTACTTTTTTAGACAGAGTCTCACTCTGTTGCCCAGGCTGCAGTGCAGTGGCGCGATCTCAGCTCACTGCAACCTCCACCTCCTGGGTTCAAGCGATTCTCCTGCCTCAGCCTCCCAAGTAGCTGGGATTACAGGTGTGCACCACCACACCTGACTAATTTTTATATTTTTAGTAGAGATGGGTGGGGTTTCACCATGTGGGCCAGGCTGGTCTCAAACTCCTGACCTCAAGCGATCTGCTCACCTTGGCCTCCCAAAGTGCTGGGATTACAGGTGTGAGCCACCGCGCCCAGCCTGAGATTTTCAGGTTTAATGATGGACCCAAACAATGTTAGAACCAAAAGGGGTCTTAGAATTCATCTGGTTCAACTTCCTAATTATACAGGTATAGGTACATGCCTTGCCCAAAGTAACACTCCTCCTCCAACAAATACATACACAGTACCCACCCAGCGCCAAGCACAGTGCCAGGTACTGGGCAAATGAAGATACCACCCCACCCCCTGCCCCAGTCTCTCTAAATTCATAATCTAGTCTGGTGAGAAACAAAATTCAATGTGAGAGCTTTGAGAGAAAATGCTGTCCTTGGTCACAAAAGCAGAAAGGAAAATTTGCTGGTTTTTCAAGTCAAAGTATTTGGTATAAGAATTCTCAAGCACTTTCGGAGGATGAGGTGAGCAGACTGCTTGAGCCCAGGAGTTGGAGACCAACCTGGGCAACATGGTGAAACCCGGTCTCCACAAATAATACAAAAAAAAAAAAAATTAGCTAGGCGTGGTGGTACGTACCTGTGGTCCCAGCTACTTGGGAGGCTGAGGTGGGAGCATCACTTGAGCCAGAGAGGCAGAGATTGCAGTGAGCCAAGATTGCGCCACTGCACTCCAACCTGGGCTACAGAGTGAGACCCTGTCTCAAAAATATATATATTCTCAAACTGCTCAGAATTATTCTCTTAACTGGAGGGTTATAGTGTGCTGAGGCATTCTGATGTGCTACAGCATGAAATTATTATGAGCCATAAAACCTTATATTCTAAGAGGGGGCAAAAAGTAAAGTTAGCCCAAGTATCTATCAATGAATGAATGGATAAACAAAATGTGGTATATCCATACAAGAGGATACGATTCAGCCTTACAAAGGAAGGAAATCCTGTCACATGCTACCACACGGATGAACCTTGAGGACATTACGCTAAGTAGAATAAGCCAGTCACAAAAAGACAAATTATATATGAGTCCACTTACATGAATTACTTGGAGGAGTCAAATTCAGACACAGAACACAGAATGGTGGTTGCCAGGGGCTGGGGGGAAGGGGAAATGGGGAGTTGGTGTTTCATGGGTGCAGAGTTTCAGTTTTGCAAGATAAAAAAGTTCTGAAGATTAGTGGCACAACAATGTGAATGTACTTAATGCTATTTGAACCATACACTTCAAATGATTAAGATGGTAAATTTTATGTTATGTGTATTGCACAATAATTTTTTACCTTTTTTTAAGTAAAATCAAATGAGTTTAATGAGATGAGCCAAATTCCACTGAAGACAGCTTTTCCCACCTAAGCGTCTAATTTACTCTGCGTGTCTGGGGCCATGGTGGGACTCAGGAGGTCGCAGTAATAATTCTCAATTATTCCACCAGAATGGCATTGCCTTCATAATAACCGAGGCCAGGGAAGAAGGGAAGAACGAGGAGGAGAGAGAACAAACAAAACAGCATTGGCCAGCAGATGATCACTGCTGAAACTAGACGATGGGTAAAAAGGGGTTCATTAGACCAGCCCCTCTATTGAGTGTTATGCTTGAAACCTTTCTTGTGGCGGCCAACAAAAGTGAAAAGCTGGTCAAGGGAATTTCATTCTCTAGGCAAATGCAAAAGTTTATCTCTAGGATACCTGGTGTCACTGATTATCTTCGTTTATTATCTCCCAGCAAGGCAAAGCACTAAGTCAATTTAAGGGTAGCAACAGTGTGACCAAATACTATTGTCGTCATACCTGTCTAACTTTTTGAATAGGATACATCATTCAAATCACACACATACACACAAACATCCCCACACAGAATCTAGCTCCCATTGTCCCAGTCTGCCACTACCACACATAGGTTATCAGTTTCTTAGGCAACTTCTAGTTTCTTTAAGGAAATATCATACATTAGCATATCATATCCACTGTCCTGCCCCTTGCTTTTCTCACTGAACAATAATATATTTGGAAGGTCCATAGCGGTAAAAAGCATCCTCATTCTTTTTTCTGACTGTAGAGTATTCTACTGTATGGATGTACTATAACTTATATATCCCAAGTTGATGGACATGTAGAATGTATACAATATTTTTCTGTTACAAATGGTCTCATATCTTGTGAAGAAAATTTTTATTAAAACCTGGTAGTTCAATATATACTGTGACTATTATACAGCTTAATGATATTATGTTAATATTGTCTTGAGCTGGTGTTCTCCCTCCTCTCCTGGGATCTCTAACTCTTTAAGGCACAGCCCAAGCCTAACTAAGTTCCTCAGCAAAGCCTGCCTTGATCTTTCTGGTCCACAACAAGCACTTCTTCTTAATTTTTGTACTACACATTCTCACACCACTTCACATGTATTATATATTTTTTGGCTGTTTGATGTGAATTGTGTGTTCCTGGAGGCCACAGCTATTGCCTATTCTATTTCTGTATTCTGCACAGCCCCTAGCAGTTTCAGCAAGGAGAACATATTTAACAAACACTGATAATTAACTAGCATTAGTAAAAGTTTCCCTTATTCATGATTCACAGGTTTTCTGGACCCGAGATGTCCTTCAGAGAAGGGGTCTAGCCAGTTTGATTCTGAGAATTGTTGTAAAATCATAATCAAATAGTGATTCATTGCAAAAAAAGATCCAAATTCAACAAATTGAATCCTCTTGGCATGCTCTGCACACAGAATAGGAAACATCATGACATTCAGAAGGTGCCCGACATCTCAATTCACAGGCACAAAATGATATTTAAATAGCATCTGTGGTGGGGACACAGCCAACATATACAAAAAAGTTACAAGTAACATTGATGTGGGGTGGAGAGGAGTTCTCTCACGCTTTTAAGGGTAAATTATGCTCAGCATAATTCTCAATCACATTTTAATTTTACTCTGCAATCTATTTCATTCATTCAATCACTCTATATTGAGGGTGACCAGGGAAGACCTCTCCAGCAGGTGACTTCCTCGCTGAAATCTGCATGGCAAACAAGAATGGCAGACCAGGCAGAGGGACTTCTCCTGAGAAGCTGCCGGACTTAGGCAGAGGTACACAGATGGCAAATAGGGTTCCAGTATAATTGGTGTTATGAGTTGAATTGTATCTCCCCGAAAGATATGGAAGTCCTTATCCCCAGTATCCATGAATATGACGTTATTTAGATATAGGGTCTTTGCAGATGATCAAGTTAAAATTAGGTCATTTGAGTGGCACTAATCCAATATGAGTGGTATCCTTATAAAAAGGAGAACTTTGGGATGGGAGCTGTGGCTCACGCCTGTAATCTCAGCACTTTGGGAGGCCAAGGTGGGAGGATCACTTGAGCCCAGAAGATAGAGGCTGCAGTGAGCCATAATCGTGCCAGTGTACTCCAGCCTGAACAACAGAGCAAGATCCTATCTCCAAAAAAAAAAAATAATAATAAAAAAACTAAAAAAAAAAATGAAGAACTTTGGACGCAGAGATATGCACACAGGGAGAATGCCATGTGAAGATGAAGACAGAGACTGGGGTGATGTGTCTACAACCCAAAGATCGCCAGCAAACCACCAGAAGCAAGGGTAGGAGCAGTTTCCCTCATGACTCTCAGAAGGAACCAACCCTGCCCACACCTTGATCTCTGAATTCCAGCCTCCAGAACTGCCAGACAATAAATTTCCATTGGTTAAGCCACTCACAGCGTGTGGTACTTTGTCACAGCAGCACAAGCAAACTAATATAATGGGTGTCAGGTATAGTAAATATTCACACCATACTGAAAGTCACTTTGAATCTATTTTGGCAGCAGAATCCATGTCCTAAATACAATTTTACCTGGACCTCCAATATGTTAACAGATGAAAAGGATTAAAAGGGTTACTCAAAAGAAAACACTTCACTCAACCTATGAAGTACCAATCTCTGATCACATGAGTTCTTTGCAACCCTCTTTGAAAAAGACTTAAAAGGAAAGTTAAAAAAATAAAAAAACAAAAAGAGGCCAGGCACGGTGGCTCACGCCTGTAATCCCAGCACTTTGGGAGGCCTAAGCGGGCGGATCACGAGGTCAGGAGTTTGAGGCCATCCTGGCCAACATGGCAAAATCAGGTCTCTACTAAAAATACAGGCGCATGCCTGTAATCCCAGCTACTCGGGAGGCTGAGGCAGGAGAATTGCTTGAACCTGAGAGGCGGAGGTTGTGGTGAGCTGAGATTGCGCCACTGCACTCTAGCCTGGGTGATACAGCAAGGCTCCATCTCAAAAAAATACATAAAAATAAAAATAAAGAAAGAAAAAGAAAAACCTCAAACCAGACGGGGTCAGAAAACTTGGGTGAGGGAATGGGGTGGTGATTTATATTATCATATTATTAAATGATTATGGTGACCACCACCACTGCCATTTGAGAGTACCTCCTAGAAACCAGGCACTGTGTCCACTCTTCTTGTCAACTCAGGCTGTTGTGGTCCCTCTTTAGGAAAGCAAAATCAGGGGACTTGACTTGCTAAAAGCCCCCATCTTAGTCAGCCTGGGTTGCCATAACAAAATACCACAGACTAAGGGGACTTAAATAATAGAAATTCATTACCTCACAGCTCTGGAGGCTGGAATCAAGGTACATTGGGTTTCTCCTGGGGCCCCTCTCCTTGGCTTGCAGATGGCCACCTGCTTGCTGTGTCCTCACATGGTCTTTCCTCTGTGTGTCTGCGCCCCTGGTATCTCTCTGTGTGCCCTAATCTCCTCTTCTTATGAGGACACCAGTCAGATTGGATTAAGGCCTACCCTAATGGCCTCATTTTAACTTAATCACCTCTTTAAAGGACCTATCTCCAAATACGGTCACATTTATGAGGTACAGGGGGGTTAGGGACAAAATTTGGCCCATAACAGCCCCTTGAGGAAAAAGCCACAGAGCCCACATTCCAACCCAGAACTATTTGACCCCAGAGGCCATTTTCCTCAGATCACACTGCCTGCCCCCCAAAAGCCCTCTTCATTTGCTATAAAAGAAAATGTATTATCTGAACAATAAGAAAAACAAATAACAGCTTTTTGGTTTGTTCCCTTTTTAAGACTCTCTCGAGGTCATCCCCTGGGAAAGGCCAGGGAGAATCCCCAGGGCACAGTGTCAGCCCTTGGGGCTCAAGGAGAAGGGAAATGAAAGCTGCCCCCCCTCCTCTAAGGGGCCCAGCCTGAGGCCAAACCTACATGGATTTTAGCTTCTACCTTCCAGGACACTTCAGGCCGACTCAAAAAAAAAAAAAATCCTGGTCAAGAATACCCTAAAAAGTGCCCATAAGAAAGCCCTGACTTTTCAGAAAATATGAGCCCTTCACATGGTTACCCGGGCTCTGGCAGCTGCCGTACCCACCAGGGTTCACAGAATCATCTTCAAACATCTGCCATACTCTGCTGCTTCAGATACCAAATCATATAAAAGATGGCACCCTGCTGTGCCCTTCCCTAGGCAGGAAAGCAGCGGTCTGAAGACTGAGATGACAGAGTCCTTTATGAGCACTGTTCTGGGGGCCTACAAGGGGGAGATGTCCAGGAGAGAGCCCTCCTTTACCAAGCACAGGGACCCCATGAAATCAGAAGAATTCTAGAGTGGGCAACCAATCAAAACACTTACGTTCCAAACACCCAGCCAGAGTGAAGAGGACCAGAAACCAAGTGCTGGTTAAAATTTGATTAGGGATACATATCTGATCCAAGATAATAAAACAATTTAAAGCCCTAAATGCAGTACCAGCTATATTTTTTTTAAGGACAGTGTGAAAAAAAGTCATCATGGAGTGGGAGAAGATGGGGAATGAAGAAACATCAGAAAAGACTTCATGGAAGAGATAAGAGGGGTAGTAATGACTGCAACATGATTATAACATGTTACATTTACATTTATTATATTATGTTCCATTTGATACACTGTACCAAATGCCAAATGACCTATGCTTCTATTTCAGAGACCCACTGATATTTACATGTCACAACCTCTTTAGTAATAAGGGTCCATTTCTAATCACCTCAATTCTAATTGAGGCATGTCATCGAATACTCCCAGAAAGTTGTCTATCTGGGTATTGTCTCCCAATTTTATATGCATATTCTTACTCCGTGGTTGAAAAAAGTAAAAGCCAGTTTCAGGCCAAGCCCAGGAGAAAACCAGTAAATACACATCCCCCTGAGTATGCTCAAGGCGGAAAACCAATTCTCATAATGGTCATTAGGGAAGACGTCGTCTCCTAACCAACTATGCCCCTTCCTATAGATGAGATTCTACCTTTGTGTTCCCAGTTTATTAATCAATAATTTATGCCAGGCGTGAAAAAAATGCCTGATAGAAACAAGTCAAGCTATATACTGCTGGTAGAAGGGCAATTTAGCAATATCTATCAAAACCATAAGGACATAAACTCTTAACCCAACAACTCCACTGCTAAGCATGTATCCTATGGATAGACTCATAATAGAAGGTGACTTGTTGCAGAAGAAGCTGAAAACAACCCCAAATAGGGCACCAATTAAACAGAATAAGGTGCTGATATAGAAAGATGCATTAAGTGGAAAAAAGCTACTTGGCTCATACATTGCATTCTGTTGCCCAATTTGTGGGTTTTAAATTTTTTTGTATTTCAATATTTGTACAAGCATACAAAAATCCTAGAGAATGAAAAAAAAAAAACCAAGAGGGAGGGGAGTAAAGTAGGAAACTTTATGCTCTTCTCTACCATCTGAATGTCTTTTCCGTGAGTTTATAATTTAAAACACATAGAAGAAAAATCCATGAGCAATGAGAATTCACGAGCATATAGCCTTGAATTTCTTTCAGTAGTGAACAGAATCTTAAAGGATAGTTAAGCAACCTTCACTGGGCTGATTCCTACTCAGGAAGTAGCCTGACACAGTTAAGACTGGGCTTCATGAACAAGGCACGAAACCCAAATGGTTTCTTATTAGTCATCGTTCAATCAGAAAACCAAAGAACTTTCCACACCCCATTCTGCAAGCCTCGCACATAAACACATTTTTAATCAATACATTTCCGTAATTTTGAGGGGCAAAGGTATGTGACATAATTAAAATACAATCCAGAACATTATGAATTCAATATCTTACTCAATGGATACTAAAAATTACACTGACGGTAACTTCTAGAAGGAAAAAAAAAATAAGCTGGAAAGGGCGTAAGTATGCACACGGATACTCACCATGGTTTTGCATGTTAACAGCAAAAACAAAATTAGAAGCAAACCAAATGTACACAACAGGAGACTAAGTGAATAAATTATATGCTAGCCATACAACAAAATACTACAAACCTTAGTAACTCTGTATCATAGATGTGGAAAGATATTTGTGGCACATTTAAATTAAAAAGCTGTTTATAACAGCTTTTGGCATGGCTCTATTTGGAAAATTATTTTTTTAATATATACTTGTATATGCATGCTGGAAAAGGTTAGAAGGAAACAGACCAAAATAAGAACCACAGTTATCTCGGCAGTAGGATTACAGGAGATTCTGCATATGTATATTTTGGCTGATCTCTGTTCTAACTTTTCTATCAAAACATTTTTAACTGTGTGATTTTTAACTTAAAAAAATGTTGGCTATCTTATCCTTTGGCAGACACAATGCTCTTCCATGGAAGAGAATTCAACTTGAAACGTGTTGGTTGTTCTCTCTTTTGCCCCTTTGCAGGTCTTTCAACAGTTTTTCTGATGCTTCAGAAACTAGAGAAATGGGAAGAAGACAGGTATAACATTTTCAAGGTCGTCTTTCCCTCTTTTAAATGTGGCTATTATGTTAGGCCAGTGGTTCCTAACCAGAGGCAACTGTGCCCCCGCAAGGGACATTTGGTAATGTCTGGAGACACTTTTCTTTGTTATCACAACTTGGAGGGATCTGGCGGGGGTGGGGGGGCGGGGCGGGGCAGGGGCAGGGGCAGGACGAGCGATTGTGCTACTGGCATCTAGAGTAGACCCCAGAGATGCTCCTAAACATCCTACAACACACAGGACAGCCCCCACAACAGGCTTAACTGGCTCAAAATATCAACAGTGCCAAGGCTGAGAAACTCTGGGTAAATGAGTCTTCAAGTGACTCCCTAACCCTTCATAAACAGCACCCTCAAATGGCTGTATAACAGCATCTGGGCCAGGCATGGGTGGCTCACACCTGTAATCTCAGCACTTTGGGAGGCCGAGGTGGGAGGATTACTTTAGCGCAGGAATTCCAGACCAGCCTGAGCAATATAATGGGACCCCATCTCTTAAAAAAAATTTAAATATTACCCGGGCATGGTGGTTGCACACCTGTAATCCCAGCTATTTGGGAGGCTGAGGTGGGAGGATTGTTTGAGCCTGGCAGGTTGAGGCTACAGTGAGTTGTGATCACACCACTGCACTCTGGCCTAGGTGACAGAGCAAGCAAGACATTGTCTCAAGAAAAAAAAAAAAAATATATATATATATATATATATATATATCTGGCTAAGAGGCTCCTGTGCTAAAGTGGGAACACACTGATCGCCGAGGCAGAATACCTGGGTTGAATCCTGGATCTGCCTCTTTTCTAGCCATGAAGCCTCAGGCAGGCAACTGTACCACCCTGCTGATTACCCCATCCTTCTCTATAAACTGGAAATCCCACCACTGGCCATCCACCTCCCATCTCTGAGTGCACAAGAAGCTTCAACACAATAATATGGGAGAAGAGGTATTGTAAACTATAAAGCACCATGCACATGTGAATGCTATTATCATTCTAGGGTACTAGTTGGCCAGTTTTACTAATGAACACACACTTAGGGTTTCAATGAGTCTTTACCTAGCACATTCCCACTGCCCTGAGTCACATTAACCTACTTCAGATGCTAACTTGGCAGTGATTTTTACTAAATACTGAAGCTGAAAAACATAAAGAGTGGTTTTTCTATATTATCTCTCCCTTGGCTTAAACTGTGAAGCACCAGAACTTAGTGATCAGATAACATGACCTGGAATCAGACTCCCAGGAAAGAATCCCACCTTTACATCTTACTAGCTTGGTGACCATGGAAAGTGATGTGGCTTCTCTGTGTCTCAGTTTCCTCATCTGTCTATCCAAACCAGAACATTTCAGAGTGAAATGGTTTATCATGTGACCAGGACATCTGAGAATGAAAGCAGGTGATGTCAATGTTAATGCGAGGACAACAGGCATACACCAGAACCGTCCCCAGGCAAGTAGAGAATATAAGGTGGCTCTAAAAGAAGGGATAATCCTGGGCATGGTGGCTCACACCTACAATCCCAACACTTTGGGAGGCCCAGGCAGGCAGATCACTGAGCCCAGGAGCTCAAGACCAGCCTGGGCAACATGGTGAAACCCTGTCTCTACAAAAAAAAAAAAAATCAGCCAGGCATGGTGATGTGCAACTATAGTCCCAGCTACTCAGGAGGCTGAGAGGTGGGAGGATCACTTGAGCCCAGGAGGTCGAGGCTGCAGTGAGCTGTGATTGCACCACTGCACTCCAGCCTGGGTGAGAGTGAGATCCCGTCTCAATAAATAGATAAATAAATAGGCCAGACGTGGTGGCTCACGCCTGTAATCCCAGCACTTTGGGAGGCTGAGGCGGGTGGATCATGAGGACAGGAGATCGAGACCATCCTGGCTAACATGGTGAAACCCCATCTGTACTAAAAATACAAAAAATTAGCCGGGCATGGTGGCAGGCGCCTGGAGTCCCAGCATCTCGGGAGGCTGAGGCAGGAGAATGGCATGAACTCGGGAGGCGGAGCTTGCAGTGAGCCGAGATAGCGCCACTGCACTCCAGCCTGGGTGACAGAGCAAGACTCCATCTTAAAAAATAAATAAATAAAATAAAATAAAGAAGAAAATGATAACAGTGCCTGCCTCACAGGCTTGTAGCGATGACTAAATCAGATAAAAGAGGCAAAGCACACAGTATACACTCATTAAATGCTAGCTACGATTTTTTTTGTCCTTACTCCTTCCATTCATTCAGCAAGTCCTTAGTGCCCAGGCATGACTCTGGGTGCCAAGAAAGTAACAGGAAGTCAGTGAATAAGAGCTTATCTGATCAACAAAGACAAAAGGATATATTATTATCCCAAAGTCCCTGATTCAGGAAAGCTATTTCAGTTTGACTAAAAGTGAGCTATAAATGAATACTATAAAGTTGTATTAATTAATGCCCTTTGTAACTTAGCACTCAATGCTTCAAGGCATGTTACAATATTCGCTCCCTTTCATTTCTATGCACACCCCATTATGATAAATTACATATGGCGTGTCCACCAAGACAGCTTTACAGAACCCATACATTATGAAAGCAAAGTTGCTTTAGCTTGCTTTTGCATGGAGATGCATCTGTATCTTTTGCCAAGAATTAAGCATTTTAGTTCAGTATACT
Organism: Pongo pygmaeus; assembly: GCF_028885625.2. Lineage (NCBI taxonomy): Eukaryota > Metazoa > Chordata > Mammalia > Primates > Hominidae > Pongo > Pongo pygmaeus. The sequence continues at coordinate 20,322,845 of NC_072396.2, forward strand.
AGAACAATTTTCTCTAAAAGTCAACACTCACCATGAGAGGTAGATATTCCTTATTTTATAGAGACGTTCTTTAACCTCTAGGGGCTTGGTACTGTAAACACAAATTCCTTTTCCTTCCTCCTTTCACCGCCCTCCATTTCAGTAAAATTGGTCTCAATTACTATGATCACAAATTCTCACACCCTAACGTTTCTGTACTCAACTCCGGGGCCTTGCCCTTTCCTCCTCCTCCTCCTCCATGTTCACATTTTACCAGGCACATTCTCAGTCCACCCTCCTTTTGTGCTAATTTCTGAGGCCATTACAGAGGCCACATTCCACTCCTTCAGCAATTGTTAGATCTCAAACAAACGCCAGCCAGACCCCATCACTGGAAAGGCAAGCTATGGACCTCCAAAAAGAGTCTGCCTATGGAGTAAGCTGTTTGTGCGTAATTCACAACAAACTGAGGGGCTATCAGTTTCTGTTGTACTCCATGCCTCTGTCTTGATTCAAAGAAGCTTAAATCAGTGGTGTGTGTTTTGATCTCGTGCTAATTATGCAGATGTGTTTAGTCTGTGAAAATTCAACAGCCATACCCTCATGTGCATTTTATGTATGTCTATTATATTGCCATAAAAATTCTTTTTAATAGCTTACACCATGTAAACCTCTATATAAACTAAGCATAGTTTACACCTCACCTACACTAATGTCCCTCAAACTGTTTCCAAATGGATTGCCACCAATCGGTGGGCCATGTAATCAGTTTAGAAGGTCCTGACAAGCATCTGTTGAATGGAATGGAGAATACAAGAGGGCATCACACACAGTGAAGGCAGCTACTGTTTCAGGAAACTTACTTCAGTTACATGGATGTGCACCGTAGACCAGGTTGCCAGATATTTTTTTTAACTGCAGAACTTGGTTGATAGAGCCCTGGGAGACACTGAGTACATCAACAAATAAAAGATGAATTTGGGAGTCAGACAAGCCTGGTTTCTGATCTTGGCTGGTTGCAACCTATGTGCTTAGGAACGAGTCACCTAACCTCAGTGAGCCTCCATTTTGCTATCTCTAAAATGGTGGTAAAAACTGTCAACTCCCTGGAATTGGTGTAAGGTGTCAGTGAGCTGGCAAACAGTCTGCCACAGAGTGCTACTTAGACATGGTCCCTACCCCCACTGCTATTTAGGTGGTACCTTGGGCTAGCTTCTTTACCTGTAGGAAGGAAGTTTCAAGGAAATATACAAAGAAAGGAAGTGCCAAGGTCGAGACCTCACTAACATCTGAGAGCAGCAGGGCAGGGGAAAGCTATTACCCCAGCACATTTGGTGGTAAGTCATCTGGCTTTGGATTCTAACCAGAGGGAAAACCACTTTCCAAGATAATGGGGTTTTTCACGTTATTCTTGGCAGGAGGTGGAGAAAGGCAGAAAGGGAAGAAGGTCTCAGCAAAGAAATAAAGCATTTATTTTACGCAAATCACTTTGAAGACAGGTGGTTTTCATTTTGAGAACAAAAATGATGCTTAAAACAGAGGGTTATCCCAGACACCAGCCAGGGGCTGGCCAAGAGACAGAAATAGTGCCCTGAGGTCTGAAATGCTCCCAAAGTGCCAGAGCAGTGATGGATGCAGATGGGGAGGGGGCCAGCCACATAAAACATGGGACTGGCTCTATCAGCTTGCAGTCACAAACTACTTAAAAGTAATTCACCGTGTTAATTATCCAAAGCAACTATTCATTCAACAAATATCTGTTGAGCATTTACTATGCATCTAGAATTGAGTTAAGAGCTGGGGATACGGTAGGGATAAGACAGACAAGGCCCCTGCCCTCATGGAGCTAAAATTCTGGTGGGAGAGACATCAAATACCAAGTACATCAATGAGTTAACAAAATATTTACAGGCTGTGATATAAGGACTGTAAAGGAAATAAATGTGGTGATGTGATGGGAATGGAGAAAGGAAACTCAAGATGGAGGCTGGCCCTTGAGACAAGATGGCCCTGAAGAGCTGCTCAGAGTGGTACCTGAAAGAAGAGAAAGGGCCAGCCAAGCAAGGAGCCAAAAAGAAAAAAAGGGGCATTCCCAGCAGTGAGAATTGCAAGTGCCCGGATGCAGAGACAGTGCTGGGACAGGCGAGAACTGAATATGGTAGAAGGCAGTGGCCGAGTGGGAAGATGACCCCGATGAGGCTGAAAAGGTAGGCAAAGCCAGACCATACAAGGCCCAGTAGACCACAGAAAAGAAAGTGGATTTCAATGAAAAGCAAAAGAAAAGTACTGAAGGTTGGCACTCTGATATATTACTTTGATGTTGGTTAAGAGGTGCTCTTAAATCATCATACGCAAAACAAACTGCCCTGATGATTTATACAATGTCCCTCCGTAACCAGTGATAAAAGTTAGCACTGTGTCAGAGATCACTGATACACGATTATTGAGGAGTCTTGCCAGTCAAAGACAAACAACTTGAGCCTATGGATGAGATGAAATATGAGGAATTCAATGGGGGAAAGAGGTGGGAGAACTTGTGACTGGCAAGGGAACACTATCATCAGCAATTAACTCACAGCAAATATAAAGCACATAGTACAGTTAATTAACAAAGCAGGCTCTAGAAAGTGCCCTAAACACACAAGCACACACACACACAAGCACACACACACACAAGAAAGGCAACTGGGGCTTGACCGACGTGCATGGTGGCTACCTAAATTCATAAACACATTAAATGAAACAACACAATGGAAAAGTACCATGACGGTGCCCTACATGTACTTCTGAATCAGAATTCAGATGACTGCTCAGCAGTTTTCAATCAAGGTTTATTTTTATTTTTATTTTTTTAACACAGGGTCTCACTCCTGTCACCCAGGCTGGAGTGCAGTAGCGTGATCATGGCTCACTGCAGCCTCGACCTCCCAGGCTCAGTCAATCCTCCAGCCTAAGCCTCCTGAGTAGCTGGGACTACAGGCGTGTGTCACCATTCCTGGCTAATTTTTTTTTTTATTTTTAGTAGAGACAGAGTCTCACCATGTTGCCCAGGCTGGTCTCGAACTCCTGGGCTCAAGCAATCCTCCTGCCTCGGCCTCCCAAAGTGCTAGAATTACAGGCATAAACCATTGTACCTGGCCGAGGTTTACCTTTTGGTTTCCCTCTCCCTCACTCTGGCTGAATATAGGTTTTAATAAGTTGGAAACTCAAAGTTGGACAGGAAAGGAGTCTTTTGAATTATCACTCTCCCCAAGGACCTGTAACACAGCCTCCTAACTTGGGTCCCCAGTTCCCATCATCTTTAACTTAAACGTTATCTATGAGACATAACCATGACTCACTCATACCCTTTCCCCAGGACCTTGTTTTAGGAGGCGGGTCACCTGGCCATGACTAAAAGGGCAACCTGGGGCTACATAGTTAAGCAAGGCCAACTGACCGACCCCAAGATCAAACCTATGACACTGCCCATGAGAACTTGGTGGCCACAAAAGTTGCCCTGAAACAAGCCAAGACAGCAACACTGGTAGCATCTCAAAGAGCCCAGCACACTGCTTGCATTTATGGCATAGAGTGCCACGGAAAAGGAGAAGGATGGCAACCAAGCACCAGGTGCCTTCACATTCATTACTTTAAACAATCCAGTAATCCTATGAGGTGGTAGGATGGAGATTTTCAGATGAGAAAAGTAAGACTTGGAGAGATCTTGGTTAGCGGCCCATGGCTGCACAGTTAGCTGAGTAAGGAACTGAACCTCTCCCGTCACCTCAGTTGGCATCTGGCAACAGGACAGTGCTCTTGACAGACCCCAAGCTGACTTTCTCTCCTGTCTCCCATCTCATTCTTACCCCCACCCCATTTATTTCTTCACACTATAGGAAAGCTAAATTCCACACCTGGCTTCCTCCCAGATTCTCAAATCTGCCAGCTGCATCAGAAATGTTACCCGCTCCCAACCCCTAAGAGGGGGTACCTCACTGCAGAAATGGATGCCTGCAGAGGGTTTGGCTGAATGCAGCTGTCTGTGTGCAGTGTCCCCTGGAGAAAACTCACCTGGCTGTCGATAGTGATCAGAGAGGGAAAGAGCCACCAAACCAGATGACAGAGCTATTCAAAATCTTTACAAATGCCACTACAAAAGGAACTCAGCCAAAGAATCCACTTCTATCACAGACAAGGTCTTAGTGAAAGAAATACCCTTTGGCTACAAACCAGAAAACTGAGACCTGGGGCCAAGTGGAAAACAGTGTTGGTCACCATCTTGGAAGGACTGGCCTGAGACCAAATTCCCCATCATGCCTCCCTCCTGGCCTACAAAGTAGTCGGGCAACAAGCTACAAAAGATGCAGACATCACAACAATCAAAACAGATGTATGGCTTACTTACAATCTCAGGCAAGTCTGCGGCACTTGGGGCTTTGGCTGCTGAAACCTCCATTCTGTGAAGTATGAAATGGTAATTTCTGGCTGTGTCTGAACTCTGGGCAGGAGTAAGTTCCGTGCTCTCCGAGAACTGCAAGTCTCTCTGATTCACTTGGCAGCAAAATTATTCTAAGCATCCTGTCCCGTACCCAACCCGCCTGCCCCTCCCACTACACACTCACACTGGTGGTTTTTTTGTAATTCTTTGCACTTATTTCTGTCGCAAATCAAGTGAAAAGTAATCCAATCTCTGGCACTTGAGAGTGTGGAACCTGTATGACTGAGGAGGAGGAAGAGCCACCTAATTAGGAAGAAGTTATAATTAACATCAGAGAGGAGAGAGCTGGAGAACCGCAGAGTCTGCAGTAACAGCAAAATGGAGATTATTTGAGACAGCTGAAACACTCCACCCAGGCCTCCAGAAGAGGACATGCACGGGAAACAAAGGGCATATGGTGTTTGCTTTCTTCAACATCCGTTCTCACCATTACGAGCTGCACCAGCAAACGCTCATTACTTACATGTGGACAAACCTCGCCCTGAAATGCACTCTAAAATACAGCTCCTAATCAAATAAATGACTTTGCAAAGCAGAGGCTTACCTTGATTTTTTATTACATATAAGTAATAAAGTAAAATTTAATAAAGTCCAAATAACTGGCAGAATGTCTATTTGGCTCAGTGAAGCATGAATTATACTTGAAAGTCCATTTTTGTTAATTTCAAGTTCATACAGTAATTCAAATACTGACATATTTAGAGCAGGATTTTATTTTTTCCCCAAGGAGAGATTCCAAGGGACTAACTTAATAACTAGATAGGAATGATTTTCTACTATTTACTACTAGTCGTATATTTAGATATTGCTATCCTAAAGCAAACAGGTTTTTCGAATGTTACTCAAATCATTTACTTCCCACATATGTTAGTGTTACCACCATCACCAATATTACCCTCACTATAAAACTGTTCAAAGGTAAAGTAAACTTCAGCGAACTTCTTGACCAAATTATGAGAACCTCCTGAATTAGTGAGATCTGAATTGATACTTTTCAGAGATGTAAAGCTAGGGTCAGCTTCAAAAATACTCACGTATTATTACTCTCAAGCCTATTGAGATCAACGATCAAATCCGCTGTCACTCAGCCAGGATGAACTGGGATTGGTCTGCCTTCCCCCAGATAACAAGTTCAAAATCAGAGGATCACCTCGCTTGCGTTTAACATAAAAAAGGCCCTCAAGTGAAAGGAAACAAACAATCCAATGCGGTTGGTCAATAACCCTCAGTGAGCACTGCTGGTTGCCTACCCAGTAGAGCTGGCTCCCTTCCTCCTTCCCCAGCAGAGCCTACTCTTAGGTCACAAGTGCCCATCCATTCCCCCATGGAGCCCATTTGCAGCTCTAGGAAGGACAGCCTAATTAATTCTAAGCCAATCATTGCTTCAGGGTGGGCAGTGGGTACAAAGCTCACCCAATCAGACTGCAAGAAATAACTCCTCCTACATACAGGCTGTGAGCAAGGAAGCAAAGGGCCCCACTGCAGATGGACGCCATTCTACAACCATCTGACGACCACAGGGAAGCCAGCCCTTGGGTGAAGCTACTGCCAGAACAACACGGTGGGGGAAGAGAGAGCAAGAACACAGGTTTCTGATGTCACACTGAGCAGCTGATCACACTGCCCCTGGGGTCCACCCTACCTCTAGCCTCCCAATTATGCAAATTAACAAATGTCTGTGTTTAAGGCAGTCCCAGACAGGTTTCTGTTCCATGCAATCTCAAGTGTGCTGGGAGGAACAGGCTGAGCAGTAACTGGGTAGCCAAGAGTAAGAGTTTATAATTTGGGAGACTCTTTAAAGTAAATAATACATTTACAGAAAACATTCTCCTTAAAGAAAAAGGAGAAATTACAAAGATGAGTGGTTGCCTAGGGCTGAGCGTGGAAATGGAGAGTGACTGCAAATGATGAGCACAGGTTTCTTTTTGGGGTGATGGAAATGTTCAAGAATTAGATTGTGGAGATGTTCACACAACTCTGTAAATATATTAAAAAGCACTGACTGGGATACTCAGTAGGTCAATATCATGGCACGTAAATTAGACCTCAAAGCTGTTTTTAAAACCTTGCCTGGGCCGGGTGCAGTGGCTCACGCCTGTAATTCTAACACTTTGGAAGGCTGAGGTGAGTGGATCCCTTGAGGTCAGGAGTTTGAAACCAGCCTGACCAACATGGAGAAACCCTGCCTCTACTAAGAATACAAAAAAATTAGCTGGGCATGATGGCAGGTGCCTGTAATCCCAGCTACTTGGGAGACTGCGACAGAAGGATCACTTGAACCCTTTACAGGAGGCAGAGGTTGCAGTGTTCCGAGATCGCACCACTGCACTCCAGCCTGGGCGACAGAGCAAGGCTCTGTCTCGGGGAGGGGTGGCCAGTGGGGAACATGCCTGGAGGCTCAGTGTGGTGGCTCATGCCTGCAATCCCAGCACTTTGGGAGACCCAGGTGGGCGGATCACTTGAGGCCAGGAGTTCGAGACCAGCCTGGCCAACACAAGGAAACCCGGTCTCTACCAAAAAAACACAAAAATTAGCCAGGTGTGGTGGCGCATGTCTGTAGTCCCAGCTACTCGAGAGGCTGAGGCACAAGAATCACTTGAACCCGGGAGGTGGAGGTTGCAGTGAGCCGAGATCGCACCACTGCACTCCAAAATATTAAAATAAAATATAAATAAATAAAAACCTTGCCTGGGAGCAGGTGCTCATTCAGGAGAGGTCACAGATTGAAGGAACTTTCCTCCATCCACATGTGATGGTGCGGCATACCCCTGCTTAGAATCCTGCCTCAGTGGTTCCCAATTACCCCAAAAGTCCAAGTTCCTTTCAAGGGCATGCAAGATCCCTCTCACCTTCTGGCCTCGCTTCCCATTTTACTCTGGCAAGGCTTATTTCTAGGTACTCATCAAGCTGTAGGCCTCTGTTCACACTCACACTATACCCTCTTTCTCACTCGCTCTGGGCTCTGGCCTGTCCTCTTCACCTGATCAAATTCCTTCCTCTTCTGCCCCAGGCTCTTAGGTCCCCCTCCCTTTGTGCTCCCTTAGCGTACTGGGCACGCACCACAACGGGTTGGAAAGGTGTGTTTCCAGGTCATTCTCTCCCCTCATGCTCTCCCCCGGGGCCCAGAACAGCTCTCAAGACACAGCAGACACTCAACAGATGCCCACTGGACTGGGCTAATCTTTCTCTTTCGGGAAGGGCACCAATCTCTCCCACAGGGCACTGTATCATTGAGGTTGGGGGTGTGAGAGCCAGAGGCAGGTTCCAGGAGTCCTTGCTCTCATCCACACCTTCCTCCAGTGACTTCAGACTCAGCACAGGACACAGGGGGCAGCTTGCACTGGCAGCGTCCACAACGTGCAGGAAATCCCTTATCCAGATTACACTTAGCGCTCTGCTTCTCCACTCCAACCCTCCCTGACACAGAAGTTCATGGTGACAATGCACAACATCTCTCACTGTAGAAGCTTCAGAAAAGGAAGACAGGGAATGTCCAACTTTTTTTTATTTTTCTGATTGTGAGGTTTCCCTTATTTATTTTAGAGACATTGTCTCACTACGTTGTCCAGGCTGGTCTCTAACTCCTGGGCTCGGGCAATCCTCCCCCACCACAGTCTGCTAAGTAGCGGTGACTATAGGCACACACCACCATGCCTGGCTAATTTTTAAATTTAGTGTAGAGACAAGGTCTCGCTATGTTGGCCAGGTTGGTCTCAAACCCCTGGTCTCAAGTGATCCTCCTGCCTTGACCTCCCAAAGCACTGGAATTACAGGCATAGGCCACCGCACCCAGCCCCTTATCTTTTTAATCCTTAGATAATGTAAGGAGCTAAGAAAAGTCACACATGCAACACTGGGAAACACTTGGTTTTGAAGAAAGACTCCAAGTTAAAAGAGAGACACAATAGCTTGAGGAGAGCGAAAGCTAAGTCTCTACCTGGTGTCTTATCTTCCTGCTTGGCCTCAGGGGAAAAGATTAATAGTAAGATTTACGAAATGTTAAGAAGACACTTTTTGGGGTGTCTCAGTTATCAAAAAAAATAAAAATAAAATAAAATCATACCATGAAAGCGGCAAAACTCCATGGTGGTATCTGCTTTATCACAACAAAGACAGCCCCTGGCCCTTCTTTCTAACCTGTCCTGGCTCTCCACACACTGCTAGAAATGAAACCCCAGGCTGGGCACAGTGGCTCACGCCTGTAATCCCAGCACTTTGGGAGGCCGAGGCAGGCGGATCACGAGGTCAGGAGATCGAGACCATCCTGGCTAACGCGCTGAAACCCCATGTCTACTAAAATTACAAAAAAATTAGCCAGGCATGGTGACAGGTGCCTGTAATCCCAGTCACTTGGGAGGCTGAGGCAGGAGAATCAGTTGAACTCGGGAGGCAGAGGTTGCAGTAGGCTAAGATCGCACCACTGCACTCCAGCCTGGGCGACAGAGACTCCATCTCAAAAAAAAAAAAAAAAAAAAGAAAGAAAAAGAAATGAAACCCCAAACCCAGGAGTGTAGGAAAGAGCTGAAATAACACTTTAAATATTCACGATGGTAATTGCAACTCCTACCTCATAATCATGACTTCTCTTTTCCATATTTGGGCCCCGGCTTCCCTGGACGCACTCCAGGGGCCTTCACAGACATTATCTAATGCTAGGCAGGTCAGCAAGCTAACCATTAAGTACTCTTTTTTTTCTCCACTCTGTCTGATTTAAGCCAGTTTGGACATACTCATAAAGAACTAGTGAGTTCCCTTCCAAGATGGGTGGCTGCTAAGATAGCTCATGTAGTTTTGGAGTGGAAGCCCTTAGGATGTCAAAAAGCTTATCTTTAAACATCTCAATCTGATTCCAACAGTGAAGTTTTCAAAGCTGTCATTACTCCCCCATCCCCAATAAACAAAGCTGGCAGATTTATTATCAAATGATTTCTGTAGCTTTTTTTTCCCCCCCAAATACCTGCTGGTTTCACCCCTGCAGAGATCTAATTCATTAGGTCTGGTGTGGCTGTGAGAAACTGTGTTGTTTAAACTCCCCCAGGTGATCCACACAGCCAGAAGATAGAGAGCTAGGTCTAAAGTGTCAGAAATTATTGCTACTAAAAGGAGGATCAACTGGGAGCTTCTTAGAACTGCAGAATCTCAGCTTCCCCAAACCTACCCGCCCCCAGCCCAAACCCTACCCCCTCAACAACCCCCACCCCTCCGCTGCCATCACAATCTGCCTTTTAACAAGATCTTAGGAAGAAGGGCACATCTGAGTTTAGGCAGCCTAAGGCTACACTGTCGTCTGGCCTCAGAATCTTCTAGGGTTTTTGTTTTTTGTTTCCCCTTTACAAATGGGAGGGCACAATCAAAATTCACATTCCAGTTTTTTCCAGGATCTTTATTGATGAACAACAGAGTCAAATCCTGCTCTCACCCTCACCATCCTCCTAGAAAATATGACTAGTCAGATTAAATGTAAAGGGAGTCAAAAATGAGACAAAGCCTGTTTTTTAAATTAAAGCAATACATTGTTCCATTTGTGCTGGCAGCATCGGCACTTGCATTACTGCGCATGTTTAAAGCTGCCAGTCGAAATCAACTCTAGATAGTCAAAGCAGCAGAACCTGCAAAATCTTTTAGCGTTAAAGGGCTTTATGTGGAACCAAAGCATTCCAAGGTAAATAATTCCTGGAGCTAATGAGAACTACTAATTGCATCCATTCTTAAAAATCAATATACTTGAAACTTTTTAAAGATTCATGTGCTTATTTGCCTTGTTCAAATAACATCATAAGGCATTCACAGGAAGTTGTGGTTTCAATTGAGACATGGCTGCATATTAAAAAAAAAAAAAAAAAAAAAAAAAAAAAACACCTCACAGTACCCCATCACAGAGCTCAGCCAAGACTCCCAGCAGGTTCTCCGAACCTGACAGATTTGGGTGCCCCTCATGCTAATTACCGTCTGGTTTGAGGTTTGTGAACATAGCCAAGGCCACCCAGACAATGCTGTGCCGTAGTACAATTAGGGGTGGGAGAACACAGACTCTGGAGTTAAGCCACCCACCGGCCCACATCCAGACCTGCCATTTACAATCTGTGCTCCCTTGGGCAACTTAATGTCTCTGGTCCGTGGGAAGTGCTGTATAAAAATTTGCTGTTTGCTGTTTTCTTCATCTAACATGCAGTCCCATGAATGGTACAGATAAAGGAACTATGCACACAGTGGGTACTCAGTTATTGCTAATGGTTGAAGAACTCTCCATTCACCTGGTATTTCCCTCAATGAATATATCATTACCAAATACCAGCAGCCTTTTGGTGTATCAAGAAAGGTACTTTTGGGAAGGTGTTTTTCTTCCCCTAATAGTGAAAAACAAAAACCAATGGATATAAGCATTCTTCTTAATCCAATGTAACAGTCTCCCTCTCCAGTCATGTACTTAATATGGTTCATTTATATTATGTCTCATATCTTCTCAAAAAATAAACACTACTATAGAAAAAGTATGAAAAGCATTTGAGCAGGTGAAAAATGCAGTCTGCAAAACAGTAGACTGGGCCAGGCACAGTGGTTTATGCCCGTAATCCCAGCACTTTGGGAGGCTGAGGCGGGTGGATCACTTGAGGTCAGGAGTTTGAGACCAGCCTGGCCAACGTGGTGAAACCCTGTCTCTACTAAAATACAAAAATTAGCTGGGCATGGTGGTGTGCACCTGTAATCCCAGCTACTTGAGAGGCTGAGGCAGGAGAATCGCTTGAACCAGGGAAGCGGAGGTTGCATTGAGCGGAGTTCGCGCCACTGCACTCCAGCCTGGGTGACACAGCGAGACTCCATCTCAAAAACAAAACAACCCACTAGACTGGTACCAATTACTTAACAGTTATTGAGATCACAAAAAGTGATTTCCAGAATGTTCCAGATAGGGAAGTGTCAGACAACATTGCCCTCATGGTATTAATACTATACAATAACATTCATAGTAGTAAGACACAGCAGAAATTGGGATGTTGCAACTATTTACCCATTTTCATCTATTTTAAGCACTCATGACAAATGAACAAGTGATAGATAGTTCAACATGCATTTACTAAATCCATTTCCTTAGGCAGTTTCAGCAGCCAATGTTTTCACATAAACTTAATACGTGAATTTTACAGCTATATTTGGTTTTCCGTTTTCTTTTTCATCAGAGGCTCCACTTTTAAGAATACTTGTCCTTCTAATTAGTTCTCACAACACAATCCTGGGAATTCAGGCTGCCAGAGTTCAAATAACTGGGTTAACCCTTAACAGATCTGCAATCTTCAAGTCAGGCAACCTCTCTGAGCTTCAGTTTTCCCATCTATAACATAGGAATAATCACTACTTGGGGCAAGGGATGGAGGGTAAGGAGTAGCTGAGTTAGTACAAAGAACAATACAGTTGCACTGCATAAATGATGAAGTATCTACTCACAATTGCAAATTCACATTCCTTTTCACCCTGTACCAGGTCCTGAAGTGGTTACAAACAAGATCTAACAGATTCTCCTTGTCCCTCAAAATGGAGGAAGACAGGTAATTCTTACACATGTTTAAAGAAAACTCACCCACCACTTTATCCCTAGAGGTTGGCCATGACAGCAACACAATTGTAAAGCTTGCTGTAATCAGCACCATGCCCATAGCGCTTTTACCTTCCAAGGCAACAGTGCAGACCCAGGGAGGATCCAACCTTGTTCACACCTCTGGGCAATTACACTTCTTGTTCTCTGCTTGGATGGCTCTTAGTAATGGCAGGGGCCTCTTCCTCATCATTCACGTGTGGGCTCCAACTTCTCCTCACCTGAAACAGCCCACACACTCCACCAGCCACTCTAGCCACTCTAGCTTTTTCCTCTCCTGTGTTTCTTCATGGCATGTTTCACTATCTATAATTATCTTTTCACTTGTCTGTGGTTAAGCCCTCTGTACTCTGTTGGAGTGTAAGCTCTCTAAAAGCTCAGACCTTGTTAAGCTCATTCTGAAATGGCTCCTAAAATGGCACCTGTCACAGAAAGGGCACTCAGTGGATAGAGCTAGGTAAGATACATGTGTGTTTTGATCGTTGCAGCAGCTATATCACATTTGCATCTGGTTCTACCGAGTGTTTTGTCTCTTCAGACTGCTTTTACCTGCCTTTTGGCATGCCTTGTAATTTTTGGTTGAAAGCCAGACATTTTGCAGAAGGTAGCAGATACTGAGGTAAATAAGCCCTTAGTGTGGAACTGATATTAATCTAGTCAGGAGTTGAGCTGCGTTGAGGTTTGTTGTTCCTATGAACATCAAAAACTTCAAATTCCTCTAGTGACCTTTTTTGTCCCCTCTCTTGGCTTTGGGGCTTTCCTTTATGCTGTTCCCAGTGTGAGCCTGTCTCTTGCAGATCTCCCTGCTGTAACCCACTGTTATTCCTGGGGGCTTGCTAGCCTGCGGGTGGGGTGAAGGAAGAAGGGCAGTTCTCTAATATTCCAAGTCTCAGTCTCTAAAATATACACAGCGGGCCTGTGTCTTGAAGGTGTAGGCTTCACAACGTATTTGCCCTAGGGATAGAGCTCCTCCCACCCCAAACCCCCAGCTGTAGCAGGTATCACCAATGTTCTCAGTCTACCACCCACTTAAAGACCTTTTTTTAGGTGAGATACAGTGGGGAAGGGGCTGAAGGGGAGCTCCATCCCCCAGCTGCAATGGTTAATTCACCAGGGCCCTCATACCATAGCCTTCCTCTGCAGAATAAGCCTTTTGCTCCTTAAAGGAGAAGGGTCTAAGTAGATTGCTCAGTGGTTCCTGAGCCAGCACCATGAGTTTTCTCTGAATTTTCCCTCACCCTCCCAGTTAGAGCCAAATGGGGTTCCTGGAAGAAAAGCCTGCAAAGGGATAGGACCCCCTCCCCCACAACTGCTGCCCTCAAGACTTCACACTCTCAAGTTAGCCCACACTCAGCCTCCAGCAATTTGTCAAATTTTCTAGCTTAATCTTCCTACCTACTTCTATGGGGTCTGGTGGCTTCTGCTCCTGTAAACAAATGCTCAGGTCCTGTCCTGTGTCTCAGAAGGCACCTCTTTTCAGATTTTGAAATGGTCGTTTGCTCTGCAAACTCAGTTCTCTGTTAATTTCCAATCTGTCCAGATTTTTTCTTGGAAGCGTGGGAGGGACATCTTTGCAGCTCTCTACATCTCTGAGCTGAAATCAGAAGTCTACTTATTTATTTTTTTAAGGATCAGAAGTAAGTATGACAAAATGGCAACATTTGATAGAACTAGGTAGTGGGTAGCTAGATGTTGGTTATATGCTCTTTTATATTTTCATGGTTCAGTAACATTTCAAATTATAAAATTAAGTTGTAGGTGGCCACGGTAGAAAAGAGTACTATAATATAAATAGACTGAAGTATGTGTACAGCACTTGGTTCTTGTTCAATAACTTACAGAAATCACCTGAATTTTAAAATACAACCAGCATTTTTGGCAACACTTCAGAAACTGTCCTGAAAAAATATAAATCACTCCAATACACCATTAAATGTCAGTATCAGCCAGGCACGGTAGCTCACGCCTGTAATCCCCACACTTTGGGAGGCCGAGGCAGGCGGATCACGAGGTGAGGAGATCGAGACCATCCTGGCCAACATGGTGAAACCCTGTCTCTACTAAAACACAAAAAATTAGTTGGGTGTGGTGGCGTGCACCTGTAATCCCAGCTACTTGGGAGGCTGAGGCAGGAGAATCACTTGAACCCGGGAGGCGGAGGTTGCAGTGAGCCGAGATCGCACCACTGCACTCCAGCCTGGCGTCAGAGCAAGACTTGTCTTAAAAAAAAAAAAAAAAAGAAAAGAAAAAAAAATGTCAGTATCAAGGGAAAGGAGAAACTGAAATGGAAAAATTAATGTTCTAAAAGAAAACAAATGTATCTTAAAATGTGCATGTTTATAAATCAAAGTATATGAAAATTACATGTTAATTGATTCACTATTCTTTAAACTGATATCCAACCATCATTAATACTCATGGAAAATGAAAATTAATAATGCATGTGCCAGCAGACCATAGGTCAACCAGCAAGTGCCAGATCCCAGATTGCAGTATATTATGCAACACCTAGTAACCAAACATCAGACTACCATGCTTCCTTTTACCCACATTCCTAATTTAATATAATTGGTAATCACCTGTAAATGAAAGCAGCAGCAGCTTGGTAAGATCCACCTCAGGGAAAGAACATTCTCTTTTTACTTAAATAATTCACTATCTCAGATAATAGCAAATAAATGATATGCTACTAAAAAGTGACCCATTTAGTAACTCCAGAAGTGCAGATTAATCTTAAGGATTGTGTATTAAATTCAATTAAACCAGATGAATATTTAACATGTCCTTCTATGTCCGTAAGACTATTCTAGCCACTCTGGGAAGAGATGGGCCAACATAAATCATCTACCAATCCCTGCCATCAGGACAGACACAGGGATAGGTCATAGGGCTGAGTCCAGGAAAGGCAAACATGCACCACATTTGCATACATTCTCATTAGCAAAGCGAGTGACTTGCAAGTACTTTTATGCTTTAACATTCACTTGTACATTCCATTTAAAAGGGAAAAAGAATATAGTTTATAGTAAAGTGAATCTTCGTGTGACTTTCATTATAATGAATGAAGACAAGACTAAATTTGTCTGTAATGAGACTAAAATGGGCTGAATCTACCAATGATGAATCTGTGGCTTTAATTATCATGTGTGGCTCTGTGAGATGCACCCCAGGTGGAACTGCAATCAGGGTGATCACTCAGACAGCTAGATAACACACTTCACCCTGCCTGAGAACCATCACTTGTCAACTGTATTACGTTGTCACAAGGGCTGTTTACAAATCAGCTACATCTCTGCACTGCAACATGCCCGAAATTAGATCTCACATCCAGCTTGAGGGCTAGGGACTGTGTTCAGCTTCAAGCTGGCAGCGCCCTAGACTTGATTGTCACCTTAAAATATCTGTTAATGGAACCCATTCAAATTCAAGTTTTAAAATAAAAGGATGAGTTAAATTGAATAAAAAAAATCAGAGGCTAAAAAAGGAGTGAGGTATATGCATTTTTAACCACCACTGACAGCAGAAGCTCACACTATAATTGCATGGATTATATGCACCAAAGAGATCAGCTGTCATGTGACATTTTAAACCAAATAACAGAGCAGTCCTTGGAAAAATGTCAATAAGCAAAAAGAAGTGATTTCTCAACATCTGAAACCACACGAACCTCCATATTCAAGCGTTTCAGCATTAGTATTACGTGCAACCAGAGCCTAATGTCGTAATCACTCATTTAACACAGAGTAGCTGAAACTACTTTCATAGGGCAGATGTATTTTTTTTAATAGGCAGATTGGCAATTATTCCAGTTTCAAGACTGGAGGAGAAAAAAACTTGTGCGCACACTCACGATTTTGCAGCTGACAGAAATAAGGATTGAATTGTGGAAGCAAGAAAAAAAAAAAAAAAGATTGAATCGTGAATATAAGCCAGGCTGTTAAACAGCAATTACAGAACGACAGCTACCATCCTGATTCCTTTCATATCTGTGCCCATGAGGGTCCCAATATTACAATATGACTACAGGCTTAGCAGTTAGAACTTGATAGCGTTCATGGTTTTAAACAGCTGTAATGTATCTTTTACCAATAATCTGTCAGCCTATTGATTTTGGATGTTGTGTCTAAGATAAAATCTTATCTGGTCAGAAAGCAAATCCCACTGGACCAAAGCCTTTGGCAGCAGGCATCACACTCTTGACAAGGTACTCTCCAAACATGTCCAGTTTTGCTAAGAATATGTTCACATGTTAATACTTCATCAATTCCAATTATGTTGTAGTATAATCACAACTAAAATGTACATCTAATAAATATTTTAAACATGGTTTTAATGTTAATTTACTTTTTCTTCCATGATATGCAAAAACAGTCCCTCTTTGGTTTTGACTCGGCCCCCACTGCACCGATAGTACCTACCTGCACTAGCTATCTCAGATCTTGACCATGGCTTCGTTTGACAGCCAGGAAAAGTACAACCCCAAGAGCTTCAGCATGGCCACCAGTGGCACAGCTGGTTCACAGCACAGCCACAACTGGAACCGGAACCAACTTCACAACCTTTACTGGCAACCAGTGAGTTGTGGCCTCCCTAGAAGAAAACTTCAGTGTAAAGAGGACATAGTCACCAGGGCCTCCCCCACACCCCCTGGGAACTGAGCACGGCTCTTAGGAAAGCATTGGCACGGTTCCTCCAGCTCTGGGTCTCCATCTGGGACCACCTGCCTCTAGAAACCCAGGGCAGGATGTGGTTTGACTCGGACAACTTCTCAGCTTACAAACTCAGGCAAGTCCACTTTGTTTTTCACCCTGACTCCCAGACACATGATATCATCTCTTTGTTAGTCTTCATGAGAAAATCCTGGTGGTCCCAGAGGAAGCATGACAATAATGAAAAGCTCTCCTTCATGACGAGCAAAATAGACAGCTAAGAGCAAAAACGGGTTGACTTCATACATCTCATTCCACAAATAACTGTGTTTGTGTGACTTTTGTGCTAGTACATGTTGTGACTACACATTAAAGAGACTTTCACATCTTCACCTTCACTCTCCCTGAACTCTCCTCAAGAATTTATCTCATCTCCCTCAGTGGCATAAAGATGATGAAATTTACCCCTTAGCCTGGGAGTGGGGCAATATACTATTTCAAATCCCTTTGTGAGTTAAGAAGCTAAAGTGAAACAAAATGTCTTCTGGGTAGCCCTAGAGATGTACTGCCCATATGTTCCTTCAAGAAAGAACTTGGCCGGCATAGTGGCTCACACCTGTGATCCCAGCACATTGGGAGGCCAAGGCAGGAGGATTGCTTGAGCCCAGGAGTTTGAGACCAGCCTGGGCAACATAGTGAGACCCCCATCTCTACAAAAAAAAAAAAAAAAAAAATAGCTGGGGCTGGGCATGGTGGCTCATACCTGTAATCCCAGCACATTGGGAAGACAAGGTGGGCGGATCACCTGAGCTCAGGAATTCAAGACCAGCTTGGGCAACATGGTGAAACCTTGTCTCTACAAACGATACAAAAATTAGTCAGGTGTGTTAGTGCACGCCTGTAGTCCCAGATACTCAGGAGGCTGAGGAAGGAGAATTGCTTGAGCCTGGGAGGCGGAGGTTGCTGTGAGCCAAAATCGCACCACTGCACTCCAGCCTGGGTGAAAGAGCGAGACCCTGCCTCAAAAAACAACAACAAAAAATTAGCTAGATGTGGTGGTACGCGCCTGTAGTCCCAACTACTCAGGAGGCTGAGGTGGGAGGATCACTTGAGCCTTGGTGGTCGAGGCTGCAGTGAGCCATGATCGCGCCACTGCACTCCAGCCTGGGCAACAGAGTGAGACCCTGTCTCCAAAAACAAACAAAAAAAAAAAAAAGAAGAAGAAGAAGAAGGAAAGAACTAACTTGCACCTTCGGGATCTGCCTCAGTTTTCTTTCTAGCAGAGGCCATGCTCTTGCTGAGGAGCCAACAGCTGGTCACTAATCTGGGGAGTGCAGTCCTAGAGCCTGGCCATTTCTGCCCATTTCTTTTTTTTTTTTTTCCAGCCTTACTGAGGTATGATTGACAAAGAAAAACTGTATTAATATAAGGTGTACAACATGATGATCTGATATATATATACACTGTGAAATGATGATCACAATCAAGCTAATTAAGAGACTCATCACCTCACAGAGTTCCCTTTTTGTAGTAAGAACACGTAAGAGTTACTCTCAAATTTTAAGTATGTAATGGATGATTATTAACTCTAGTTACCGTGCTGCACAGCAGGTCTCCAGAACTTATCTTGTAATTGCAAGTTTGTGCCCTTTGGCTAGCATCTCTCCTTTGCTTTCATGGAGCAATTTTTGTCCAGGAGCCCCCTGTTAGGCTGGCCGGGACAGACTGGCATCACCACCTGAGGCTCTCCCTGCCCTGCTCCTCTGGTCTCTCATCTTTCAAGGCTGTTATCCCCCCAGCCCCCAAACAAACCTCCTGTACTCCTAACTCCATCTCAGCATCCGAATCCTACAGTACCAAACTGCTAAACACCATCTAAGTATTTCTCCAGTATCTTGGAGTGGCTTAATACTGATATTAATAGCTAATATTTGTTGACAAATTAATATTTACCAAGTTGCTCTAAATGCATGATCTCACATCACAGGGTGACAGGTAAGAAAAGCAGCCATCCTTGCATCAAACAGGAATTGCAGTGCCAGAGGTGGTTCTGTGGTGAGCCTGGGCTGACAGCCGGGCAGCTGTGCAAATTCCTATCTCTAGCCTGGACCTGGCCCCCACACTCCAGACCCACATCCCTACCATGCTTCCCAATGCACAGGACAAAAACCTTAGAGTCATCTCTCCCTCCTTCCTCTCCTGCCACATCCCCAGTCTTACCAGCAAATCCCGTTGGCTGTACTTACAGAAATATCCAGAATCTGACCACTTCTCACCCTCCCACTGCCACCCCCTGGTCTCCCCTGTATTCCTGCAAAGGGCCTCCAAACTGCTCTCCTCGCTTCCACCCTTCCCCCTTGCAGTCTTTTCTCAACGCGGCAGCCAGAGGGAACCTGTTAAAACATCTCTGGTCACATCAACCTCCCCAGTTACTTCCCATCTCACTCAGAGTCACAAGTCACAAGGCCCTCCCTGATCTGGAGCCCTATAACCTATGTGCTCTAACCCTTTCTCCTGTTGCTCTCCCCTGCCCTCTTCCCTCCGGCATTGGTGGTGCACTGGTCTCTCTGTTGTTCCTCCAACAAGCCAGGGACACCCTCCTCCGTAGGGCCTTTGCACATGCCGTTCCCACTGCCCAAAGGGCTCTTTCCCCCAGATCCCCACAAAGCTCTTCCTCACATCCTCAAGTCTTGACTTAAATCACCTTTTTCATGAGGCCTTTCCTGGCCTCCCTATCATAAATTGCAATCCCGCCCCCAACATTCATCTTCCCCTCCCCTTCTTTCTCCTCCTCAAATATGCTTGCCCCAAGAGACTAGGCCCAGGGTGAGGCTCAACAGGGTCTCTGAGGCCCACATCTCCTCTCACACTCCACCCCCACTTCTCTCTTCCTCCATCCTTCTTTTCTCCTCCCAACTCTACTTCTGTCATTGGCCCTCCAGTCTCCAGGCCAACCACAGACAGGCCAAGTGATAATGCTTCCTTGGACCTGCTCAAAGCTGGGGGTGGGGCTTCCCCAAATCCCAGCCTCAGACATGACAACAGGATGACAGAGTCTGACCTCCTGAGAAAGAACCGAAACACCTGTCATCTGTCACTCATCACCCATCACCCACAAAGGGCTGGAGAACTGCAGTGTATGGGAAAGTGGTATGGTTCTGGTGGTGGTTATTATTTTTTTAATTTAATGGAAAACAAGAAGGACAAGAGTTAGAAATCCTAAAAAATACTAATGCTGAGACTCACAACCAGAGATAAATATGAGACTAAGACGCAGCCTGGGCATCGGGATTTTTAAAGCTCCTTGGGCGATACTCGTGTGCTGCCAAGGTTGAGACCCATTGGAGATTTTTTTTAATTTTTATTTTGAAGTAATTATCTACTCACAAGAACTTACAAAAACGGTGCATAGAGTCCCATAAACCCTTCACTTAGCTTCTCTCAGTGATGATATATGACTATAGTATAATATCAAAACAAAAAAAATGACATTGGTACAATACTGTTTACTACAGACCTTATTCTGTTTTCATCAGTCATTTCATACACTGATTTGTGTGTAACTCTTTGCAACTTGATCCAATGTGTAGATTTGCACAAATCTACACACTGGATCACAATCAATATACAATCAAGATACAGAACTATTCCATCTTCAAAAGGAACTCCCTCATGCTACCCCTTTATTGTGGTACCAGTCTTCCCCACACCCTGTCATTGTCCCTTGACATCCAGTAATCTGCTCTCCAAGTCTATAGCTTTGTAATTTTGAGAATGTAATATAAATGAAATCATATAGTGTGTAACATCTTAGGTTGGCTTTGTTCACAAAGCACGATGCCCCTGAGATCTATCTAAGTTGTTGTGTGTATCCGCAGTTCATTCTGTTTTATTGCTGAGTAGTATTCCATGGTATAGTTGGACCGGAGCTTGTTTAACCATTCATCCACTCAAAGACATTCAAGATATTTCCAATTTGCAATTATTACAAATAAAGCTGCTATGAACATCTGTGTACAGGTTTTTCTGTGAACTTAAGTTTTTATTTCTCTGGGATGAGTGTCCAAAAGTACAACTGCTGCGTCCTATGGGAAGCACATAGTTCTATAACAAACTGCCGAACTATTTTCCAAACTGACTGACCACTTTTCATTCCCACCATCAATATATGAGAGAACCAGTTTCTCTGCAACCTTGTCAGCATTTGGTGTTATCACCATTTTTAATTTAGCCATCCTAATGGCCATTCTAATAGATACATAGTTATTTCTCGTTGTGGTTTTAATTTGCATTCCTCTAATGACTAATGATGAACATCTTTTCATGTGCTTATTTTACATCTGCATATTCTCTTCAGTGAATGTCTGTTCGTGTATTTCACCCATTTTTATTAGATTGTTTTGGTTTCTTACTGTCGCATTTTGAGAGCTCTACACATTCTAGATACAAGTCCTTTGTCAGACATGTGGTTTGCAAATATTTCCTCCCAGTCTGTAACCTATCTTTTCATCCTCTTCACATTTTGATGAAGTCTAATTGATCTTTTTTTATTTAATAGATTGTGTTGGCCAGGTGTGGTGGCTCACACTTGTAATCTCAGCACTTTGGGAGGCCAAGGCAGTGTATTACTTGAGTCTAGGAGTTTGAGACCAGCCTGGGCAACATAGGGAGACTCCATCTCTACAAAAAATACAAAAAATTAGCCAGGCGTGGTGGCTCACTCCTGTAGTTCCAGCTACTTGGGAGGCTGAGGCATAAGGAGCACTTGAGCCTGGGAGCTCGAGGCTGCAGTGAGCTGAGAATGTGCCACTACACTCTAGCCTGGGCGACAGAGCAAAAACAAAAAAGATTTTGTTTTTGGTATGATATCTAAGATCTCTTCACCTAGGCCTAGGTCCCCAAAATTTTTGCCTATGTTTAATTCTAACACTTTTATAGTTTTATGTTTTACATTTAAATCCATGATCCGTTTTGAGTTAATTTTTTTAATAAGATGTTAGATTTAGGCCGTTTCACTTTTTTTGTCTATAGATGTCCAAATACTCCAGTATCATTTGTTGAAAAGGCTATCCTTCCTCCATTGAATTGCTTTTGCCCTTTTGTCAAAAAGTCACTTGGGCATATTTGTGTAGGTTTATTTCTGGGTTCTCTAGTCCATTCCTTTATCTATATGTGTATTCCTGTGTCAATACTAGACTGTCTTGATTACTATAACTATTAAAGTAAGTCATAAAATTGGGTAGATTCCTATTTTGCTCTTCTTTTTCAAAATTGTTTTCAAAATGTTTTGACTATTGTAGCTCTCCTGATTTCCTTTATAAATCTTAAAATAAACTAGTCTATAGCTACAAAAAAAAATCTTGCTGGAATTTTGATAGAAATTGCATTAGATCTACAGGTTAATTTGGGGGAATCAACATCTTTACCACATTGACTCCAATCCATAAAATATGGTATGTCTCTCCATTTATTTAGATCTTCTTTGAATACTATTAACAACATTTTGTTGTTTTCAGCATACACATCCTGTACATGTTAAGTTTATACCTAAGTATAGTCATATGCTGCATAACATTGTTTTTGTCAATAATAGACAACATATACATCAATGGTCCCCATAAGATTATAATACCACACTTCTATTGTATTAAGTATCTTTTTTATATTTATATATGGTTTTTTGTTTTTTTGAGACAGAGTATTGCTCTGTTGCCCAGGCTGGAGTACAGTGGTGAGATCTCAGCTCACTGCAACCTCTGTCTCCCAGGTTCAAGCGATTCTCGTGCCTCAGCCTCCTGAGTTGCTGGGATTACAGGCACAGGCAACCATGCCCAGCTCATTTTTGTATTTTTAGTAGAGACGGGGTTTCACCATGTTGGCCAGGCTGGTCTCGAACTCCTCACCTCAAGTGATCCACCCACCTTGGCCTCCCAAAATGCTGGGATTACAGGTGTGAACCACAGTGCCCAGCCAATATTTAGATATGTTTAAATATGCAAATACTTACCATTGTGTCATAACTGCCTACAGTAACATGCTGTGCAGGTTTGTAGCCTAGGAGTGATAGGCCATACAATATGGCTAGGTGTGTAGTAGGCTATACCACCTAGGTTTGTATAAGTATACTACTCTATGATGTTCACACAACAACAAAATCACCTTACAATGCATTTCTGAGAACATATCCCTGTTGTTCAGCAATGCATAACTGTATTTCAATTATTTTGGGAGAGACTGTACATGGCATTGTGTTTTTAATTTCAGTTTCCATATGTTCCTTGCTAGTATCTAGAAATATTGTGTGTTTGATCTTATATCCTGTGACCTTACTGCACTCACTTATTCTAGGAGTTACTTGGTAAATTCTTGGGATGTTCTACTGGAGAATCACGTCATCTGCAAATAAGATGTTATTCTTCCTTTCCAATTCATATGTCTTTTATTTTTTTCTCAACTTCCTTTCCAATTCATATGTCTTTTATTTTTTTCTCTAGCTAGGACTTCCAGTATTACATTGAATGAGACTGGTAAGAGCAGACATCCTTACCTTATTTCCCCATTCTCAGGGGGAGAGTATACAGTCTTTCACCATTAAATATGGTGTTAACTGCAGCATTTTTGTAGATGCTCTTTATCAAGTTGGGGGAGTTCCTCTCTATTCCTAGTTTGCTGAGAGTTTTTATCATGAATGGTGTTGAATTTTGTCAATTTTTTTCATTAATTGATCTGACTATGTGATTTGATTTTTTTCTCCCATAGCGTGTTGATATCATGGATTACACTGATTGATTTCCAAACACTGAAGTGGCCTTGCACATCTGGAATAAACCCCACTTGGTCATAGTATATAATTCTTTTTATAAGTTGCTGGATTGTTTTGCTAATACTTTGCTGAGGACTTTTGTGTCTATGTTCTTGAGGGATATTGGCCTGCAGTTTTCTTTTTTGTGCTGTCTATCTGGTTTTGGTATTAAGGTAATACTGGCCTCATAAAATTAATTGGGACACATTCCCTCCTCTTCTATTTTCTCGAAAAGATTATGCAGAATTGGTGCTAATTCTTTAAATGTTTGGTGGAAATTATGACGAAAAACCTCTAGGCCTGGATATTTCTTTTCTGGAAGCTTTTACATGACAAATTCAATTTCTTTAACAGTTAGTTATAGGACTATTGACATTATTTCACTTTGGGTAAGTTTTGGTAGTTTGTAGTTTTCAGGGAATTGGTTCATTTCATCTAAGTTGTCAAATGTATGTACATATAATTTGGTATTCTCTTATTGTCCCTTTAATAGCTGCAGAATCTGTAGTGGTATCACCTGTTTTATTCCTAATATGCTAATTTGTGTCTTCTTTTTCATCTTTGCCTGTCTTCTTAGAGGTTTATCCATTTTATTGATCTTTTTATTTATTTATTTTGAAATAGGATCATATTCTGTCACCCAGGCTGGAGTGCAGTGGCACAATCACAGCTCACTGCAGCCTCAACCTCCCAGGCTTAAGTAATCCTCCCACCTCAGCCTTTTGAGTAGCTGGGACCACAGGCATGCACCACCACGTCCAGCTAATTTTTTGATTATTATTATTATTTTTTGTTTGGAGAGATAGTGTCTTGCTATGCTGCCCAGGCTGGTCTCAAAGTCCTGGGCTCAAGTGATCCTCCCACTCCCACTTCCCAAAATGCTGGGATTTCAAACATGAGCCACTGTACCCAGCCTATTGGTCTTTAAAGAACTGGCTTTTTCATTGATTTTCTCTGTTGTTTTTCTGTTTTCACCTTCAATGATTACTGCTCTTATCTTCATTATTTCCTTCTTCTGCTTGCTTTCAGTTTATTTCACTTTTTCTAGTTTCTTGAGGTAGGACCTTAGATTATTGATTTGAGAACATTCCTCCATTCTAATGTAAACTTTAGTGCTATAAATTTTCCTCTCAGTACTGCTTTAGCTGTGTCCTACACATTTTAATATGTTGTATGTTCATTTTCATTCAGTTCTATGTATTTGTTTAATCTTTTTGAGACTTCTTCTTTGACCTGTGGATTATTTAGAAGTGTGTGATTTGATTTCCAAGTGTTTGGAGGTTTTCTGATCTTTCCATTATTGACTTCTAACTTGATTACTTATGGTCAAAGAACACCTTTTTTATTATTTCAATTCCCTTAAATATATTGAGGTTAGTTTTATGACCCAGGATATGGTTTAACTTGGCAGATATTTCATGGGTACTTGAAAAAAAATGTGTTTTCTGCTGTTTCTGTGTAGGATATTCTGTAAACATCAATTACAACTTCTTGGTTGATTATGTTGTTCAGGCCTTCTATACCCTTGCTGATTTTCTGTTTAGTAATTCTGTCAAGTGCTGAGAAAGAGATGCTAAGTTGCCAACTATAACTGTGTACTTGTCTATTTTCTAGTTCTATCAGTCTTTGCTTCATATATTTTGCAGCTCTGTTGCTTGGCCCATACACATTTAGGACTGCTATGTCTTCTTGGTGGAATGACAATTTTATCATTGTGTAATGTCCTTCTTTGTCCCTGGTAATTTTCTTTGCTCTCTGGTCTACCTTATCTGATATTATATGTAGCCACCCCTGCTTTTTTAAAGTTAATATTTGCATAGTATGTATTTTCCACCTTTTACTTCCAACATGCCTATATCAATATAATTGAAGTGAGTTTCTTACAAACAGCATACAGTTGAGTCAAGTTTTTTTTAATCTATCATCTCTGTTTTTTAATTGGTATATTTAAAACACATATTGACATGTTAGGACTTACACCTGCCATTGTATTATTTGTTTTCTGTTTGTTCACTCTGTTTTTCATTGTTTCCTTTTTCTTGTCTTCCTGTGGGTTACTTGTACATTCTTTAGAATTTCCTTTTATTTATAGGCAGTTTTAGTATATCTCTTTGTACAGTTATACTTTTAGTGATTTTTAGAGTTTTTTAGTTATTACAATATACATATGTAACTTATCACAGACTACTTCGATCAACATTTTCCTATTTCAGTGAAGTGTAAAAACCTTACTTCCAGTTAGGTTCTTTTACGTCCTCCCCACCTCTTAAATATAATTTTCTTGCATATTACCTCTCTATATATTGGATACCATACCAGATGATATAATTTTTGCTTCAACCATCAAACATGTTTTTAAAAATTAATGATACAAGCCGGGCACAGTGGCTCACACCTGTAATCCCAGCACTTTGGGAGGCCAAGGCAGGTGGATTACCTGATGCCAGGAGTTTGACACCAGCCTGGCCATCATGGTGAAACCCTGTCTCTAGTAAAAATACAAAAATTAGCCAGGCGTGGTGGTGCACACCTGTAATCCCAGCTACTCAGGAGACGGAGGCAAGATAATCACTTGAACCTGAGAGGCAGAGATTTCAGTGAGCCAAGAATGTGCCACTACACTCCAGCCTGGACAACAGAGCAAGATTCCGTCTCAACAACAACAACAACAACAAATTAATGACACATACCCTATACTTGGCCTGCTATACATACTCCCTATTTTTACCCATTTGCTGTTTTCTCCTTTCTGAAATTCCAAACTTTCTTCTGTTACCATTTCTTTTATGTTTAAAAAACTTTTTTTTTTTTTTTTTTTTTTTTTCTGAGATGGAGTCTCACTCTGTCACCCAGGCTGGAGCGCAGTGGCACGATCTCGGCTCACTGCAAGCTCCCCCTCCCAGGTTCATGCCATTCTCCTACCTCAGCCTCCCGAGTAGCTGGGACTATAGGTGCCCGCCACTATGCCTGGCTAATTTTTTTGTATTTTTAGTAGAGATGGGGTTTCACCGTGTTAGCCAGGATGGTCTCCATCTCCTGACCTCGTGATCCGCCCGTCTCAACCTCCCAAAGTGCTGGGATTACCAGCATGAGCCACCGTGCCCAGCCTAAAAAACTTTCTTTAGGCATTATTTAAGGATAGGTCTCCTATTGATAAATTCTCTTAGTGTTCCTTCATCTGAGAATGTTTTCATTTTCTCTTCATTCCTTAAGGATATTTTCACCAGACAAAGAATTCAGAGTTAATCTTTCTTTTCTTTCAGCCCTTGAAAATGTTGTGCACTTCCTTCTGGACTCCACTATTTTACAGGAGAAATTCATTGTCATTCAAATCATTCTTCCTTGTAAGTATATGTCATGTCTCTCTTGCTGCATTTTCTTTGCCTTTCATTTTTAGAAGCTTGATTAGTATGTATCTTGGCATAGATTTCTCTAGGTCTATCCTGTTTAGGTTTTGCTCAGCTTCTGGATTCTGAAGATTTATGCTTTTTGCCAAATGTGGTGAGTTTTCAGTCATCATTTCGTTCAATATTGTTTATTATCATAACCTTCTCTTCTCCTTCTGGAATTCCGATGACATAAATGTTAGATCTGATGTTATTATCCCATAGGCCTCTAAGGCTCTGTTCATTTTTTACAGACTATTTTCTATCTGTTGTTCAGACTAAGTAAATTTCATTGATCCATTTTCAAGTTCACTGATTCTTTCCTCTGTCATCTATTATTGAGCTCATCTGGTGAGCTTTTTAACTTGTTTATTTTTTGGTTCAATAACTTCCATTTTTAAAAAACCTATTGATTTGCTGAGATTTTCTAATTTTTCATTTGTTTCAAGAGTGTTTGAAATTGCTTATTAAGGCAATTTTATGACAGATGCTTTAAAACCTTTGTCAGATAATTCCAACATCTGAGTCTTCTCAGTATTAGTATCTGTTGATTGGCTTTTCTCATTCGAGTTGTGATTTTCCTGGTTCTTGGTATGACAACTGATGGTTTAAATTGTATCTTGGGCATTTGGGTTATTATCTTACAAGACTCTAGATACTATTTAAATTTTAGCAGGCATTAACCCTATTGAGGCTAAGTACGCATATTCTGGGCTATTTTTGTTGGCTGCAGTTTTAACGATAGTTTGATTTCAGAGCCCTTGCAGTACTATTCTGGTCTGCTTCATCTCTGTTACTTAGAGGTCATTCTGAAAACCTGGGTGATATTCTGTGTTAAAGTTTCTATTGCTAAACTTTTTGGCATGTTTGTTCTAGTCAGATTCACATGCAGGTGGGTTAGGAGTTGTTTGCCCAGGACTTCTAATGCAGGCAGGGAATATTCCTTTAATTAATTCCTTTCTTCAGCTCCCTCGTCTCCAAGATTTTCCCCATTCTCTAGTGGGGAAGGGGAGCTGCCTACCACTGCTGAGTGGAAGGATGGGGATGGAAGTCCAGAATCCCCAGTCAGTCTCCCCTGACGACATGCCAGCAGATGAGGGAATGCTGCCATGGGTTACCTAAAACAACACCCATTTTTTATCTCACAGTTCTGTAGGTCAAAAGTCCCGATAGGCTCAACTGGGTTCTTTGTTCACTCAAGGTCTCACAGGCCAATATCAAGACGTGAATAGGCTAGACTTTTATCTGGCGGCTTGGAAGAATAACCCACTTCCAAATTCACTAAGGTTGTTGGCAGAATCCAGCACCTTGCGGCAGTAGGTCTGAGGTCTCCATTTCTTTCCTGGCTGCCAGCCAAGGTCTACTCTCTACTCCTATAGGCTGCCCATTTCCTTCTTACATGACCCCTCCCTCTTCAAAGCAGCAAGTCCTCCTCTGACTTTCTATTTTGCCACTAGGCAGGAGAAAGTTCTCTGCTCTTAAGGACTCATGTTAGGCCCACCTGGATCACCTCCCTGTTTAAAGGTCAATTGTGCCATATAACATAACAAAATCACTGGAATGATAGCTCATCACATGTACAAGTTGTGGGGACTTAAGAGTAGAATCTTGAGGACCATTGCTAGAAATTGTGCCTACCTCACTACCACCAGGTAGAGAGTGGGATAGAGAATCATTGAGTCCAGAAGTTCCGCAATTAGAATGTATTAATTCTCTTTGGTTTTTGTTTTTGTTTTTTGAGATAGTCTCACACTGTTGCCCAGGCTGGAGTGCAGTGGCACAATCTCGGCTCACTGCAACCTCTGCCTCCCAGGTTCAAGCGATTTTTGTGCCTCAGCCTCTGAGTAGCTGGGACTACAGGCATGGACCACCATGCCTGGGTAATTTTTGTATTTTTAGTAGAGACAGGTTTCATCATGCTGGCCAGTCTGGTCTCGAACTTCTGACCTCAAGTGATTCGCCCGCCTTGGCCTCCTAAAGTCCTGGGATTACAGGTGTTAGCCACCACACCCAGCCAGAATGTATTAATTCTAATGGACTTAAATCAAGCACTGTTTACATATCACTATGTTCTTTGTGTATTTGTAGTAAACTCTTAAAATAATTTCCAGCATGATTGTGTTTACTTATATATTCACTAATATAGCTATTAATACTTTATTCATAAAGCTACTTTAGAAATAAGATGAAAATATTTTCTAATTGAAGTCACCAGCTACCAATTCATGTTCTTGAGAAAAGAAACTAGAATTAAAAACATGGTACTGCCCTATCGGTACCATTGTGCAAAATGAATGCCCAAGCTTTAGATCAAGCAGCAGAATCACCTGAACATTTTAAAAGATTCTAAGGCTTCTATCCCTACTCCTGCCCCCACCACAAAATTCTGATGATATAGTGCACCTGGAGCAGAACTAGGTTAGAGACACACTGACATGGAGTCGCTGTGGGAGCCCCAAGCTTAACAAGTTTAAATATCCAGTAATGATCACGGTGATATCTCAGATGGTTTAGATTTTTATCTGGTAGAAAGCTAAGGGTTAAAACACATGATCTTAAAGTCCCTTTCCCAGCTAAGATTCGATAATCTTGCCATTAAGAAAATAAGATTCCATTATGCATAATCACCACGATCAACTCAGTCAGGGGATTAAAACTCACTGAGGTCACAGCTCTCCCTGAGTCACAAGACCGCCCCCCTCCACCACATTTTCTGCACTACAACAGTTACAAAGCCTGAAGAAACCGCCAAATGATGTGGGTTCTTATTGGTAACACACTTGTACTTAATTACTCCAGACCCTACTTGGAATAACATTTCTCACAACAGAATCTAACAGGTTCCAGTTGTTAGTTTTAGAAATTGTTTTTCTGAAAGAAAACTGTATGTTTAAAGTTTCAAGAATAATTTGAGCTGGAATCGGTTGGTTTTGAGGGCCCCGTGGATGGGGAACAATTGGATAGTCACACATCTTGATTATTTACCACTGATAGAAAAGACAGTCAAACTCCTTCTAGAAAGCATAGCCTGCTGAACACTGCAAAACGATGTGTGCTTACAAATTAATAATAATGAAATATTTTCCCTAATTGCCTTAATTTCAGAATTTGTAGGAAAAAACAACACAAGCCCATAAATCCAGGCAAAGGTTGTTCTTTTGAGTTGAAAGAGCCAACTTTTGAAGAGAATTCTTTAAAATGCAGACAGAAATAAGTTAAATACCATGATTCCACCTGAATGGACACTTGGGGAAGGCATATTACAGCAGACAATAATGGTGAAGAGCACAGTCCTGTCAGGACAATTCAGACACCCAGATGATGCTGCCCGCTTGAGCTCAGGTTGCAGAGCCAGTTGGCCTGGATTCCAATGCTCTCTTTGCTCCTCACTAGTTTGTGTGACTGTGAGTATGGCTTTTAACACTGATATGCCTCAGTTACCTGTCATAGAGTGGTAGAAGAATTTGATGAGATTAAAAAGCATGGAAAGGGGCTGGGCGCGGTGGTTCATGCCTGTAATCCCGGCACTCTGGGAGGCTGAGGCAGGTGGATTGCTTGAGACCAGGAATTTGAGACCAGCCTGGCCAACATGGCAAAACCCCATCTCTACTAAAAATACAAGTATCAGCCAGGCGTGGTGGTGCACGTCTGTAATCCCAGCTACTCCGGAGGCTGAGGCTCGAGAGCTGTTTGAACCTGGGAGGTGGAGGTTGCAATGAGCCCAGATTGCGCCACTGCACTCCAGCCTGGGTGACACAGTGAGACTCAATCTCAAAAAACAAACAAAAAAACATGGAAAGGGCTTGGCCTCCTTCCTACCTGGCATACAGTAAGGGCTTAACAAATTTTGGTCACTGTACACAGACAGACATGGGTAGATTATACATACAATGCCAGGCAGCCAGTAAGCCTTGAATAGAATGCAGCCATTATTACTCCATAAAGTAACACAGCCATCAGGGCCAAAAAGCTAACTGTAGGTTCATTTAGCACATTCTAACAGTTGCCGGATGAATTCAGCCAGAAACTTCTCAGGTGGCATTTTAATCCAGAACATCTTTACAGAATATCTTTGTAGAACAATGTTTAAAGCACAGAATTCCCAAAGGCAGGTCATAGGAGCTAAAACTATCATCCTCTAGAAGTTACATTTGTGACAATATTCCATTCAGTCCATCTCATTTGAGTTTATATCCTCTGGTGCCTAAGACACAGCAGATGCCCACATGCCCAAGGACACCAGGACTAAATGTTGTGAGCAAGATGAGGCTCTGCACATTATAATACATACCTGGGCAGGGCACGGTGGCTCCCGCCTATAACCCTGGCATTTTGGGAGGCCAAGGCGAAAGGATCACTTGAGCCCAGGAGGGTAACCAGCGTGGGCAACATAGTGATACCCCCATCTCTACAAAAAATTTTTAAAAAAAACAGGTGAGGTGGTTACATACGTATAGTCCCAGTTACTCGGGAGGCTGAGGTGGTAGAATCACCTGAGCCTGGGAGGTTGAGGCTGCAGTGAGCCATGATCATACCACTACACTCCAGCCTAGGCGATGGAAGGAGACACTGTCTCTAAATAAACAAATAACATAACATAACATAACATAACACACCCAGAAAAATTACTGCTACCTTGTGAAGACAGACAAACATCTTGAAAACAATCATCCATATAATTCACAAAATTAATGGCCCTTGAGTTTAAAGTTTAAAGAAAAGTGAAATATGCTTAAAGAGATCCATGTCAGGGTCTTTGAATGTAGAACAGTAACCTGAAAATCTCTACTTTATGACACTTGTTGAAGTAGATTTGTGATCCCTTCATAAATCAAGAAGAACAAAGTAACTGTGAGCTTTATCTCAGAGTGGTACAATTAGGCAAAATACTGGCCTTTTGCCTCATGGATCAAAAAAGAACAGCCACATTCACCAACCACTTTAAACAAATATCAAAATGGGCTCTAAATGTGCCAAAGAGAGATCTAAAACACCTAGCAAATGAAAGCTGAGGCCACGGCAAGCGAGCTGTGAATGGTTATGCTCAGCACACATAGGACATGCAAGCTGCAAGTGTACACACTTCACCCATCAACAATTGGACAGGCAGAGGGGAAAATGTATTTTTGCCCAACACATATAAAAACAGGCAGAGAAAACAGCTTACTTCCTCACAGACAGTCAGATAAATTTAAAGATCAACAAGCATATTCTTTTAAATCCTATCATAGCTTCCTGCCTTCCACATGTCTATCTGTGAGCTACAAAATGTTGAGGGCCTGTGTCCTGTTGAACTTTATCAAATGTCCCCTAACAGAGAAATGTCCCCTAAAAGAGCAGGCAGACACATGCACATCAGCCCGAGCTATAGTTTCAAGGCTTTTTTCTTTTAAAATTCATTTGAAAATGTATAGCTGTGGGTCCCTTTCAGGAGAACTCAGAAAAAAAGGCTGCTTATACATGCTTTGCTTGACTAAAGAACAATGTTGTCTGGATCTGAGGGTAAGATTTTAAAAGGAAGATACTGGTAATTAAATCCAACATGGGAAAATTAACCCCTGTGAAAGAGTCCACATCTACCTGAAATAGGTGACTGGCTTTCTGTTTTAGGTAGCAGTCTGAGGTCCCAGAAGCGCAGTCTTTTTTTTTTTTTTTTTTTTTTTTTAATTAAATGACTTTAAGATATCATCCTAGTTTTTCCTATTATTGTACTCCATATTATGGTCTGTTAAACAAAAACAAAAAAAAAACCCAAAACTTAGAAACTAGGCAAAAAAGATGATCATGTGACCTTTTAATGTCATGCTATTGCATTTTTAATAAGCACTCCCCGCCATCCCCCGCCAGGAGGGTCATCTGACTCTGAAAATGTAACTTGATTTAACTAACACTACTAGGATATTTTACAATCCTATAAAAGTCAGAAGATAATGTAGAAAAATGATAAGGTATGCTGTTTTCTCTTTTTTCTTTTCTGGTAGAGATGATAACCCCAGAGGTAAAGATTTTATTGTTCTCTAAGACATGAACCAGTTTTGAACCTAACTTAGCAATCTTATTTGAACATTCCTTTTTCCACTGAGGTTTTTTTTTTCCACTGAGTTCCTCATATTCTCACTGAGCTCGTTTTGTTATTCTGCTAGTTCCCTCATTAAATAAGTTCAATGAAACTTTGACACATGTTCTTTGTATGTTTTTAACAATATAAGAATAGGCCTGGCATAGTGGCTCATACTTGTAATCCCAACACTTCGGCAGGCCAAGGCGGGAGGATCACTTGAGCCTAGCAGTTCAAGACCAGCTGAACAACATAGCAAGACCCGCCCAGGCACCGTGGCCCACGCCTGTAATCCCAGCACTTTGGGAGGCTGAGGCGGGCGGATCGCTTGAGCGCAGGAGTTGGAGACCAGCCTGGGCAACATGGTGAAACCCCGTCTATACAAAAAATACAAAATAATTACCCAGGTGAGGTGGCATATACCTGTGGTCCTAGCTACTTGGGAGGCTGTGGCAAGAGATCACCTGAGCCCAGGAGTTTGAAGCTACAGTGAGCTATGATCCCACCCCTGCACTCCAGCCTGGGTGGCAGAGCAAGACTGTCTAAAAAAAAATTAAAAAATAAATTAAAAATCAGTCTTTGTTAGTTCCTGGGGCCCAATAATCAAATTATCACTGGGAGATTGGGTTCTGTGCATCAGGATGCCTCAGCAGTTATATTCATAGGTGGCCACATTATGACAAGATTCAGGCTGATTAGCTAAATTGACTAGTGTGGCGCAAATGAGGCTCCAGGCATACGTATGGCACCTCCTCCCCTCACTCAATGGAAGCCACAACTTTACACAGAGAAAAATCTACAGGTTGAAAGTCAGTGACAGCAGCAATTCCACTCTTACATGTGTGTATATGCAAGAGCAATTAGTGCTAATGTCCATAAGACAACATACAAGAATGTTCAGAGCCTCTATCAATAAAATCCTCAAACTGGAAACAACCCAAATATCCATCAACAAAATATTAGATAAACAAATTATGGGATATTCATCATAATGGGATACTATACAGCAAGAACAAAGTACCGACGTATGCAAAAACATTTTGTTGTGCACCAGTCATATATAAAAGTACACATATTGTATGACTCCATTTATATAAAATTCTAGTACAGGCAAAACTAATGTATGATGATCAATTCCCGAGGGGGAGAGGAATCATTGGGAAAAGGCTTGGTGGAACTTTCTTTTCTTTTTTTTTTTTTTCTTTAATGAAAGCAAGTTTATTAAGAAAGTAAAGGGGCTGGGCACAGTGGCTCATGCCTATAATCCCAGCAATTTGGGAGGCCGAGGCAGGCGGATCACAAGGTCAAGAGATCGAGACCGTCCTGGCCAACATGGTGAAACCCTGTCTCTACTAAAAATACAAAAATTAGCTGGGCATGGTGGCACGCGCCTGTAGTCCCAGCTACTTGGGAGGCTGAAGCAAGAGAATCCCTTGAACCTGGGAGGCAGAGGTTGTAGTGAGCCAAGATCTCCCCACTGCACTCCGCCTCAAAAAAAAAAAAAAAAAAAAAAGAAGAAGAAGAAAGTAAAGGAATAAAAGAATGGCTACTCCACAGGCAGAGCTGCTGGAGCTGCTGGTTGCCCATTTTTATGGTTATTTCTGGATTATATGCTAAACAAGGGGTGGATTATTCATGAGCTTTCCAAGAAAGGGGTGGGCAATTCCCGGAACTGCGAGTTCCTCACCTTTTCAGACCATATAGGGTAACTTCCTGTCATTACCATGGCATTTGTAAACTGTCATGGCACCGTTGGGAGTGTAGCAGTGAGGATGACCAGAGGTCACTCTCATCACCATCTTGTTTTCGGTGGGTTTTAGCCGGCTTCTTTACTGCAACCTGTTTTATCAGCAAGGTCTTTATGATCTGTATCTCGTGCTGACCTCCTATCTCATCCTGTGACTTAGAATGCCTAACCGTCTAGGAATGCAGCCCAGTAGGTCTCAGCCTTATTTTACCTAACCCCTATTCAAGATGCAGTTGCTCTGGTTCCAACGCCTCTGACATTTCCCCCTTCCTTTTTATAGGCATGGTGGAACTTTCTAGAGGGATAGAAATAGCACTGATCTGGGTGGTGGTTATAGAGGTACGCACTTACGTAGAAACAAAAAAAAAACATCAAGCCATAGACATATGACTTGTGCATTTTACTCTACATAAATTTCATCTTAAAAATGAATACTTTTGTAAAGGGGAGGGATAAAGAAAAATGTATTCCAAAATAAGTGGGTGGGGGCCAGGCATAGTGGCTCATGCCTATAATCCCAACACTTCAGGAGGCCAAAGTGAGAGGACTGCTTGAGCCCAGGAGTTCAAGACCAGCCTAGGCAACATAGTGAGACCCTGTCTCTACACAATTTTTTTTTTAATTAGCCAGGTGTGGTGGCTCACACCTGTGGTCTCAACTACTCAGGAGGCTGAGGTGGGAGAATTGCTTGAGCCCAGGAGTTTGAGGCTACAGTAAGCCGTGATCACGCCACTGCACTCCAGCCTGCGTGACAGAATGAGACCCTGTCTCAAAAAAAGACATGGGTGGGGAGAGAGAGAAAGAAAAGAAAGAGAAGGGAGATTTTAAAAGATTCTTCTTCCATATTTACAATAAATAAATAAGGACAAACTAAATAAAAGAGAGACAAACCTAAAAAGGCATGTGGCCTAGCTGGGTACATTTCTGCATGATGAAAAATAGCCCGAGAGCTGACAAAGCACAGGTATCTTCTTAACAATGGGATGGCCTGCTACTCAGTATACCAGGGGAATGGCTGGTATTTTTCTCTTGAGAGACTGAGACAGCACTGAGACGAAGGTGGATACGAATCCCAACACTCTGGAGGAGCATGCTCAAATGGGATACTGAATAACGATCTGCTAAATGAAACAAGAAAATGTTTGGCAGGGCATGGTGGCTCACGCCTGTAATCCCAGTATTCTGGGAGGCCGAGGCGGGAGGATCACTTAAGGCCAGAAGTTCAAGACCAGCCTGGGCAATATGGCAAAACCCCATCTCCACTAAAAATACAAAAATTAGCCATGTGTAGTGGTGTGCACCTATAGTCCCAGCTAATCAGGAGGCTGAGGTGGGAGGATCACTTGAGCCTAGATCGACACTACAGTAAGCTGTGAACATGCCACTGCACTCCAGCCTGGGCAACAGAATGCAACCCATCTCAAAAAAAAAAAAAAAAAGAAAATGCTTAAGGTAGGCTCTCTGACAGTGGTAACATGGACAGAAAGGCTTGTGGGTATAAAAATGGGATTCCTGACCGGGTGTGGTGGCTCACACCTGTAATCCCAGCACTTTGGGAGGCTGAGGCAGATGGATCACCTGAGGTAGGGAGTTCGAGACCAGCCTGACCAACATGGAGAAACCCTGTCTCTACTAAAAATACAAAATTAGCCAGGCATGGTGGCGCATGCCTGTAATCACAGCTACCCGGGAGGCTGAGGCAGGAAAATCGCTTGAACCCAGGAGGCGGAGGTTGCGGTGAGCCGAGATTGCACCATTGCACTCCAGCCTGGACAATAAGAGCAAAACTCCATCCCAAAAAAAAAAAAAAGGGATTCCACAAAATTACCCAATTCCATCTGGGGACACATTATTCTTACACTAAACAGGACATGCATAAAGTCACTTTCAAAAGTGCACACCTATGCCAATATGATTACTATTACTTAAAGATGAATTTTCAGCTTTTAGAATTCTCTACAGAGTCCTGGTTATTGTTTAACTCCACTGCATCCACCTACTGAATTTTCAATAATAGGCCTAAAACATTTCCAGTGGGTGAAGACTTGAAAATAGACTCAGCCATCTGAAAGAATAGAAGTTTCTTTTTCTGCCAAATGTGACAGCTACAAGTAGCGCAGCCCCAGCCACTCCTGCTACATCCTTTCTGCCCTAGGTAGAACAAGCATCTCTCAAGAGCATGTCTTCCCCTCCCTGGAAGTGCTCCAGCTGAAACTAGAGGACACCTGAGCAGGTGAGTGCAGGGCAATTCAGGCCCAGAGGAGAGGACCCATTCCCTCGCCCAGTGACCAGCACTGCGGCACACTCACTGAGGGGCTGGCCACTGTGCTAGACAATTTCCAGCATTCTCTGGTTTAATCCTCTGAACAGGCCGATGAGGTAGTCGGGTTCTCAAAAGGAAACAGATGGTCCACTCGAATTAGGGTAATCTCAGGTGGGATTAATAGACTTTCACACGGTGGGTGAGGTATAAAGAAAGCCCAAGGTGGTAGCCCGGGACTCAAAACAAGGAAGCCCCCAGACCTGAAGGAATGAGGAGAGAGGGGTAAGGAGGAAGGTGAGCCTGACTGGAGCAGCCACCCATCCCGTGAGGGACACGGCCAGCCCAAAATCCACATGAGCAGGGAGCTGGCAGGATAACCGCCTCCCCCCGCCCCTCAATCTCACTCACCTCCCTCCCTCCCTGCCATCTCCCACCAGGGCTTCCCTTGAGCCAAAGCCCATGGGAAGCCACAGGACAGGAGCCTGCTGCCATGCCCACACTGGCCTAGCCCAAAGCAGAGCAGGTGGGGCAATGCGGAGACCTTCTGGTCAAGACATCACCTCCATTTCACAGCAAGGAGTCCTCTCCGAGCAGGGGGAGGGTCAGGTTCCAGCTCTCGCGTGGGCAGTTCCTACACTGCATTTCCCTGCCCTGGTTCCCTCCACAGTCACTGACAGCGCGCCAGCCCTATGCTATGAGCAAATTCCATAGGCTTTCTCAGTGCCTTCCAACTCAGTTCTCTGAATCTGTAGATTTGTGGTTTAAAATCAGGTGACACTAGGCCAACAAGACACATTAAAGGTGTTCAAAATACGACCTACCCTCAAAACTGGAGCTGATGCTGCAGTCCCTTCTCCTTCCCAGGCTCCTCCTCTCTCTTTCCCATGGTCCTCCTCTCCTTCCCACGGTCCTCCTCTCCTTCCCACAGTCCTCCCTCCTTCCCAGGGCCCTCCTCCCTCCTTCCCACAGTCCTCCTTGCCTTCTCACATTCTTCCTTCCTTCCCAGGGTCCCCCTACCTCTTTCCCATGGTCTTTCTCCCCTTCCCACAGTCCTCCTTCCTTCCCAGGGTCCTCCTCTGTCTTTCCCACAGTCTTCTGCCCCTTCCCACAGTCCTCCTTCCTTCCCAGGGTCCTCCTCCCTCTTTCCCACAGTCCTCCTCACCTTCCCAAAGTACTCCTTCCTTCCCAGGGTCTTCCTCTCTCTTTCCCATGATCCTTCTCCCCTTCCTATGGTCCTCCTTCCTAGGGTCCTCCTCCCTCTTTCCTACCATCCACCTCGCCTTTCCACAGTCCTCCTTCCTTCCCAGGGCCCTCCACTCTCTTCCCCACAGTCCTGCTCACTTTCCCACAATCTTGCTATCTTTCCCACAGTCTTCCCTCCTTCCCAGGGTCTTCTCTCTTTCCCACAGTCCCCTTCTGTCATTCCTTCTTCCTTCATCTTCACTCTAACCACTGCCCCTTTTATCTGGAAAAACCCTCCTTCCACACTAGAATGCAGCTCAACTTCAGGGATGCTCCTTTCCTAAAACTGGGGTCTTTGTTGGGATATGCAAAAGAACTCCCATTCACACCTCAAAAGAGTCCGTGGTGGCCCAGATGCAGCACTTTCCCACTCTTAAAATGGGAGAGAGTGGCTGGATTCAAGTGTAGTCCAGTGGGGGGAAAGCCTATATTCCTACAACTCCAGAAAGCAATGTTTAGTAGCATGTTCCCTACAAAACTCTCCCCAGCCTTCTCACACCAAAGAGAAAAGAAAACAGAAATGCTAGCAGGATCACCCTGAGACAAGATCCTAAAGAAAGATTTAAATAGGTTCCTATTCATTTTCGACTCTGAAAGGGTAGTGACTGGAAGTCCAGCGTCCATCACACATTTTTCATCAACAACCCCTTGTCATAAAAAAACTCCTCCCACCCAGCCCTCAGGGCTCCTTTGGCGGGGGTCACCTGCTTCTCTGGGCCCAAGGTTCCCCATACTACCTGTCTCCCTGTATCCAAGGCACAGTCCTCTTAAGTATTATCTGGTAACACGGAGACTACAGCAGGGGACCTGGGGACTTCTGCATGCAGGTCTTCCCACTGAGGACAATCCATTCTTCTGAGAACAATCCATTCTTCTCCAGTATGAGATAGAAAGTTTATGGCACGGGGACTTTTAGACCTAGTTAATATTTCCCATGAGGAACAGCCTCCAGGTGATCCTTTTCTACCCAACAATTCAAAGTATTACTTACAACTGTGTGGTAATTTATTAATATGAATGAGTTACATTTTTATAATTAACCTGTAGATGACTTCTCCAAAAGGCATAATTTTCAAAACATTACTGAAGAAGTAAGTCTTGTTTAATGCTTCATGGACATAAAAGGGTAAAGGAAAATAATATTGCTCCTATCAAAAAGGCAATATGAGCTGGGCATGGTGGCTCACACCTGTAATCCCAGCACTTTGGGAGGCTGAGGTGGGCAGATCACTTGAGGTCAGGAGTTTGAGACCAGCCTGGCCAATATGGTGAAACCCCATCTCTACTTAAAAAAAAATACAAAAATTAGTCGGGCGTGGTGGCACATGCCTGTAATCCCAGCTACTCAGGAGGCTGAGGCATGAGAATCATTTGAACCTGGGAGGTGGAGGTTGCAGTGAGCTGAGATCGAGATCATGCCACTGCACTCCAACCTGGGCAACAGAGCAAGACTCTGTCTCAAAAAAAAAAAAAAAAAGGCAATATGAATACAAAGGTGGAAAACATTGAATAATTTGAATTCTATATTCATTAATTCATTTAAAGCATTCCATAATTTGGATTCTACATTTATTTATTTGTTTGTTTATTTATTTAGAGACAGGGAGTGCTCTGGCATGATCATGGCTCATTGCAGTCTCAACCTCCCGGGCTCAAGTGATCTTCCCACCACAGCCTCCCAAGTAGCTGAGACTACAGGTGCACACCACCATGCCTGGCTAATTTTTTTATTTTATTTTTGTAGAGACAGGGATCTCCCTATATTGCCCAGGCTGGTCTCAAACTCCTGGGCTCAAGTGACCCTCCTGCCTCAACCTCCCAAAGTGCTGGGATTATAGGCATGAGCCACCATGTCTGGCTGAATTCTACATTTAATTTGTTATTTAAGTGGTCAAAACTGAGTTTTACCTCCATTTTGCAAGGAATAGAAAAGAAGTAAAATTCTTTTAAACTCCCAAAGCAAATAAACAAGTAGATACAACAATTTAACAAGCTTTACTATTTTTTTTTTTTTTTTTTTTTTTGAGACAGTCTCGCTCTCTTGCCCAGGCTGGAGTGCAGTGGCACAATCTCAGCTCACTGCAACCTCCGCCTCCCAAGTTCAAACTATTCTCCTGCCTCAGCCTCCCAAGTAGCTGGGACTACAGGCACATGCCACCACGCCTGGCTAATTTTTGTATTTTTTTTAGTAGAGATGGGGTTTCACCATATTGGCCAGGCTGGTCTCAAACTCCTGACCTCAAGTGATCTGCCCACCTCAGTCTCCCAGAATGCTGGGATTACAGGCGTGAGCCACTGCGCCCAGCCTTAGCATATCCTAAGAAGTGATACATAGTGGAAAGAGATCATCCTGAGCCTTAAAAAAGCAATTTCAAAACAAGGATCCCAGATACCAAGGGCAAAATTATACATGCTTCTCTTGATATCACATAGGAGGTCAAGCCATTCCCTAAGAGAGTTCATGTAATTCATCCTCAAGCGCCCCCATAGACTTTGGTCAGCAGAGCCCACACAGGAGACAGGAAAAGGGTTTTGCTTTGTACTCACTCTTACAAAGTTGTCAGGGAACAAACCTCTCCTGCCGTTGATCTGTCCCTCCCACCAGCCTCCATCCTCCTTCCTGATGTTGGTGATGATTTCACCCACGCTGATCGTCAGCTCATCATCGTGCTGGGCCTGGTAGTCAAACTCCACTATGGCCTCCACTGGAAGGAACAGGGAAAACAGAGTAATTTAGGTCAGACGTTGGAGAAGGCTGAGGTCCAGTATCCCTTGAAGGCCAGTAAAGTAACATTAAAGGGACTTCCCCTCTAGAAATATTCAAAATAACAGGGCCACACACAGTAACCCAATTTTGGTTAACCCGAAGCCTATAGCACAGAAACCACAAAGTGCTGGTCCGTGGTCAGGCACAGGCAGGGTGGCCTACAGGTCTTGGGGCCAGCAGGCGCTTCAGAGGGGAAGCTGCATGATGACAGCCAGCTAACAACATTTGCCCCACCCAGAGGGTGTCCGGCATTGTCTCCCTGAGCTCAGAGTACAGACAACAGATGTCAGTTTGACTTCTGGGTCTCCCATCCCCCGCCAATACTATGTGATGCTAACCTCTCTGGGTCTCAGTTGTACAAAATGTCAAAGCTAATAATTCCTATCTGATATGGTTTGGCTGTGTCCCCATCCAAATCTCACCTTGAATTGTAGTTCCCATAATCCCCAAGTGTTGTGGGAGGGACCCAGTGGGAGGTAATTGAACTATGAGGGCAGTTACCCTCATGCTGTTCTTGTGATAGTGAGTGAGTTCCCATGAGATCTGATGGTTTTATAAGGGACTTTTCCCCCTTTTGTTTGGCATTTCTCCTTCCTGCCACCATGTGAAGAAGGATGTGTTTGCTTTCCCTTCTGTCGTGATTGTTAAGTTTCCTGAGGCCTCCCCAGCCATACTGAACTGAGTCAATTAAACCTCTTTCCTTTATAAATTACCCAATCTTGGGTATGTCTTTATTAGCAGCACGAGAACAGACTAATACACCATCCTACAGAGGTAACACCCATCTTGCAGCGACAATACGTGTAAAGACAGGTGGTATAGAGGGCCTGGTTGGCCAAGCCAATGTCTCAGACCGCCTACATCAGAACCAAAACTGCCCTCTCAACAGATGAGCTCTTACGCATCAATTCCATGTTACATTGTTTTCCTGATCTATGGCAATCTCTCATACTTGCTAATGAGCAAAGGCAACAGGTAAGAAAGGTGGGTCTTCTCATTGACAAAATGCCAATGCAAATTAACAGCATTAACCAATCCAAAAATTAGTTAACTTATGCAATTCATTTAGAGTGGGCTTCTCCTCATGACCACCTCAATATGAAACAATTTCATAACCCTTTTT
The DNA here is from genome assembly GCF_028885625.2 of Pongo pygmaeus. Lineage (NCBI taxonomy): Eukaryota > Metazoa > Chordata > Mammalia > Primates > Hominidae > Pongo > Pongo pygmaeus. The sequence goes on from NC_072396.2 coordinate 20,364,932, forward strand.
TTTTTTTTTTTTTTTGAGATGGAGTCTCACTCTGTCACCCAGGCTGGACTGCAGTGGCGCAATCTCAGCTTACCACAACCTCCACCTCCCACGTTCAAGCGATTCTCCTTGAATGCATGCCACCCCACCCAGCTAATTTTTGTATTTTTAGTAGAGAGGGGGTTTCACCATGTTGGTCAGGCTGGTCTTGAACTCCTGACCTCAGATGATCTGCCCGCCTCGGCTTCCCAAAGTGCTGGGATTACAGGCGTGAGCCACCATGCCCAGCCACCTTTTCCTTTTTTATTTGCAGATCCGTATGAATGAATGAATGAATGAATGGCAAATGAATAAATACAAGGAAAGCAAAAATTAGATAAAACCCCAAGTGGTGAATTATCAATTCAGAAATTATGATAAAATAATGGAAGAGGAAAAGTTAAATGAGCTCTGTAAAGCATGCATATGCTAAAATTAACTCAAAATAGTTCAGACGTAAGTGTAAGAGCTAAAATTGTAAAACTTTTTATAAGAATGGATAGGAGAAAATCTTAATGACCTTAGGTTTGGCAAAGATTTCTTAAATAGGAGACAAAAAGCACAAATGAGTAAAAAAACAACAACAACAACAAAAAAAAACCAACTTCAATACACTGAGATAGGTTTTAAGCATCCATTGAGATGATGGGAGAAAAAAATTACAATGTCTATTCATTTTGTTTTAACTTTAAAAAAGTAATAATTCAACTTCTCTATTGTTCCATTGACAGAATGACACAGGCTCCTTCACCCAGTCTCCAGGACACACAGTCAGGGATCCTTCAAGGAGCAGGAAGCAGCCAGAGGGACAGTGGAATCAAGGAGTACCACCAGAGCAAGCACTAGCATTCCATGTGATGCTAACTTCTGTAGGTCTCAGTTGTATGTCAAAGCTAATAATTCCCATCTGATATGTCTGACTGTGTCCCCACCATGGGGTACCCTGCAGTTCTCTGGTGCCTCCTGGTAAAGCCTCCTTATGGCTATGACCCCTTCTTGCTGAAATCACCCTCACAAAGTGGGTCAGCTGCTTGAAAAGATTTGTGTAAACAAAGTAGGAGCTGTAGACAAAACGAGGCCAAGTGCCAAGAAAATGGTAGAGCTGGCCGGGCGCGGTGGCTCATGCCTGTAATCCCAGCACTTTGGGAGGCTGAGGCCGGCGGATCATGAGGTCAGGAGTTTGAGACCAGCCTAGCCAACATGATGAAGCCCTGTCTCTACTGAAAATACAAAAATTAGCCGGGCGTGGTGGCGGGTGCTTGTAATCCCAGCTACTCTGGAGGCTGAGGCAGGAAAATAGCTTGAAACCGGAAGGCGGAGGTTGCGGTGAGCCAAGATCATGCCACTGTACTCCAGCCTGGGGAAAAGAGCGAAACTTTGTCTCAAAAAAAAAAGAAAAAAAGAAAAGGAAAAAAAAGAAAGAAAGAAAATGGTAGAGTTGCCACTTCAGCTTCTGCTGGGAGCTCTTTGCCCGCCACATGGGGAAGACACATCAGCTCTTACGGGGAGATGGCCCCCAAACTCTCAGTTATCAAGATCATTCGTAATATGGATTTCTTTCCACCCTTGACATTGGTGTAAGTGTGGAACCATCAGGATTAGCAAGATATTTTAAAACTATGTACCTGAACCATGAAGAAAATGTCTTCATTTTTCCACCAATGTCTAAAGTCATACAATACTCAATTTTATGTGTTTCAAAAGTTTGTTAAGCTTAATAATAACAGTGTAGGAGCTTCTCTGGGGTTTCCTTGATCTTCAATTAGTACAGGAATATATGTACACAATCTATACATAATTAAGAAGATACTAAAAAAAAAACAATTTTTTTTTTTTTTTTTAGACAGGGTCTGGCTCTGTTGCCCAGGCTGGAGTGCAGTGGCACCATCTCAGCTCACTGCAACCTCCGTCTCCCAGGCTCAAGTGTTCCTCCCACTTCAGCCTCCCAAGTAGCTGGGACTACAGGTGCACACCACCACGCCCAGCTAATTTTTGTATTGTTTGTAGAGACAGGATTTCACCGTGTTGGTCAGGCTGACTTCAAATGTTCTGCCTGCCTTGGCCTCCCAAAGTCCTGCGATTACAGGCGTGAGCGACCACCCTGGCCATTGCCCTTTCTTTAAACGCAAGTAATCATGCACAGCCTCCTTGCCTTCTGGCCACAGTTAGGCCCTGACTGCGTCCACATCACCTTCCAAGCTCTTCTAGACCCAAGGCCTCCCTGGCCCCTGCCACTGAGGCAATCCCAAGCTGTGTCTTGTCTTCCCTGTGAGCCCCTGAATGCCTTCTGGGTATGGATCACCCTTAGTTCTGCTGGGGCCACTTTAAGCATCCATGACATGCAGTAGGTGCTCAATAAAGACTTGATCAACTGACCGCTCAGCTTGCATTTTATGATGATAGACCGTTCCCAGCCCAACAAAGGTGCTACTAAAATGTCAAGTGTCAATCACATTTTGCAAATTGAGTCATATTCTTCCGTGCACTAAGGGAGCTTGCTATTTAAAAGATCCTGTGGTTAATTCTTTTGTAACATGAATAATTACTTCCTGCTTTACCTTTCCTGTCAAGATGAATTTTTTTTACATATCAGGTTTCTCTAAGAAGAGGAAACCTGTGGCTTTGTTAAGAGCTCATAAATCATGAGGATATGTCTCTCCTACCCACTCTAAGGGCTCTTTCCAGTGCCCTCTGCAAGCCTTTGAAAGGTTTAGAACTTTGCTGTCCAATACAGTGTCACTGCAAATGTGGCTAATGACTACTTGGAATGTGGCTAGTCTGAACTGACGTGTGCCGTAAGATACATCCCAAGTTCCAAAGACTTGTTTAGAAAAAAATAATGTGAAATAGCTCATCATTTTCACATCAATTGCATGTTGAAGTGATGTTTTAGATCTGCTGGGTTAAATAAATATATTATTCAAATTAATTTTACCTTTTAAAAATTTTATTAATGTGACTACTAGAACATTTAAAATGACATGTGGCTTGTATCACGTCTCTATAGAACAGAATGGTTTAGGATACTACTTGGCAAACAGGTGGTGAAGATCTTGGATGATACAAGCACAGCCAAAATTATATCACAAGAGCCCAGAAGAAAGTCTGTGCCCCCAAAACCCATTTCCTTGCCTTCGAGAGGCTGCAGGTAACTGCAGGAAGGATGAAACATTACCTATGATTTTTTTTAAGTGGTACCCTTTGAGAAATTACCTCTGGGCATGAGCAGAAAATTAAAACATTAAGCTAAATAAAATACATCAGAGGTGTAATTAGGATAACAGTAAACAAAATCCCATATTTAAAGATACCATAAATTACAAAACTTAAGAACATCTCCCCGTCAGAAAAATACCACCCTCCAGCTGTCTGCTGTGCCAAAAGCCAGCCTCTACAAGTTTGCTACATCTACAGTCACTGCAAAAACCAATGCTACAGTTAATCCCGTGTTACAAAAAGATAGAGCCAGGGGAGATAAGAGATCTGCTTAGAAATGCAAAACACTTCACCCTCCCCTATCTCTACCTTCAAACTTGCTGGAATGTCTCCTCCCCCAAAGATAAAATGGGTGGTTTTTAACTGTGGGTTGGCTAAGCCAGCTGCCTAGCAGCTTCTCAGGGCCAGCTTCTCACTGTGGCGGTGGTGGTGGCGGTGGTATATCCGTGGCCCTGCTCTGTGACCCAGTCCCTCCCTACCTCCCTCTGCTCACTGTCCTTCCTCTCTCCTAGGACCAGTTCACCTCGCTATAATTTCACACTGACTTACCCCAACTAGACTGCAACCTTCATCTGGGAAAAGCCCTTATCTTTGCCAGGATTCTAAATCCCTCACCTAGCATCCTGTCTGCTTCAATAAATATTTGAATAAACCAGAAAGCATGAAGGAGAATGAAAGTTTCCAATTAATTTCCTCTGCTGTATACACATATACACAATGTCGCAGAGGTCTCAGTGCAGTAAGCTTTAATAATTTCAGAAGTAGAAATGTTACACACTTACTGCTTTTGCACTTATTCTGTTCTGTGAATTCTGAAGAATAAATTTTTAATTTTAGTGTTTTGTTTCAGTCCTCTGAAGAGCATAGAAAATCAAGAACTAAGTTTTTGCCAAAAAAGACTTCACCAAAAAAGATCATGAGTACTGATCATTAGAGATGGAAAGAACATCAGATATCATCTAATTTTTTTTTCTAAATTTTACAATTAGGAACTGAGGCCTAAAAGGTTCCATGACTTAGGCTTAGAGACAATGAGAGGTAAATAATGGCAGCATCAAGCCCAGGGCTACGTTCTCCTAAATTATGGTCCACTGGAGAGAAGGAAGGATTTAAAAGAGAAAGCAAAGAAACCTGAGACCAGCGAGATACAGACTTTCACACCATTGATGCGGGCGGGGGGGGGGGGGGGGGGTCTCTTTTTTTCTTTCATGTATAACAGTTTCCAGAATACCCAGAAAAAGTTACACCAGTCAGGAACATATAAAAAAAAAAACCTATGTTCAAATCTAAAAAGACAGAAAACCAGTCAGTGGCTGCCTAGGGCCGGGATGGGAATGGGGATGGACTGCAGATGGGTATGAAGAATCTTTTTGGGGTGACAGTAATATTCTCAAATTAAATTGTGGTGAGAGTTACAGGATGCTGTAAATTTACTTGAAAAGTATTAAACTGTACACTTAAATTGGGTGAAATTTTATACCTCAGTGCAGCTTTTACAAATAAAAATTGGCCAGGCGCAGTGGCTCACGCCTGTAATCCTAACACTTTGGGAGGCCGAGGCGGGCAGATCACAAGGTCAGGAGTTCAAGACCAGTCTGACCAACATGGTGAAACCCTGTCTCTACTAAAAATACAAAAATTAGCTGGGTGTGGTGGCATGTGCCTGTAATCCCAGCTACTCAGGAGGCTGAGGCAGGAGAATAGCTTGAACCCAGGAGGCAGAGGTTGCAGTGAGCTGAGATCACGCCACTGCACTCCAGCCTGGGCGACAGAGCAAGAATCCATCTCAAAAAAATAATAATATTAAAATTAAAAGTCTAAACAATATCTATCTAAGAATTTATTATTGTAGATTTTCAGTCATTGAAGTGGTAGACTGTGTTTGTGCCCTAGCAGGAGAACACTCCCCATGCAGGGAGGGGAACTGTTTGGGGGAACTTCCCCTCCACCATGAGATAGTTTGATGGGACTGTCCATCAACATGCCCTGCCCTCTGCCAGCCAATGTATGGCATAGGACCCAACTGTGATCAAAGCAATGTTAGAAACACTGGAGACGGCTGGAGCAGATTCCCCCACCAGGGCTCTCAGAAGTGAGATCCCTGAAGCTGCCCAGTTGCCATCTTTCTCAGACCTGATCCTCTAGCTTCTCCTTCCACCCTATAAACTACCCCAATGCCTTCTGATAAATCCTTTTTGCTACCTTAGTTAAGGAAGAGTTGGTTTCTTTTACTTAAAACCAGAGAACCGTAACAGATACTCGTGCATCAACTTTTTTTTTTTTTTTTTTTTTTTTTTTGAGACGGAGTCTTGCTCTTGTCCCCTAGGCTGGAGTGCAATGGCGTGATCTCGGCTCACTGCAACCTCCGCCTCCCAGGTTCAAGCAATTCTCTTGCCTCGGCCTCCCAAGTAGCTGGGATTACAGGCGTCTGCCACCACGCCCAGCTAATTTTTGTATTTTTTAGTAGAGAAAGGGTTTCACCATGTTGGTCAGGCTGGTCTTGAACTCCTGACCTCAGGTGATCTGCCCACCTTGGCCTCCCAAAGTGCTGGGATTGCAGGCATGAGCCACCATGCCTGGCCATACATCAACTTTACATACACACAGACTCTTCTCTATGCAAGTCTGCACAAGGCCAAGTTCTTACCATCCAGTGCCTTCCCATTAGTGTCAGGGCTGAAGGGTTTGGGGGCCTGAATTTCCCAGGTCAGGGCCACAGGTACTGTGGGGATCTCCGCGTACAATAAAGCTGACCTACATACCAGCCACGTTTTCCTTTTGGTGTCTTCACAAACACACCACTAAGGGACACCAACCCAACAAGCAGGTAATTCCCAAGACCTGCATCTTAAAAACTGAACATCAGCTTCCCCAACAAAGACAGGCTCAGAACACGGACCCCAGTGACAGACAGTCCCTGGGCCCAAACTCTCTCCCTGGGCAGGAGGCAGCACACCTGTGGCTCGATGGCCTCTGGCAGGATTCAACAATGTCTGTAGCAGGCCTAGTAGCAGCTCAAAGAATTGGGCAGCAGCAGGGAAAGCAGAAAAGAGATGAATCAAGAAAGAAGAGAAAAAACAAACCCGGCTGTGTGAGAGGAAAGAAAGGCCCACCATTGCCTGCCTCAGACACCATTAAGGATACTCCTGTCACTTGCTGCTTTCCACGACCGCCCAAGGAACCTGAGCCTCCCAGCCCATCTCTCCTCTCTTGTCACCTCTAAGCATGAGGTGTAGGAGAAAGCCCAGCAGGCCTGGGGGCAAATTCCAGCTTAGACATTCACTGGCTGTGTGACATGCAGTGAGATTCCTAGCTCGAGCCCACTTTCTTTGTGTTTAAAATCAGAAGATGATCTGTGGCAAGGGTGAGACGTGATATCTGTAAACTGTATACAGAAGCTGCTCCATTAATGCCAGATGCTAGTCTTGCAGGCCATTATCATGCTATGCTGTGAGGGCTTCCCCCACATGCCCTCCCTACACACACCCTGGAATCGGAGCCCTTAAAGGGCAGATCTGAGCACCCTCTCCTCCTCATCTGGTGTCTGGCACATAGTAAGTGTTCAATAAATGTTGGTGACTGAGTGCACCATACGACACCAGGAGTGTCCTGAGAAAGTACTGACCTCAAACTATACCTTACCATTCAACGCAAAGAAATGCAGTTACAAATGTGAGCCTTGTTATTTAACTTGAAGGCTAGAGAAAGCTGATGATCAACATGACCAGTTGGCCACAAAACAAGTATACGCCACTGGTCCAGGCCTCTCAAAGTTACTGTGATCAGCCTTGATTTCACTCTTACCTTCACCACAACCAATGCCTATATAGCAGAGGGGCATTCAATCAAAGATCAGAATGAGATGCAGGGCCTGGATGGGAAAGCATTCACAAGACCTGAGGGCCTTGAGTCCCCTACCACTTGCCTTCTGAAGCCTCTGCCTCACCAGGGGCTGTCCCTGGAACAAAAGCTCAAGGAGCAAAAACAAAGGGTTATCAAACGCTTCCTGAAATTAACCTTTGCAAACCTAACACACAGCTCTTTTAAGAATATGCATTAGAGGCCGGGCGCAGTGGCTCACGCCTGTAATCCCAGCACTTTGGGAGGCCAAGATGGGCAGATCAGAAGGTCAGGAGTTCAAGACCAGCCTGGCCAAGATGATGAAACCCCGTCTCTACTAAAAACACAAAAAAATTAGCCGGGCGTGGTGGCGGGAGCCTGTAATCCCAGCTACTCAGGAGGCTGAGGCAGAGAATTGCTTCAACCCAGGAGGCAGAGGTTGCAGTGAGCCAAGACAGCACCACTGCACTCCATCCAGCCTGGGCAACAGAGTGAGACTCCGTCTCAAAAAAAAAAAAAAAAAAAAGAATATCCATTAGATAGACTGGATAAAAATAACTTGACCAGAAGAAGGCTTTTTAAGTGAAAAAGAAAGAATGGAGAAAGTGGTGGGCAGGTGACTTTGCAGGTTAAAAAACAGGCTGGGCACGGTGGCTCAAGCCTGTAATCCCAGCACCTTGGGAGGCTGAGGTGGGCAGATCACGAGGTCAGGAGATTGAGACCATCCTGGCTAACACGGTGAATCCCTGTCTCTACTAAAAATACAAAAAAATAGCCGGGCATGGTGGCGGGCACCTGTAGTCCCAGCTACTCGGGAGGCTGAGGCAGGAGAATGGCGTGAAGCAGGAGGCAGAGCTTGCAGTGAGCCGAGATCATGCCACTGCACTCCAGCCTGGGCGACAGAGCAAGACTCCATCTCAAAAACAAACAAACAGACAACAATAACAAAACCTAGTAAAAAATAAAGACAACAGGTTAAAGCTGGATAAGCCTGTGTAGAGAATGGTTCTAAACAACAATCACGGAGGGGAAAAATCAGTGGAATCTCAGAAAACCATTTTTTTTTTTCTTGAGATGGAGTCTTGCTCTGTTGCCCAGGCTGGAGTACAGTGGCACCATCTCAGCTCACTGCAACCTCCGCCTCCCAGGTTCAAGTGATTCTCCTACCTTGGCCTCCTGAGTAGCTGGGATTACAGGCGTGTGCCACCATGCCCAGCTAATTTTTGTATTTTTAGTAGAACGGGGTTTCGCCATGTTGGCCAGGCTGGTCTAGAACTCCTGGCATCAAGTAATCCACCCACTTCAGCCTCCTAAAGTGCTGGAATTACAGGGGTGAGCCACCATGCCTGGCCCGATATTCTTATTTAATTTTTAGAGCCTCTAATTAATTCCCATCATTCTACTTTTTTTCAGGTAGTGTTACATGGAATCTCAGAAAAACACATTTTTTAAATGGACTTAATTGTAGTCTCCTGAGCTACTAGGCACAACTGTTTATGAAGCAATATTCTTTTCTTGTTTTGAGTCAGTGTCTCACTCTGTCGCCCAGACTGGAGTGCAGTGGCATGATCTAGGCTCCCTGCAACCTCCACCTCCTGGGTTCAAACAATTCTCCTGCCTTGGCCTCCCGAGTAGCTGGAAGTACAGGCATGCACCACCACACCCAGCTAAATTTTTTTTTTTTAAGTAGAGATGGGGTTTCGTCATGTTGGCCAGGCTGGTCTCAAACTCCTGACCTCAAGTGATTGGCCAGCCTCAGCTTCCCAAAGTGCTGGGATTACAGGCATGAGCCACCACATCTGGCCAGAAAACCAATTTAATAAAAAGTCTGTTTAGTCAAAATAGTTTAGCCACTTAAAGAAGACATAACCTTTTTTTGTGCATGGAGAAGAAAGTATGCTGCTTTATATAAATATTTGACAGTGTTACATAATAAAATGGCTTGAGGATGAGTAGAGATTTTCCTGACTTTATAATGATAGCCTAGTTCTCAGATTCAATAAAAGACCCAAAGACAAGTGCCTGATTAGAAAGAGATCCCCTATTTTTCTCATTGAGAAGATCCAAAAGGTTATGGGCTAACCTGAATATGTAAACCTCAAAACAGAAGACGAAACAGTCAAGTGTCTGCTTATACTATGTATTAATGTAATTACAGATTATATGAAATAAAATAATTAGAAAACATCGCTCCCCACCCCCCAACACCCTCTCATTTCATGAAACAATTTTATTATGGATAAGGTATCTGAATGATTTGCTTAAACTATTTTATTCAAAATAAATTCATAGAGCCCTTATGGTACAGGATACTTTGTAAGGACTATAATGGAAAGCAACTCTTGCTTGTCTTGAGGATAGGATAGTAAGGGGGGCAGGTTGGCTTTATATTTGGACATGTTGTATGAAAGAAGAAAAGCAAAAGCCTTCCTGCTGATTTCAGTGTGGCTAAGCTGAATCAGCTGTAAGAGGCAGGGACCAAGTCAAAAGGAGGGAAGAACGATTCCACAGAAAAATGTGGTTGGTCAGCATGGTTGGGGGTGGGCAAGGGCTGAGTCACTGCATGGCCTTCTGTTAAGAAACATACTTTCTCATAAGAGAGATAGCAGACAGTGAGGTACATGAGAGGAAACCACAGTGAATCTTCACTGCTTTCTCCCCGGCAGATTTAATGTCCCATCTCAGGCTTCATTTATACTCCCAGGTGTAGTAATCCTGCTACCGCGAGCCCCTAGAAGGCAAAAGGGACATGTAAAATGGAAGCTGATGGGCCTCCTGAAAGAAAAGTCATATTGCCCAATGCATCTTCCTCCCTCAAGTGCTTGGCTGAGTGCTTGGCCCCATCAGGCACTCAAAAAATGCTTGTTGTCGAGTGGCGAGAAACTTGCAAGGATGATTTTGACAAGAAGCTGAGAATCTGAGAAGATGAGATCTGAGACAAATGCACAGGGATAAAAGCAGAAGATAACAGCAAAATAACAGCTCTTCAAAGCAGTCTAGAATTTCAAAATGTTATAACTACTTTAAGCTCCCAGACACCTAATCTGGAGATACCATCTAGCATATTTGCAACACCATAATGTGCAGGTTATTAGGGAGGGTGCATTTAATGGTTTCATCCTAAGTTTCACCAATGATGTCACATAGTAATTGTGAGTCTATCAAGACAGTAACTACCAACGTTTATAAGTCATTTGAGTTGGTACTTTTTAATATTGAACAATAATTTGAACTAAAAAGTTTGTAGTCAAGTATCTATTTCACAAATGTTTTCTTAATCAACTACATTGTAAGTACTTTATTGCAGCATCAGGAAGCCACTTAGTAAGTATGTGTCTATATAGAGTAACACAAAAACGAAGTGAAGTTAAAACCCAACATTTACTTTCCTTTGAAGATTATAGCTTAAGTTGGAAAAAGAGATTAAAACCTAAATAAACTGGATTGGGTTTAAATTTTTGAAACCTTTCCCAAAATTGAAATATGAGTTAGTGAAAATAAGTAAATAAAATTAAAAAGAACAACAGCCTCATACCAAAAGACTCCTAAGAATAAATGATCTATGAAGAGCAATGTATACATTTTTTTCTGAAATAAGCACATTCAGTCTCCAACACTGTTTTTCAGAAAAAGAAAGCCAGCTACCCTTAGATAAATGGCTGATTTCATTTCTGGGGCAGGAAAGGTGATAAGCCTGGACCATCTTGTCACACCAAGAAAGCAAGGAGGCCAGCAAACACTACTAGGGTCATGTCAAAACAACTCAGAAGTGAACCTGAAGAGGCTCCCACTGGCCACAAATGGGGCAACATGAGCATGATTAACAATAACTGCCTTGAAACAGCATTGAAAGTGCACTGAAATAATAACTGCATTAGTAACAATAACTGGATTGAAAGACATCAAATTAATTTGATGTCTCATATGTTATGTGATGTATCTTTCACAGTGATACTTTTAAAAAAATCATTGGCCACCTTTGGAAGATGCTAGGGAGCCGACTCATTGTTTTGAAACTGGTAAATTTAAAAAAAGAATCAAACATTTGTCCTGCCTTTCCTATATGAATTCAAGATAACCAAATGGTTGACGAGAAATTTCTCTGTATAGGAATATTCTGGCTAATAAAATGAAGAAGGAATGAGAGAACTGGACAATCAACATTTTGCAACCTCTAATGCAATCAAGAACCTGAGCAATGGTCACTAGCAGCTGTGGATATTGATTGATTGATTGATTGAGACAGGGTCTCACTCTGTCACCTGGGCTGGAGTGCAGTGCCATTGTCATGGCTCACTAGAACCTGGAACTCCTGGGCTCAAATGATCCTCCTGCCTCATCCTCTCAAGTAGATGGGACTACAGGTGTGAGCCATTGTATCCAGCTTTTTTTTTATTTTATTTCTTTTAAATTTCATGGCTTATTTTTAAGTTTTTGTTCAGAGATGACAGTCTCACTATGTTGCTCAGGCTGATCTCGAACTCTTGCGCTCAAATGATCCTCTGGCATCAGTGTCCCAAAGTGGTGGGATTACAGGCATGAGCCACCGTGCCTGGCCAGCTGTGGACATTACAAAAAGAGAGACAACCAGGCATCTGGAGCCTTATGATGGAAGTGTGTGTCACCGCTGGCAAAATATTCTTGCCAACAAACGGAACCTGAATCAGATCAAGCCTCTGGATTCACCACCAGTTTACAGGGGATACAGAACATCCGAAAATATGTTAAATGGCACTCTAAGGAGGCAATCCGCAAAATCCAGGCTGTAGGACTGTAGGCAAATGACTTAGTTTCTTCAACAACAACAACAAAAGCAAGGAAAAAGAGATGGCAGAACCTAGATTACAACAGACTCAGAGGCCAGGTGCGGTAGCTCACACCTGTAATCCCAGCACTTCGGGAGGCTGAGGTGGATGGATCACTTGAGGTTAGGAGTTCAAGACCAGCCTGGCCAACATCATAAAACCCCGTCTCCGCAAAAAATACAAAAATTAGCTAGGCGTGGTGGCACGTGCCTGTAATCCCAGCTGCTTAGGAGGCTGAGGCAGGAGAATCACTTGAACCCAGGAAGTGGAGGTTGCAGCAGTTGCAGTGAGCTGAGACTGCCACTGCACTCCAGCCTGGGTAGCAGAGTGAAAAAAAAAAAAAAAAAAAAAACAGACTCAGAGACAACCAACCAATTAGAAAGTACAGACCTTCCAAATCCTGATTCAAACAAACACCTTTTAAAATATTTAAACTACATGTAAAAATTGGATATTTGAACTAAATGTCTGATGATAAGGAAACATTGTTAGTTGCTGTATGTGTAAAAATGATTGTGATTATGGTTTTGAAAAGAGTCCTTATCTTTACAAAATATATGCTGAAACACTTCCGGATTGTTAAAATGCTCTACATGTGCAAGTAGAAGAATAATGTCCTACACTGAACTGAAAACATGCAAATCTTTATGCTGGCGTAACTCTAGCTGGTGTAATCGCTATTTCACAAATGATTCAGCTGACCATGCTGGGCATAGCAATGCACCTGGAAAGAAAGATGGGGGTTTTAAAGGCAACAAAATATTAAATGTGTGTATTGTATATGTATGTATGTTTCAATATTTCAATTTGTTATAAAGGGTACTGGGCATCTATAATTTTTTTTTCTTTTAGAGACAGAGTCTTGCTCTGTCTCCCAGGCTGGAGTGCAGTGGTGCGATCTCAGCTCACTGCAACCTCTGCTCCTGGGTTCAAGTGTTTCTCATGTCTCAGCCTACTGCATAGCTAGGATTATAGGCATGCGCCACCATGCCTGGCTAATTTTTGTATTTTTAGTAGAGACGGGGTTTTACCATGTTGGCCAGGCTGGTCCTGAACTCCTGAACTCAAGTGATCTGCCCGCCTTGACCTCCCAAAGTGCTGGGATATATAAGCTACTTAAAAATATATATATAAGCTACTTAAAAAATGAGTAAGTAGCACAATCGAAAGTGCGTTCTACACCACATCTATGAATGTGGACAAGGCCACCTCTGCCAACATTCTGAATTTGAGTTTCTTGAGATGTGTTTTACATAAGGAAGGCTGTTGTTTGCGTTGTTTAGGTGTAAAAGTGATATTGTGATTATGGTTTTTAGCAGAGTAATTATCTGTAAGAAATGCATGCTGAAACATGACAGAAATCTGGTAGCTCACCTGGCTAGCCCTCAGCACCCTACTTTCTGAGAACTGGCCCTTTCGTCAGGATGCAGCAAACTTCCACAGGCATCTCTATCTGTACCTGCCTGGTACTCCACATACCCTCACTACTCAGAGGCATCCCCCAGCCTCCCCAAGACCTACTGAATCTGAGGCTGCATCATAAGATCCCCAGGGCACTCACACGCATGGTATGGTTTGGGAAGCGCTGGCCCATCTCACACTGGGTTCCTCACCCAGAGATGTTAGAATCCCCTGTGAAACTTTCTCATGCCTGTCTCCTCCACACCCTGGTTCCCATCAGAATGGGGCGGGGGGCAGGGTGGGTCATGTCTAGGCTGAAGATGATCTCCCAGGTGACTCTATGTACCCCTACCATTCTCCTAAATCCCTTTTGCAGAAAGAGAAACATAAGTCTGAAGCTGAACAACAGGGTCAGGGGGTGCTTGCAGACCTCAAGCCTGACAAGGCACCTTTCAGGGCTATGAGCCTCCAGATCTGCAGAAGTATCAAAACAAAACAAACAGCAGCAAGAGGTTCCACATTAACAATGGGCAGATCCCCTTCCTCATCATTCACTGGGGAAAAAAAAGAAAAACACTTAAAATGCAACACACAAATCCAGATGTTTCACCAGTCCCTGTCCAGAAAATGAGGAGGAATTTTCAGATCTAATTACATGTGATTACTGCCTGTGTCCGCCACTAGACTGAAAGCTACAGGAGGACAGAGAACATGTCTGCTTTGTTTGCCTCTGTAGACCCAAGACCGGCCTGATACCTAGCACATAGTAGGAACTTCATAAATATTTACGGAATGAAAATATACTCTTTTGAGACAGGGTCTCACTCTGTCACCAAGGATGGAGTGCAGTGGCATGATCATGGCTCACTACAGCCTCAACCTCCTGGCCTCAAGAGATCCTCCCACCTCAGCCTCCTGAGTAGCTGGGACTACTGGCACCTGCCACCATGCCCAGATAATTATTTTATTTTTTGTAGAGAAGGGGTCTCACTATGTTGCCCAGGCTGGTCTAGAGCTCCTGGCCTCAAGTGATCCTCCTGCCTCAGCGCCCCGAGTAGCTGGGATTACAGGGATTAGCCACCATGCCCAGCAGAAAATATACTCTTAAAATCTTGCATCAGGTGCATTTATCCTCACTGTATCATTTAACTGTAACGATCACTCTGTGGCCGATTGTGTTTTCCAAGATGGCTACAGCAACATCTCCTGTCCCTTGAGCTCTTCTAGAATGTGATCCAGCTGTCAACATGATAAATCTAATCTTCCTCCCCGGGCTTTGGAACCTGGGCAGGCTGGTGACCACTTTGACCAACAGAGTGGAGGAAAGTGATGCTGCGTGACTTCTAGGCCATATTATGCAGTTTCCAACTCACTTGCTGGAATACCCCAAGACAGCCATGCCGTAAGGAAGCCAATTTGCACTAAGACACACCAGCTGGCATGCCTAGTTACTGAGTCATCCCAGCCTGGCCCGACATGTGAGGGACCCAGCCTTCAGATGGTTCCAGCCCCCAGCTGTCATGTCCACTCCAACCTCAGGCCTTTCCAGCCGAGGCCCCAGACACTGTAGAGCTGAGACAAGCCCTCCCTACCGTGCCCTGTCCAAATGCTTGACCCACAAAACTGGTAAGCATAATAAAATGGCTTTTTGAAGGTGCTAAATTTTGGAGCAATTTGTCACACAGCAACAGGAACTGGAATACGCTCTACAAGGTGCCTATTATTGTTCCTGGTTTAGGAAAGAATCCAACTCCCAGAGAGATCAGATAATATTCCAGCCGCCAGCCCGTCTGGACTCAACGCCCGTCTTCTTGCCCCTGTTCCTGCTCATATTTTTTTCAATCAATAAAGATTTTCTGAGACATATGTTCCAGATACTGTGGCTGCACAGAAAAAAAAAAAAACATGAACATACCCAAGTGCACACATGAATATAGGCAGTAGGTTCAAATATGAAACCAGGGCAAATTAGGCCTGCTGCCCTTCTACATTCTTAGCTGACATTTTCTCAGACAGAATGGCTCTTTGATCCAGTAAGTATTTACTGACGGTCTGCGGGGACAGGGTCACCGTGCTGGACAACAGGCAGATGAGTCAGGAATGCATGATCGGAGAGAAGTCAGAGAACAATAAAAAAAGAAAGAAGGGTATCTTTCTCTGGCACTGGATAAAAGTGGATCAACATTACAACAGTGATATAAAGACACGAAGATGGGAGTACACAAGCGAGTTGACGCCTTCTCTTAAACAGGAATCAAGGTCATCTCTTGGTTAGGGTCAGGTGAGAAGAGAATTTGAGGAGCTTGAGGAGAGAAAGTCTGGAATAAACTCAGTGCACAATGCACTACAGAATTTTCTTTTATCTCTGTCTCTGTGTATGTGCGTGTATGTGCGTGCGCACATGTGTGAGCGTGTGTGTGTGTGTTTTAATTTACAAAAGAAAAAAGAGTGAGAAAGAAGTAAATGGAAGCATTAATGGGTGACAATGAGGACCACTGCAGGGCCAGAGACAAGCAGGGCCCAAGTGCCCCAGGGCTGTGTCCAGGTAGGAGAGAAAGGATTTTGAGGTGAGCTCAGTGGCCTGTGGCAGGACTGATCTAGGGAAAGTGGGGAAGCTCAGTGCCTAACAGATGCCAAGACAGCAGGATACAGGCTTGGAGGGGGTGGTCAGGGAGTAGGGGAGATGGTGGCATGTGGAAACATTATGATGTCTCACCAACTGCATAGGGCTGGGTACAGCACACCCTGCGAGGATATGTACAGGGAGCTTTGCAGACCCAGAAAAAAAATGGTAGACAGCACAGAAGCCCTAAAAGGAAGGAAGGACAATACAGTGTCTAAGGATGGGTAGGGGTTCTCCTCCTCCCTTCCCCCTGGCACATCTCTCATCTACACAACATTCCTTTTCAGAAGTCCCTTCTCAGCCACATGCAGTAGCTCATGCCTGTAATCCCAGCACTTTGGGAGGCCAAGGCGGGCGGCTCACCTGAGGTCAGGAGTTCGAGACCAGCCTTGCCAACATAGTGAAATCCCATCTTTACTAAAAATACAAAATTGGCCGGGCGTGGTGGTGGGCGCCTGTAGTCCCAGCTACTTGGGAGGCTGAGGCAGAAGAATCGCTTGAATCCAGGAGGCAGACGTTGCAGTGAGCCAAGATCGCACCACTGCGCTCCAGCCTGGGCAAGAGAGAACGAAACTCCATCTAAAAAAAACAACAACAACCAGAAGTCCCTTCTCAAAGACTCTCTAGAACACTGTCCTCACAGAATGGGAGACTACCTGTCCATACAAGTCTCCTGGCATTAGCAGCCTTTGGAGGGTCTTGAGGTTAAACCTCTCTTGGAAACGACAATTTCTTTTTCTTTCTTTCTTTTTTTGAGATGGAGTCTTGCTCTACTGCCCAGGCTGGAGTGCAGTGGCATGATCTCGGCTCACTACAACCTCTGCCTCCTGGGTTCAAGCAATTCTCCTGCCTCAGCCTCCCGAGTAGCTGGGACTACAGGCATGTGCCATCACGCCTGGCTAATTTTTAGTATTTTTAGTAGAGACGGAGTTTCACCATGTTGGCCAATCTAGTCTCGAGCTCCTGACCTCCAGCAATCTGCCTGCCTCACCTCCCAAAGTGCTGGGATTACTGGCGTGAGCCACCACGCCCAGCCGACAGCTATTTCTTTAAACATACCTAGAACTAGCACTGAGTCAAACAAGCTGGACTCACCAGTCTACGAGAGTGATGTGCCTTCATGTATGCTAACATCCCCTTGGGGTCAACCACATAATAGGTCTGGAATGAATATTGATTGTGTAAATGAGTGTTGCCTTTGAAAGATATTATGGGTTTGAGGAAGTTCCCAGTCTTGATCCTGGAACTCAAAGGCCGCTTCAATCTGGTACAGGTTTGACATTGACAATGTCGCCTGCATTTATACCTGGCTCTAAGTCCAGCTGGATAGTCCTGGTCCCCATCTCCCCATACACTCTTCCCCCAGGAGCCCCATGGATGCTCCCATCCAAGAAATCTCCTTCCCAACTCTTTACATCACAAAATGCCCTCCAATCTCTTGGTCTGAGGTCACCTTCAAAACCATTTTTCAGGCCACCTGTCATTCCATCACTCTCAGACTTACTAACTATAGCGTTCACTAAATCACTTATACTCCTCATACACTGCTTTGTAACATCTTTTGAATTATTATCCCAGACAAGGAGTTGGTAAGCTTTTTCTTTTTTTCAAATGAAGTGTCACTCTGTCACCCAGGCTGGAGTGCAGTGGTGTGATCTCGGCTCACTGCAACCTCTGCCTCCCGGGTTCAAGCGATTAGCAATTCTTCTGCCTCAGCCTCCTGAGTAGCTGGGATTACAGGCGCGCACCACCATGCCCAGCTAATTTTTTGTAGTTTTAGTAGAGAGGGGGTTTCACCATGTTGGCCAGGCTGGTCTCGAACTCCTGACCTCAGGTGATCCACCCACCTCAACCTCCCAAAGTGCTGGGATTACAGGCATAAGCTACCATGCCCTGCCAGTAAGCTTTTTCTTAAAGAGTCAGATAGTAAGTGTTTCAGCTTTGGTGGGACCAATGTTCCATTCTAACACCTCAAATCTGCCTTTACAGCACTAAAGCAGCCATAGACAACAAACATAAATGAGTGAGACTGTGTTCCATAAAGCTTTATTCACAAAAATAATCAGAAGGCCAGATTTTAGCTGTAGGCTATAGTTTGCTGATCCTTGTCTCAGACTGTTATTTTAACCCTTTCATTATCTTTTACATTCTATGTCTTGCTACCTCCAAACAGATTTAAGCTCCTTAAGAGAAAGGACCAGGTATTATATATTTTCATTTACTCTTAGCCTCTACCTGGCTCAGTGCTACACATACAAGAAATACAGAGCTATACTTTTTAAATAAACATCTGAGTATATGTTTAATGATGTGCCACATACTGCAACTGAGCTTCTTTTTTGTCGTTTAAGTGTGCTCACTGACACCGCAAACATTAATTTCTAACAACTCATACTAATCTAATTGAACTGCGTGCCAGAAAGGATTTTTTTTTTAAACTTTCCTGGTCTGCTCCTTTGCCAGATTTTTTTCTTCTAATTGTTTCCACAGATGACCTAATACATTCATTCCACTGGCTACTTAACAGACTAACACATTCCACAAGCTATTTAACATCAGTGGAAGGAACTTAGGCTTTCTGCAGATAGAAATGCCCATTTGGGTGTTCAGTGTCTCCCCCATCGCATCATGGGAGCATGGGGAGACTGAGAGGTTTGCACAGGTAAGACGAAAGCTTTTTTAAAAAAAGGAGAGGAAATCTATCACTGCTGTTCCCCACAGAAGTAGACATGAAACTATTACCTGTAACCAAAACAAAATTAACTTCAGAGTGGGTTACTGACAGTTTCTGTCATACACTCCTAGCTTGCTTCTAAATCAATAACTGCAACAGAGAGAAGAAAGTAGGTATCTTCTGAAGAATTTCAAAAATGTAATAAACTACACTACCCTCCCCCAAAAAGCCCTGCTTTGGAATATGTTAAAGTAGATCTCATATAAGGAGCTAAAAAGTAACTATTGGGTTCTTTTAGAATGAAACGATAAATGGGCCTCAGAAAGCCCAAAACTTCGCTTCTTGTCAGTAGCGACCTTTAAGGCCGATAACATCCCCACTTCCTTTTCTCACCTCGAATGAAGGCAAGAGTAGCTTGGTGCAGGCGGCACAGGCTATGCTGACCCAGGTCACCCAAGTCACCCTCACACTCAGTTAAAGTTTCAAATAGCTGTAAAGTTCTCTTATGGAAAAAAAAGCATTCTTCATTCTGCCCAACTTTCCCTCCCCAGAGGCAACTACAGCCTTCGAAAGGAACCTCATGGCCCTCAAAAGGAACCAACCCCACCAACACCTTGATCTCAGACTTCCAGCCTCCCAGACTGTGAGACAATACATTTCTGTTGTTGAAGCTGCCCAATCCATGGTACTTTGTTCTGGCAGCCCTACAAAACTAACACAAGTATTTACATCCTTATGACTATACAAACATTACTAAAATCCTAGCCACATGGTACACTAAGATTATGTTTCTTTCCTATTGCTAGTTTCTTTTCCCCTAGAGCTAATACTAGTTTTTGTTTTGTTTTTTGTTTTTTTTTTTTGCTTAGTGGAGAGTTCACTTAAAAATGGATTCAACTCAGGCCAAGCGCGGTGGCTCAAGCCTGTAATCTCAGCACTTTGGGAGGCTGAGGCGGGCGGATCACGAGGTCAGGAGTTCGAGACCATCCTGGCTAACACGCTGAAACCCCGTCTCTACTAAAAATACAAAAAAATTACCCGGGCGTGATGGCAGGCACCTGTAGTACCAGCTACTCGGGAGGCTGAGGCAGGAGAATGGTGTGAACCCAGGAGGCAGAGCTTGCAGTGAGCCGAGATCAGGCCACTGCACTCCAGCCTGGGCGACAGAGTGAGACTCCGTCTCAAAAAAAAAAAAAAAAAAAAAATGGATTCAACTCCAAACTCATCCTCCCTGGTCTAAATCATCTCATCTCTCAAGAGGTCCATGTGCATCAGATGGTCTGTCCATTTCACCCTCTCTCAGAGCTTTCCAACCTAAGGACTGGAGGTGGGGAGGGCAGGGTGAAAGCTGGGGTGCTCTAATCATTTGGCAAGATGGGCTCTGTCCTTGATGCAAGCTCAAAAGACTGCATTATCCGCAAGTCTGGGGAGTAACTGGAAGTTTGGGAGCAGAGAGGAAGTATAACCATAAATGTGTGTTCTCTGATGACACCTGTGGCAGAAGGACTCATGGGCAGAGGCTGCAGGTGGCAGGGACACCAGTTAGACAGCAAACATGGTAAATCAAGTAGGGGAATGGGAACCTGAGATGAGGCAGGGGAATAGAGGCAAGGAGCTTGATTAAGAGACATTCCTGTGGCTGGGCCCAGTGGCTCACACCTGTAATCTCAGCACTTTGGGAGGCCAAGATAGGTGGATCACTTGAGGTCAGGAATTTGAGACCAGCGTGGCCAAGATGGTGAAACCTCGTCTCTTCTAAAAATACACAAATTAGCCAGGTATGGTGGCATGCGCCAGGTATGGTGGCATGCGGGAGGCTGAAGCAGGAGAATCGCTTGAACCTGGGAGGCGGAGGTTGCAGTGAGCCAAGATTGTGTCACTGCATTCCAGCCTGGATGACAGAGCAAGATTCTGTTAAAAAAACAAACAACAACAACAAAAAAAACACCTGCATAAACAGAATTCTATGCAATGTGAGTACAAGTAAAAATGGCCTTAATTAAAGATGAAATGACACCTTCCCTCCACACTAATTCCAAACTTCCTTGAATTCTACCTTTGCCACTATAATAAATTCCTTTTTTTAAAAAAGAAAGGGGCTGGGCACAGTGGCTTACACCTGTAATCCCAGCACTTCAGGAGGCCGAGGCGGGTGGATCACTTGAGGTCAGGAGTTCGAGACCAGCCTGGCCAACATGGCGAAACCCTGTCTCTACTAAAAACACAAAAATTAGCTGGGTGTGGTGGTGCACGCCTGTAATCCCAGCTACTCAGGAAGCTGAGACAGGAGAATCACTTGAACCCAGGAGGCAGAGGTTGCAGTGAGCCAAGATTGTGCCACTACACTCCAGGATGGGTGAGAGAGCAAGACTCTGCCTTAAAAAAATAAAATAAAAATAAAATAAATAAAATTAAATTAAAAAGGAAGAGGTTGCTTTCTAGGTAATCTGAAACAAAAGCCAGAAAAGTAAACCGGAGAATCATAGAGCTAAAAGAAAATCATATCGTCCAGACCGTGCTTCACAAAAAAACACAAAATCTGACCAGGCGCAGTGGCTTACACCTATAATATCAGCACTTTGGGAGGACAAGGCAGGAGGATCACTTGAGGTCAGGAGTTCAAGACCAGCCTGGCCAACATAGTGAGATCCCATCTCTACCAAAAGAAAAATTGTTTTTAATTAGCTAGGTGTGGTGGTACACACCTGTAGTCCCAACTACTCCAAAGGCTGAGGCAGGAGGATCGCTTGAACCCAGGAGTTCGAGGCTGCAGTGAGCCATGATCATGCCACTATACTCCAGCCTGGGCAACACAGCAAAGCCCTGTCTCAAAAACAAAATCTCTAAAGATGCAGACTTTACTCCACAATTTATCTCAGTCAAGATCAAAAGTTTTCCATGATTTGTTATATATTCCATCATCACACTCCACATAGATTTGTGGCAGCTCCCAAGAATTCAACAAAAAAAAAATATATGAACAATTAGAATCAGGAAAAATACAGCTAGAAGGTCAAGAGCTAGGAAAAGTTAAGGCATCGGTATGTACAGTATATGACCGCTGTATAGAAACCTATCGCTTAGTCAAGCCAAGGTTTTTGTTGCCTCACAGCCAAAACAAAAAGAGAAACGTGATCAACTACATGGTTTACAGTTTACAACTGGAAAGGGACAAAAACCTGATAGAGAAAGAAAACTAACTGGCAGAAAGAACTTCACATGAGGCTTTGTGTAGTACAGTGCTTTTCAAGATGAAGGCAACCCAGGAACCCAGGTCACAAGAAGCATTTTTTTAATTAATGCAACAGAACTGAATAGAAAATATCAGAGCACATCAAATGTTTGTTGTGAAATTACTATGTCTTTTTTTTTTTTTTTGAGACAGTCTTGCTCTGTTGCCCAGGCTGGAGTGCAATGGTGCAATCTCGGCTCACTGCAACCTCCGCCTCCTGGGTTCAAGCCATTCTCCCGCCTCAGCCTCCTGAGTAGCTGGGATTACAGGCATCCGCCATCATGCCCAGCTAATTTTTGTATTTTTGTAGAGACGGGGTTTCACCATGTTGGCCAGGCTCGTCTTGAACTGCTGACCTCAGGTGATCCACCCACCTCAGCCTCCCAAAGTCCTGGGACTACAGGTGTGAGCCACCACACCCAGCCTGAAATTACTACTTCAATCATAACTAAAGACAGGTGTGTTTACAAGGTTGCAAGGTAAGATATATTTCTTACCAGAAGATAGTCCCCCAAATTTGAAAAACATCAGGAAGAAATACTAAGTGGACTTAATTTTCAACCTAACCCATGCCTATACCATCCTGCCTGGCTCTGGGTGGTGTGGAGCAAACTGTGCTTTCTGCAGCAAATCGTGGTCTTAACCCATTCTCCTACTGGTTCCTAGGCCTTTGACCCTGTCCAGTGGGCTTGTTTGCACCTTCTAGGCATTCCCCTAGTCGCAGGACCTTTGGACAAGTATAATACGTTGGGCTCCCTGTCCCCTCCTGGCCTCTCAACCATCCGGCACCTGTCTCTGAGTCCACCTGCCATCTCCCTGCCCCACTGCATCTCAATCTCCCTTGCTTCTGTGAAAGCCTTAGTCAGGGATGGGAAACACAAAATAGTGCCTTTTCCTGCCTGCTCCAAACTGTCTCTTCTCCGGTTTCTCTAAGTTCCTTTTAAAATGTGAACCAAGTATTCATAAAACCATTTTCATAGCAGCATAATTGACACAAGCCAAAAGGTAGAAACAACCCAAGTGTCCAAGAGAAGAATGGCTAAACAAAACGTACTCTATCCATACTATGGAATATTATTCCCAGCCTTAAAAAGGAACAGGCCAGGCACAGTGGCACACACCTCTAGTCCCAGCAACTCAGGAAGCTGGGGCAGGAGGATCACTTGAGCCCAGGAGTTCAAGACTGTAATGCACTATGATCTCACCTGTGAACAGTGACTGCACTCCAGCCTAGGCAACACAGTGAGATCCCACCTCTAAAAAAAAAAAAAAAAAAAAAAAGGAAGTACTGATACATGCTACAACATGGATGAGTCTCAAAAGCTAAGTCAAAGAAGCCAGACACAAAAGGATAAATATTGTATAATTCTACTTATATGAGGTACCCGTAACAGCAAAATCATAGAGACAGAAAGTACAAGTGTGGTTACCAGGGACTAGGGGGAGGGGGAATAAAGAGTAACTGCTTCATGGGTACAGAGTTTCTGTTTAAGATGATGAAAAAGTTCTGGAAACAGGTAGTGGTTACACAACCTTGTGAATGTACGTGATGCCACTGAATTGTACACTTAAAATGGTTAAAATAGTACATTTTATGTTATGTATATTTTACCACGATTTTTAAAAGGCATAACCCCAGTCCAATCCAATTTGAGGGATACTCAACAAAATAACTCTTCAAAAGCATCAAGGTCATGAAAAACAAGAAAGACTGGGGAACTGTTACAGGCTGCAGGAGACTAGGAGAAATAACTAAATGCAACATGGATTCTGAAGAGGATCCTAGAACAACAACAAAAAAAAGGACCTTAGTGGAAACCCTGATGAAATTAAGCAAGATCTTTAGTACAGTATTAGATATAGTATAGCACAGTATAGTATTTAGCATATAGTATTTAGATATATAGTATGATAGCAATGTTGATTTTCTGATTCTAATAATAGTACTATGATTATATAATATGTTAACATTATGGGAAGCTAGGAAAGGGATATATGGAAACTATACCATTTTTGCATCTTTTCCATAAGTCTAAAGTTTGTTCAAAATAAAAAGTTAAAAATAAAAATAGCAGGCCGGGCGCGGTGGCTCACGCCTGTAATCCCAGCACTTTGAGAGGCCAAGGCGGGTGGATCACGAGGTCAGGAGATCGAGACCATCCTGGCTAACACAGTGAAACCCCATCTCTACTAAAAAATACAAAAAATTAGCCGGGCATGGTGGCAGGCACCTGTAGTCCCAGCTACTCGGGAGGCTGAGGCAGGAGAATGGTGTGAACCCAGGAGGCGGAACTTGCAGTGAGCCGAGATCACGCCACTGCACTCCAGCCTGGGCGACAGAGCAAGACTCCGTCTCAAAAAAATAAATAAATAATAAATAAAAATAAATAAATAAAAATAGCAATCCACACTAAAAAAGAAACAGTGTACTATATGAGGACTTCAAAAAGTTCATGGAAAATAGAATTAAAAGATAAAATTATAAATTTTATTTCTCAACATAATCTCCATCAAGGTTAAGACACTTTTGTAAGTGATGATACCAGCCACTTAGTTCATCCCTAAAGAACTGAGGGTCTTGGGAATTTAACCATGTCAATGCAGTCTTTTTCACATTATTAACTGAAGGAAAATAGGTGATCTTTACAGATTTTTTTAAAGATTAGGACAAAAAAGGAGTCAGAGCCAAATACGGACTGTGAAGTGGATGCCTAATGATTTCCCCTCAAAATTCTCACAAGATTGCCCTTGTTTGATACGAGGAATGAGAATGAGCAGGAGCATTGTCATGGTAAAGAACTCTCTGGTGAACTGTTCCTGGATGTTTTTCTGCTCATGCTCTGACTTTCTCAAAACACTGCCATAATAAACAGATGTTATTGTTCTTTGGCCCTCCAAGAAGTCAACAAGCAACATGCCTGGAGCATCCCCAAAAACTGTTGCCCTGACCTTTGCTCTTGACCGCTTTTGCTTTGACTGGACCACTTCCGCCTCTTGGTAGCCATTGCTCTGATTGTGCTTTGTCTTCAGGATGGCACTGGGAAAGCCATGTTTCATCTCCTGTTACAGTTCTTCTAATAAATTCTTCATGATCTTGATCTCACCTGTTTAGAATTTCCACCGGAAGCTCTGCTCTTGTTTGCACCTGATCTGGGAGCAATGGTTTTGCTACCCATTGAATTTGCTCGGTTTTAATTTTTCAGTCAGAATTGTGTGAGCTGAACCAGCTGAGATGTCTGTGGTGTTGGCTATTGTTTCTATTGTTAATTGTCAGTCCTCTTCTATTAGGGCATAAACAAGATAATTTTTTTCCTCAAAAATTGATATGGATAGTCTGCCGCTGCAGACCTTATCTTTAACATTGTTTTGTCCTTTCTTAAAATGAGCTATCTATTTGTAAACTGCTAATGTCTTTGGAATATTGTCCCACAAATTTTGTGTAAAGCATCAGTTATTTCACCATTCTTCCACTCAAGCTTCACTGTAAGTTTGATGTTTGTTCTTGCTTCAATTTTAGCAGAATTCATTTTGCTCTGATAGGGGCTCTTTCCAAACTGGTGCCTTATCTTTCTTAGTGCCTCAAACTAGATACTATTCAGACATGTTACAGCCAAGTTAGTGTGAGTTTATTTTGGTGCAAAAAAAAAAAAAAAACAAATTTAAATCCATGCATAGTTTTTTCATAATACCCATTTTCCATGAACTTGTTGAAGTCTCCTCATATAGCTCTGTATTACTTGGCTTTGATCCTTATCCTAAAAGAGGTCAGCTCACAATTGAAGTATCCAAATGAAAAACAAGCACTCCAGGGATGGTGGATCAGCATTTGAAAGACTAATCAGAGTCCATTTGCACCAGAGTTGGTTAATTAGCATGATGAAAACAAGCAGTGGCTCTCTGCTCTAGGAATTGGGTGAAAATACTGTGCCACCATCTCCATCCTCAGAAGAACCGCACAAAAGAATCTAGAAATAACAGCAGTCTGCCCCCTTCAGAGAAGAGGCCCAGGACTGTCAGGAGCTATTGTCAACCACTAAAGGAGGACCCTGTCCCCTCCCTGGGGGTTAGCTGAATCCTGGCACTGGAATAGTGGCATCTGCCTTGAATGTCTCTTTCCCAAAAGGGGCCTGGCCAGAGGGCTCAAGCTTTGCTGAGCTTACAAAACAGACTGCAGGGTGCTCTCTCTTTTTTTAAAGAGACAGGGTCTGGCTCTGTTGCCCAGGCTGGAGTACAGTGACAGGATCATAGCTCACTACAGCCTTGAACTCCTGGGCTCAAGTAATCCTTCCACCTCAGCCTCCCAAGTAACGGGGACTATAGGCATGTGCCACCACGCCCAGCTAAAGCAGGGCTCTCTTCATGCCTGCTTACTAACAAGTGTCTGAGTGAGTGGCCAAAACGCATCTGAGACTTGCTTTCACTGTAACATACAACCCAGTCATGGGACCGTGGGAAAGGATGCACAAAGCTCCCACGTACTATTTCTCAAAAGAACTTGTCAATTCTTCAAAGTCCAAACCAGTTTAAGTTCACAACAGATTATTTGTTAGATTTCTTGAGAACACATTTAAGGCTCTGTGAGCCTGTACCAGACCGGTTTACATTCCCCAGAGCAGAGCCCTCCTGGGACGAGGTCCCCAGCTGGGCTGCTGCTCTCTCCAGAAAGA
The DNA here is from genome assembly GCF_028885625.2 of Pongo pygmaeus. NCBI lineage: Eukaryota > Metazoa > Chordata > Mammalia > Primates > Hominidae > Pongo > Pongo pygmaeus. The sequence continues at coordinate 20,391,408 of NC_072396.2, forward strand.
GTTGTTTGGACAGTGACACCCAACACCCCTCAACCTCCCTCGGGACACTGAGTGGCCACACTGAACCCCTGAGGCTTTTAGTGGCAAGAGTGCACTGGACGTCCAAAAAGTGAGCAAATAAATTTGTTTAGCCCAGCGTCTAAGTTGACTCAACAGTAGAATCAATCACAAAGCCTACAAACAAAAAAGCCCATGCTTTTATTTTCTTTGGGGCCAGATGTAATCAACCCCATCTTCTATTTTCTTTCTCCCAAGGGGCAGACTCATCTATCATTTCCTGTCCTCATCCCCCTGCTTCCTCATTCCTCGCTCGCTGGCCAGCCCAGCTGCTACCAGTCATCCTAACTCCCTGCTCCCCTTCACGGCCATCCATCCCCAGGCTCTGGCAGCCCCTGGTACGAGTCTCAGCTGGGATCATCAAAACTCCAGGACCACCCTACAGAGAAACAAGGTATCTGACAAACTTCACAGTCTAGCGGTCTAAGAGAAACCCTCTCAACTTCCTGAAACTCTGCAAATATAGAAGCCATCTTCCACGTAGGCTGCCACCAAAATGATTGCCCCTTTGGCCCTACCCAACATGGAGATTTAGGAAAACAAAGTCCCTGGTGTGGGTTGGCAGAACAACACCCCCCACCCCCTGCAAAGATTCCCACATCCCAATCCCAAGCAAAAGGGAATGAAAGTTGCAGATGGAATTAAGGTTGCTCAGCTGGCCTTACAAAAGGAAGAGTCGCCTGGATTATCCAGGTGGACCCAATGTACCCACAAGGGTTCTTAAAAAGAGAGCAGGGCACAGGAGAGAAGATCAAGTGACACAACCTGAAAAGGACCTGGGTCACTGTTGGTGGCTTTGAAGATGGAGGAAGGGGCCATCAGCCAAGGAATACGGGCTGCCTCTAGAAGATGGGAAATGGAAGGGAATGGGATTTTCCTTAGAGTTTCCAAAAAGGAATGCAGCCCAGTCAGCACTTTGATTTTAGCCCAGTGAGACCCACATCAAACTTCTGACCACAGAACTGTAAGACAGTAAAATCTGTGTTGTTTTAAGCCACTCATTTTATGGTAATTTGTTAGGACAACAATAGGAAACGAATATACCTGGTTACCAGTACCACCGTTGCGTCTTTTGGACCTGACGGATAAGCGACTGTTAATGAAGTAAAACTCTCTATGCGGAGCCCACAGCACTTTCAAGTCACTTCCCCCCGGAAGGCCAGCACCATGCCCCTAGCACTTATGTCCAAAGAAACCAGTGCCCAAGGACAGAAAACACACTGTGGTTTTGTGTCACAGGGCAACTTCTAAATAGAACACTTTGCCTGTGCCATTTTTGTGAGATATCTGCTTGACACAGATCTTTAAAAAGCAAACCCACTCAGAGTTATTTCTGTAACTGAAGGTGGGCAAGAATGGGGATAGTAAAATGAGACTATTACTTATGAAATGAGCAATTGAAGTTAGGCCTATTCTTATTTATCATTTAATGCATTAATCTGCACCTAAGTATGGCGATGACAATTTCCATTTCAGACCACCCAAAACCCACAGTACATGGGTCTCGGCCTTGGTGGTGTTCTTTAATGGCCTCAAAGCTGTTTTATGCCAGTCTGTTCTTCTGGTTGTTTGGCTGGTGCCATAAACTCACAGCCAGAATTCATTCTTTGCAACGTATTTTTCTTGTGGTAAGTACCCTAAACCCACAGTGAAACAGAATCCTGCTTAATAGAGGGTGGAGGTGGAGGAGGGGAGCCATGTGGAGGTCAGCACTCCCTATTTCAATAGATTTGGATTCTCCTTCCAACTAGCTGGGAGTGGAGGTTCAAACCTTAACAGTGTTCAACTGACAAAGGTCTTGCTCAGTGATTCTTATTGCCCAGGCTTGAAAGTAGTTATGGATCACACAAGCTGGCCTAAAAATAAAAAGCAACGATTTCCAATGCCAGAACAGTGGGGCCATTTAAGCTCTATTTTTAGCAAGTCTCGGTTACCTGGGAAGCAGCATATGGCTCCTATAATTCTTCAAAGAGTGAGAGCATTAAAAGATTGAAGCGCCTGCGATAAATGGGCTGGTCCCCAAATGACTGTACACACACTGACCAAAGGAGACAGCCAACACCCCAGTTGACCCAACAGGCTTCCAAAGGGACCCACCATCATGCTGCAATCTCTTAGCCATTAGCAACGGTTCAAATATTAAGCCAGATGACGGAGGAGTTTCCACTACCAATTTATGATACTGAAGACTTTATGTTTTTGACAGGAGGGCATTTTCTAAGCAATTACTCCCTAGGGAGGAAGAAAAGAATCCTGAAGCAAAACACCAGGGACTGGTTCAAGCTAACATAAAGCAAGAGGGAAAAAGGAGAAAAACATCTCGCATTGCAGGGGGCCAGAGACACTTCCCTAAAATGCAGGATGAGAGCCCTGCTGCAGAAATGAGCACTCTGGCTCCCTTATCTCAAATCTACTGTGCCCAACCCAGGGCACCTGAATGTGCCTCTTTACTCACCCAGAAGGAAGTGTGGCAAGCCTGAAAGCTGACCACAACTAAGGAAGATAAAGGAGAAGATTTCTTCTATGGTAGAACCATGGCAGGGAAACTTTGGAGGGGACAGTAAAACAAGCTAGCCCCTCAGCTACCCTGAAGACAGGGTACGCGCTTTACAAGGGGCGGATCATATAAATGGGTCTTTTCTTGGCAAGTTCAATGCAAAAGAAACTTCTGAGGGCTGGATGTGGTGGCTCATGCCTGTAATTGCAGCACTTTGGGAGGCCGAGATGCCAGGACTTCGAGACCAGCCTGGGCAACATAACGAGATCTCCATCCCTACAAAAAAATTAAAATATTAGGTAGGTATGGTGGTGCACACCTGTGGTCCCAGCTACTTGGGAGGCTGAGGCAGGAAGATCGCTTGAGCCCAGGAGTTTGAGGGTGCAATGAGCCATGATCGTACCACTGCACTCTAGTCTGGGCAACAGAGCGAGACCCCGTCTCTTTAAAAAAAAAAAAAAAAAAAGAAAGAAAAAGAAATTTCTGTTAATGGCTAATCAAAGGCCACAGAAAGATTCTCATACATACAGCAGAAGTGGTCTAGGCACAAATGCTCTTGTGTTGCCAAAATTCTCCCATGGATGGCGTCACTGATGATTTTACCTATATTTTAGGCCTCTTGAGAGAAATACTATCCAAATGTAAACAGACCTTACAACACGACAAGGCCAAAAGCAAGGAAAACTGAGTAGTGCTGGCTTTCTCAGTCGCCTCAACCATAGGCAACATGCATTTGAGCAGAAGTCAATACGCGATCCCATTAAATATCAATTTCTGAACTGGTTGGGGAAAATGAGGCTCTGGCTTTAAAGTCACATGTTGTTTTCACTCTTTCAACAAAATTTTTCTTTCGCTGCCTGTTGGTGAGACACTGTGCCAGGCGTAGTGATACCAGCATAGACAAGAAGACCTGAGAAGGCCGTGGTCTTGGCCTGGGCGCCGGGGAAACTAGTGCTCACAGAGCATAATTTTTGGAGTCCTTGCAGTACCCGCTGGGGCTTCCTGAACCAGCATGTGCCTTCTCCTCAAGTGGTGACCCTTCTCCTGTGCTTCAGGAAGCAGCCAAGTTAGGGGTGGGGAGGGAGGAAAGGGAAGGGGGAATTATGTCTGGCTACAACAAATCGGATTTCCTTGCATTTTCCAGCAGACCAAGTAAAACAAAGATAAATAAGATGTCTCATGATCCCCCTTCAGAAACAAATAACTCATCCCCAATTGGTGGTGTCTTCCTGTTTATAAACCCCAGGAAAGTGAAATTGCCACTGCAGTGTGTATGAATTATTTTAGTCAGACATGCGATTCTCTTTCACCTCCTAAGCAAGAATTTGTCAGCTCCAGGGTGAGGGCCAAGATTTCTCAAGACAGGGCCTAGGACAACATGGAGGGAAGGAAGGAAGGGTCCAAGCACAGTCTTAGTGAAGCCCAGGGAGGCAATGAAAAGGGGCCGAGGATGGTGCTGCTGGATCCAGGAAAGGACAAATGAGTCTTGCTGGCCCCTGCAGACTCCTAAGTTATCACCACAGAAAGTTTGTCCTATCTTATATACAAAAATGAGTGCACATAAATTTGACAAATTAACGACTTACCCTCCCCCATTATCAGAAGAAAGTGACTGATAAAAGAAAAAAAAATTGATGAAAGAAAAAAGAAAAAGACTTCTAAATCGAGCTGCCTAAAGGAGTAGGGACCTGTAATGACTTTCCAAAGACCCCATCTCCAAATAACACAACATGAGGGATTACGGCTGCAACACAGGAATGAATAGGAGGGGGATGCAAACATCCAGTCCACAGCAAGCTGGAGGGCCAGAAGGTATTAGGAAAGGAGGGTTTGATTTGTCTACCTACTATGTGCATGCAATGTATGATGAGGTGATTATCGCACACAAGAAGGCTCTGGCCACGATGTGCTAGTGTGGGCTTTTGTTATTGTTTATTTGTAACACATCTGGGCCCCTACTGTGCGCCGGGATCTTAATACGCACCTTGTCATTTAATCCTAGGGATGCTAGCCACTCTGTTAGCTTCGCTGAGGAAGCTACAAGTACAACAGTGAATGGGAATGCCCTCCGCAAAAGGACTGTGGCAAACAGAAGACTGATGGATGAAATTGTCACTCATGAGAAAGACCTCAAAAATATGCTTTGTTTTTTAGGATTACTTCAACATTTGAATCCAACAATCACAAAGTATCAGAAAACAAAGTCCTCTCTTCAGCAAATTCACCAGTTCTGACAACTTAACACTTAAAATATATCCACAGCCATGTGACTGGCAAAAATGCGATGGTATCATATGGCAGAAACTGATCATTCTCTCTAGTACCCATTATCCCCTTCCTCTTTTAAAAAATACAGATGCTTCTCAACTAACCACAGGGCTACATCTGCATAAACCCATCGTGAGTTGAAAATATCCTAAGTTGTAAATGCACTTTTGACTTAGGGTATTTTCAACTCACGATGGGTTTATGGGGACGTGATGAGGAATGTGCTGAATGCATGTCATTTTTCCACCATTGTAAAATCAGAAAACCATTCAATCAACCCATTATAAGTCAGGGACTGTCTGTAGAACCCATCCCTTCCCCCATGGTAGACAGAATAAAGCTCCCCAATCCCCACAAAGTATGTCCATGTCCTAATTCTCCAAACCTGTGAATATGCCACCTAAAGTGGCTAAAGGGACTTCACAGATTTGATTAAGGATCTTGAGATGACGACAGTATCCTGGATTAACTGGCTGATCCCAGTGTAATCACACGGATCTTTAAAAGATGGAAGAGCTGGAAAAGGAAATGAGATGAAGGGAGGAGGGGTCAGAGTGATGTGAGGAAGAGGCCAGAAGCCAAGGCATGCAGATGACCTCTAGAAGCTGCAAAAGGTAAGGAAAGGGATCCTCCCCTAGAGCCTCCAGAAGGCACTCAGCCCTGCCCACCCATTCTGGACTTCTGATTTCACAAACTAGAATACAATAAATTATGTCGTTTGCAGCCATTACATTTGTGGTAATTTATTACAGCAGGAATAGGAAATTAATACTCCTCTGCCTTTAGCTTTTGCTGGGCACATGGTTACACAGCTGGAGCCTGTTTCCTCAGACTCACCTGCAGCTGGGTGTGAGACTGTAGCTAAGTTCTTTGCAATGGGTTGTGGGTGGAAGTGATGTGAGCAGTTTCCATGTCATGTCCTTAACAAAAAGAAGCTACTCCCCATCTACTTTCCTCTGCCATGGGCTGGAAGGCAGACACAGTGCTGGTGAGCCAGCTCCAACCATGTCCACAAGAGAGAAGGAATCTGAGCAACGCAATTCACTCACCCTGACCAGTCCAGTGGTCAGGAGGCAGTAGCCTGAGAAGGAAACAGCTATGCTGTCTTGGGGTCTCTGTGATGGCAGTTTAGCCTACGTCCCAATATATCTGGGATACCAAATATTGGTGAGAACAGAGAGTAGCAGAGATGTTTACACTCTAGGAACACATATTTTGAAAATCAATTAGGCATTCTCTTCTAAAGCTGAATATTCATATACTCTCTCCTTCCATGAATATGTTATCTTCTTCATTCATTAGTTTGTTCATTCACTCAGTTCTTGAGAACATATACTGGCACAACACTTTGGAAATCCAGCAACTTAAAACCCAGCAAAACCACTCCTTGCTATGAACATTTAAAAAAAATACATTTCACACATACACCAGAGACATTCATTCAAATGGTGATGGGAAGTCTGTACATAGCAGCAAAAAACTGGAAGCAAAGCAAAAGTCCATCAGGGGAGAAAGGGTAAGTACACAGTGGCATGTTCAAACAATGGAATACCAGACCGGAAAAACACATGAACTGCAAAATCAGAGACAACAAGCAAATCACAAGTCTCTGCAGTTTCAGTCCCAGTTTTATAAAACTAAAAACAAGCAAAACCAGACAATATGTTTGTTTTTAAGAGATACATATGGAAATGATAAAATTATTTCTTAAAAAAGAAGATGATTTTAAAAAGACTTAGGGTGGTTGCTTCCTCTAGGGAAAGAGGAGGGAGGGGACAGAGCTGGAGCAGTGTTTTAGTTCTTACATCAAGAGATGAGTCCACAACTACACATTTCTTTTTTTTTTTCTGAGCTGGGGTCTCACTCTGTTGCCCAGGCTGGAGTGCAGTGGCACGATCATGGCTCACTGAAGCCTCAACCTGCCAGGCTCAGGTGATCCTCCCACCTCAGTCTCCTGGGTGGCTAGGACCACAGGCATATGCCACCATGCCTGGCTAATTTTCTGTATTTTTTAAATAGAGACAGGGTATCACCATGTTGTCCAGGCTGGTCTCGAACTCCTGGACTCAAGTGATCCGCTGGCCTTGTCCTCCCAAAGTGCTGGGATTAGAAGCATGAGCCACCATGCCCAGCCCACTACTATACATTTTATAATGATGTTTGATGTCATAGACATGACATCAACTATCATATCAGCTTCCAGAACTGATTTTATTGTGTAGCACCACATGAGAAGGCCTCAGAGAGAACTGTGTGAAGGGATTCTCACAGTGGTTTGAAGAGAGAAAAGAGATGGGATAAGCAAGTGAACACAAAAGACCGCACCAGAGCAAGCAGTATGTGCCTGTCACATCACCAAGCAACAACCTCACGGCCGAAGCACACCGCCGTGTCTCCTGTTACTGCTGATCTTCACGGTAGTGGGTTTAAGGCAAAGCAGGAATTCTTGGGAAACGTTTTCCTTGTGAGGGGAACTTTAGCACTCATTTGAGAAACCCCATTCTGTTTTGTTTCTCTCTAAACTACCAGTGAGGAGGGAGTTTCAGAGACTGACTAGACATTTTTCTATCTCAGAAAGCTGTCTTCTAATTTGATGTGTGTTGCTAAAATTTATATCTTTCCTTCTTTCTGGATAAACAGAACTTTCTCAAACAAACACCCTTTGGTTTAACTGCTTATTTCGTTGGGCAGTTCATAAAATGACCACATCACAATCTTCCCCCAATTAGGGAAATGAAAGTTAAGAAAAATGAATAATTGAATGAAATTCTAGATATGTTTGAGGAGATCCCCTGGTTATCAGATCTTATACTTAACAGGCACTCAATAAACACTTCTAGAATTTAATTGAATTCCAATATACAGCAGTATTGAGTCAACTGTTTTGTTTGTCCTACAAATTCAAGTCAGGTTATGTTCACAAGTTGAAAAGGTAACAAAGGGAGAAAGTATATGGTACATATTAGCTACCAATGCTTTCTAACATTTATTATCATGAACTTTAGAACTTTCACCGAAACTTGCCCCTGAGACGGCATCATAAATATTCAACTAATTTTTTTACCAGGTACACAAGCTGACATTTGACGTACACTTGGTGGCTGAAGGATGAATACTTTCCACAGTCCTGTCCATTACTGAAAGTGATGAATTAAAAAGGCCAAGGCGTTGAGATGGTTCATCCAGCCTGGCTCCTGGGGGTTCTAGCCACCCTTACTTGGTGGCCTTTAAAGCTAAGAGCACAATTTTTTCAGAGGAGTGCATGATGACACAAAGCTAAGCTAGAAACCACAAGGGGATTATTACAGCCACGACCTTTCCCTTGCCAGCAAGGGACTTGGACCCCTATCTCAGCCAAACATGAAGTCACATGGATGGCTCAGGGCCTTCAGGACATAGTTTTCCCTACGGTTCTGCGAAACAAAATTCCTTTAAATGCCAGTCAGGTAAAAGAATGGCGGCCAGGCACGGTGGCTCACGCCTATAATCCCAGCACTTTGCAAAGGAGGCTGAGGCGGGTGGATCAGCTGAGGTCAGGAGTTCGAGACCATCCTGGCCAACATGGTGAAGCCCTGTCTCTACTAAAAATACAAAAATTAGCTGGGCATGGTGGCACATGCCTGTAATCCCAGCTACTCAGGAGGCTGAGGCAGGAGAATCGCTTGAACCCAGGAAGTGGAGGTTGCAGTGAGCTGAGATCGCGCCATTGCACTCCAACCTGGACAACAAGAGTGAAACTTCATCTCAAAAAAAAAAAAAAGAAAGAAAGAAAGAAAAAAAAGACTGGCAAAAAGGGGGAGAGAAAACAAAGGAACCAAATCCCCAAGGATTTCACCTTTCACTGTGTATCCTCTAATCTTACACCTGAACTCGAGACCAGGATTAATTGCCCCACAATGGTGCAGTGAAATAGGGACAGTGCTGTGGAACATAAAAGCCCACATGCAGTTGCTTTTAGAAGTATCAGTTGGGGCCAGGCGTGGTGGCTCACGCCTGTAATCCCAGCACTTTGGGAGGCAGAGGCAGGCAGATCATGAGGTCTGGAAATGGAGACCATCCTGGCTAACACGGTGAAACCTCATCTCTACTAAAAAAATACAAAAAATTAGCTGGGCCTGGTGGCGGGCACCTGTAGTCCCAGCTACTCGAGAGGCTGAGGCAGGAGAATGGCGTGAACCCAGGAGGCGGAGCTTGCAGTGAGCCGAGATCGCACAACTGCACTCCAGCCTGGGCGACAGAGCGAGACTCTGTCTCAAAAAAAAAAAAAAAAAGTATCAGTTGATCTGTCTCCATGTCTCTTCTCTCTCTCTCTCTCTCTCTCTCTCACACACACACACACACACACAGAGCACATATAAAAGGGATGATAAGCCATATGAGCACAGAGTTTCTAGAACTAAAACTGAAAGCAAACACATGGAGGACAAGTACCCTGCCAATTCCCATGTGCCAATTCCCCTGGACTGAACTCCTGTTCCTTCTCATCACCAGGGGCCAGTCCAGTCATTTGGGCATCTATGGAGATAAAGAATGGATATAAAATGCCACCCTGCCTACAGTGTGATTTCCTTACAGGATAGAAAGGGGACATATGTCCATCACATCCTCTTCTATATAATATCAAGATCACAGAAGCTACCTAAACGCTCAAATGACAGGGAAATAGTTACATAAATTAAGATGCATGAACTCAAATATTCAGCTACTAAAAACACTGGCTTCAAAGATGACTATGAAGTGGGAAAAAACAAGGACATATATATATACATATAAATATATATATATGTATATATAAAATACATGTACATATAGCAACAAGTATATATTAATAGTAAAAACCCTGGCTGGGCATGGTAGCTCACACCTGTAATCCCAGAACTTTAGAAGGCCAAGGCGGGTGGATCGCCTGAGGTCAGGAGTTTGAGACCAGCCTGGCTAACATGGTGAGACCCTGTCTCTACTAAAAATGCAAAAAATTAGCCGGGCGAGATGACAGGCACCTGTAATCCCAGCTACTCGAGAGGCTAAGGCAGGAGAATCGTTCGAACCCAGGAGGCAGAGGTTGCAGTGAGCCGAGATCATGCCACTGCACCCCAGCCTGGGGGATAGAGCAAGACTCTATCAAAAAAAATAAAAATAAAAATAAAGAAAACCTAAAAAGAAATACACCAAAATATTTGGGAATGATAGTAAGAGGAGTTCATAAGAAAAAAGAAATAGTGCCAGGCACAGTGGCTCACACCTGTAATCCCAGCACTTTGGGAGGCTGAGGTGGGTGGATCACTTGAGGCCAGGAGTTTGAGACCAGCCTGGATAACACAATGAAACCCTGTCCCTGCTAAAAATACAAAAATTAGCCAGGCATGGTGGTGTGCGCCTGTAATCCCAGCTACCCGGGAGGCTGAGGCAGGAGGATCCCTTGAACTGGGGAGGTAGAGGTTGCAGTGAGCCAAGATCATGCCATTGCACTCCAGCCGGGGCAACAGAGTAAGAGTCCATCTCAAAAAAAAAAAAAAAAAAAAAAAAAAAAAAAAAATATATATATATATATATATATACACACACACACACACACACACACAACTCTAAAAGAAGTACACTAAAATAAAAATCACGGTTATTCTAGAGTAGGGACCCATAGCTGGCTGTGGGATGGAGAAGGCCAGTAACCCTGTCCCTGGCTCTTCCTGCCCTCTGGGATTGAAAATCTGAGGCACGCAGCAATACTGGGTTTGAAGGAAGTAATGGGAGAATGTGGGAAGGAGGAGGAAGTGCAAGAGAGAAGAGGGGTTGAGGTAGAGTGGGCACTGGGGCCAGAGTGGGGTTCCGGGGAGAGAGCTGGGGTTGGGGGAGAAAGAAGTGGGCAGGGAGACAGAAAAGGGGGCTTGGGGGCAGATGAGAGGATGGGAGAGAGGAGAGGAAGAGTTGGGGGGGCGAAGTGGGGGGTGTGTGGAGGTGTTGAAGGGTGAGAGAAGAGAGGGAGGAGGGGGAAGAAGAAAGGAAGAAGGGCTTAGTAAGAACAGGAGAGGAAGTGTGGAGAAGGGGGCAGTGGAGAAGAGATGTGGGCAATGAGAAGGTTAAGACACAGGGGCCAGGAGGGGAGGGGTGAGGAAGAGAGAAAATAAGAGAAACGGGCTGGGAAGAAAGGGGCAAAACACAGAGGGGCTGAGAGGAAGGGAGAGCAGGAGTGGGGAGGGTCAGGAGGCTGGGGGTGGACAGTGAGGATGACGGGAGAGAGACTGGGAGGGAAAGAGAAGGTGTGGGGAGAAGGGGTGGGGAAAAGAGGGTGGAAGGGGAGAGGGGGTGCAGGGGAATGGGAGAGAGATGCGGGGACAAAGAGGGTAGGGGAGATGGATCTGGATGAGAGAAAGTGAGGGAGACAGGGTGAAGAGGAGTGAGGGATGAGAGAAAGGGTGAGGGGACGAAGAAAGAGCAGAGAGAGAAAAGGTAGGGGGAGAGAGAGGAGAAAAAGAGGGGGAGAAGGCAGGAGGGAGGAGACAGGCATTAGGGCGAGAGCCCCCTGCCCGCTTTCTGGAGCGCATCTCTACCTCAAGGGTTAACTCGTCAGGCGGTGGCTGTTTTTTACAATGTCTACATCTCTTCCTCCATTTAAAAACCCACAGGTTCCCTAAAAGCGCCAGACGATGTCACAACTGTACCCTTCCCCCACGGCATGCTATCACCAACCCATCCAAGGGCCCCCAGAGGCACAGACACACTTTTTAACGGCCGCCAACTCAATAGGTGACATGGAGCTTAGTCACACAGTTCAGGAGCTCAAAGGATTAAAATAGCCCCATTACTCTGAAGCACAACTGTTCTCGGTTCTGACAAGGGCCCTTCCTCAGGGAGCCTCCTAGAAGAAACTCTGTGAGGATGGAATGAACATCCTGGATGGCTAGAGCACAGAAGAGGCCACACGGCCTCACATCAGTCACCCCTTTGTCAAGAGGAGGGCAGGGAAAATGAACGCGGACACTGGCAGGCGGTCTAGCATCCTCACTGAGAGTGCCTGGCTCGAGGGCGGCCCCGTAGTACCCCCTCCTCCACGGGGCAGGGCTTCATATGGGTCCTCCACGCGCCCTCCTTCAACATTTACACCAGGACTGGAACTGAGCACCTCCCGCCCACCATGGATGTGGGCACGGAGCAACCACCTGTGTATATGGAGGGTGGAGCTAGGGGGAGATACCAACGCCAGTGGGCTCAGCCTCACTAACAAAAATGTGGAACTGGGACCAAATCAAGTCACACTTAACAGGCATTTGGAACTGTGGCATGTGCCCCATGAACAAGTCACACAGAAGAAAGGGGACAGGGAGGAAGCATGGCCAGAGGGCACACTGGGCAGCTGGCCCACACCTAGCTCCAGCTGCTGCTTCTTGGGGTCCGGCTCCTCCAGCAGGCACCCTTGGGTTGCATGAGAGGTCCCTGTGGCCCCAGAATAAGCATCCCTTTTGCTCAGGTTAGTGGGCCCTGCTTGGCTTCTATCATTTGAAGAAAGTCCTTACTATATATACAACATGAAAGTGGGAAGACTGTTCCTGAGTTCAAAACCCAGATGGGTTAAGGCCAGGAGTGGTGGCTCACGCCTGTAATCCTAGCGCTTTGGGAGGCTGAGGTAGACAGATCACCTGAGGTCAGGAGTTCCAGACCAGCCTGGCCAACATGGTGAAACCCCATCTCTACTAAAAATACAAAAAAATTAGCTGGGCATCGTGGTGGATGCCTGTAATCCCAGCTACTTGGGAGGCCGAGGCAGGAGAATCGCTTGAACCCGGGAGACACAGGTTGCAGTGAGCGGAGATCACACTACTGCACTCCAGCCTGGGCAACAGAGTGAGACTCTGTCAAAAAAACAAAAACAAACAAACAAAAAAAACACCTAGATGGGTTAAGATCCAGGACAAAGTTTCTGTCAATTAATAACCCAGATCAGCTGAGCCTCAGGACAATCGAGCAGTCTCCTGGAGAACTTTTCCGAAGTCCACCTATCCCTCCATCAAAACCAGATGGAAGGACTAGGCATAGCGTTCCAATGCACATCCCCAGGGGGGAAGAAAAAATCCCCAGCTAGACAGAAGTTCGCCCATCATCAATTAATCAGGACGTTAAAAAAGGAGGGGAAAATAACAGAAATGCCTGTGTGTTGGTATACATATGAAAGCTCCCTGGAAGAAAACTTGAGAAACAAAATAGCAGCAGCCTATGGGGAGGGTCACTGCATAGCTGAAGGACAGAGATGGGAGGGAGACTTTTTCCTGTAAACACTTTTTCACCTTTTGAATTTCAAATCCTGGGGATATACAACCTATTCCAAAAACTAACTTTAAAAATGTCTCAAGCAAGCAGCTGTAGTCATTATGCCCCAAAAAACAGATGAAGACAGTGTGAACTGCTTTCCCCTTTCCAATTTTTTCTTCAATTGGTGAAATCTTCCACCTCACTTTTCCCCCCACAATCCACCCTCTGCAAGCCAATTACTTTCATTTGTTCCCTGACAGTCAAAAGCAGCAATTAAGCTTTAAAAAAATCACCATCAATTAACAAACACTTACTCTGTCCATCCTGCTTCATGGATCACAGATGAGCTCATTGACCTACTGTATTTGAGTAGGCACCTCTCTTTGCCATCTAATAGTTTGTTGAGAACAAAGGGGCAATTAGAAATCACTGGCTAAGTGGTTTAAAACTGTCCCATTTCGGTCAAGTTGGGAAGAGATGTTTTTGCTGGTTTTGTTTTGATGATCAAAACAGGAGAAAGGCAAAGTTCATTTACGAAGTCATTCGTGTCAAGTGAATTTCTTTGAGAAGCTAGCATGTAAAATGCTCATCAGAAGATGGCACCCAGAACACCCTGGTGAAGAAAATTGAGGTCCATGAAGATGCTGGCTAAGAGGAGGGGGCAGCAGAGCAAGAATGGCCTTTCCCAGTCTTCATCCAAAATGAGGGCCAAGCGTCTCCATCTAGCTCCAGGCACAAACCTAAGAACTAGCTGGAATAATTAGACAGGACACTAAGCTAATTAAAGACTTTTCACACGGGGAGGTGGCATGTGATGGATAAAACTGGTGCAGCCCCAGAGGACCAGACCTAGAACATGGCCCCAAGTCTTCTAAGTCTAGAACAGTCCAGAAAAATCTGGCAAAAACACAAGGGCTGGTGTTTGCATACTGGCTGGTAAGAAGCTCAAGTGTAAGGAGATGGTTGTTTAAACTGTCTATACATGCTGTACTTGGGTGCTCAAGGACTTAAATTTGTTATGCCAAATGAGTCATTAATAAGCATTGAAATGTTTATAGTATTTTATCCAAGATAGAAATAACAGTATGAACTGAACTGCACTTCATCTTGCCACTCTGTCACCCACACCTGGAGACAGACCAGCCTCCAGCAGTGCCCCCACCATTTCCGTGGCCACAGAAAGGAAGTAAGCAAAGGCCTTTTCTGGTCTTTTCTTGCCAACTGGATAGTGTTCCGTTAGGACAAGTATTACAGGATTTTTGTTATTAGTGTTTTTTCTTTGTAAGGCTAAATATAAGCACAGTTGACCACAGAGTTAAGACCCATGAGCTACCTTTTGCCTTAAGTGTCCCCTAATGAAAACTATAGAACTGCCTGCAAGATATTTACCCATAAGATAATGATCAAGTTGAAAACCAAGTGCTCATGATCAACCAGGTTGCTGGTGGACCTTTGCCAGCTGAAGGAATTTAAGTGAAGAAACGTGGAATGATATCAACCCTGTGTGTGATTTCGAGGGATCTGTTTGGCACTGCAGTGTTTTCTCCCATGATGTAGACCTTTTTTTTTTTTTTTTTTCCTTGAGACAGGGTCTCACTCTGTTGCCCAGAATGGAATGCAGTGGTGCGATGTCGGCTCACTGTAGCCTCCTGCTCCCAGGTTCAAGTGATTCTCCTGCCCCAGCCTCCTGAGTAGCTAGGACTACAGGTATGTGCCACCATGCCTGGCTAATTTGTGTGTGTGTGTGTGTGTGTGTGTGTGTGTATGTGTGTGAGTGAGAGAGAGAGAAAATAAAGGGCATCCCAAGGAAATATCAACCAAAAACACACACACACACACAAAGCCACGCTTTCCCTTTTCCTATCTTCCTTTGGAATTTCAACTGGGATCCTTGGGCTTCCAAGTGTTCTCCAAATTGGCTGGCTGGTCCAGGAACCCCCAGGGGACATGGATTCTGACCTTCAAGTTAGAAACTTACTAGGGAGGGGTGATTTAAAAAAAGTTTTGGAACTAGATAGTGGTGATGGTTGCAAAGCATTGTGAATATACCCAGTATAACTGTACACTTAAAAGTGGTGAAAATTGCAAATTTTGTTACATATTTTAGCATAAAATTAATAATGTACCAAAACCTATTGAATTGCACACCTTAAATGGATAAATTGTACGGTATGCAAATTATATATCAATAAATCTGTTTTAAAAAAAACTTACACCCTGGTGTGATGGCTCACGCCTAATCCCAACGCTTTGGGAGGCCAAGGCAGGTGGATCACTTGAGCCCAGGAGTTCGAGACCAGCCTGGGCAACATGGCGAAGCCCCATCTCTACAAAAAAATTAAAAAATTAGCTGTGCATGGTGGCACGCACATGTAGTCCCACCTACTTGGGTGGCTGAGGTGGGAGGATCGCTTGAGCCTGGGAGGTCGAGGTTGCAGTGAGCCTTGATTGCGCCACTGCACTCCAGCCTGAGCGACAGAGTGAGACCCTGTCTCAAAAAATAAAAAATAAAAAACTTACTAGGGAAAGAGACTGTAGCAAGAGCCTCACGAGGGGAAGCAGGAGCCTGACATTTTCTGAGCACCTACAGAAATTGGGCGGGGCTGGTTCTTCCATACTGGAAGGCAGCTGGGTTCTACCACTAGGGGACCATTGTCACTCTGCCTCTCTGAGGCTCAGTCTCATCATCTGATGTCATGGGCCATGACTGCCAAGGCTCCTTCCAGCACTTCAATGCCAGGGACCAATATGTGAGTAGCAGAGGACCCATCGCCTGTTCCCCCACATAAAAGCACATCCCAATAGAAAGACAAAACATTACAGGGGCCAAACACTACCAGAAGCAAGTTTAAAAACTTCGTGCCCTGAAGCCCTTGCCTCTCCCCAGCTTAACGACCTAGGTATCAACAGAAGAGAGGCAAGAGTTGTGTTAAGACACTCTCCATTCAAAGAACAAAATGGTGAAAGTCCCAAAGAGTCCTGTTCTCTGGTGACTTGTAGGTTCGTGCATAAAACGAAGACTGTGGTTACATACAAAGCCTTATGTTCCAGAAGGACTGATAATGAAGTAAGGAAATGGTGCTCCAGCCATCTGTGTTAATAAGCCCCCGGGGTTCCCCCAGAGCAGGCTTCCTTAACCTCAGCATGACTGACATTTGGGGTCAGGTAACTCTTTGTTGTGGTGGTGCGGGGGGCGGCTGGCCTGTGCATCGTAGGATGTTTAGCAGCACCCCTGACCTCCACCTAGTAGACGCCAGTAGAATGACTCTCCACTCCCCTGCCCCCCGCCACCAGCTGTGACAACCAAAAGTGTCTCCAGATAGTGCTGTGTCCCCCTGGTGGGGAGAATTGCCCCCAGTTAAGAACCACTGCCAGAGAGAATTTTCGATCTTAAAATGTGCAGTTCTTTGTTGAAGCCATGTAATACATGTGGCATCACCCTTCTCACCCACTACAGTGTGGGCCACCAGGAACTGTCAGCAAACAGACCTTGTCAACATGCTCTGCCCAGGGGACTTTACAGAATTGCACACTCACTCCTGGTGGTCCATAGTCGTGGAGAATTGCAAGTTGTAACCGTACTTGGGTAAAAGGGTTACATGTTCATTCATTAACATATGGCACTTACTGTATGCCAGGCAATGTGCCAGAGCAATGGAGTTGAGCAGATCCAGCTGGAGATGGAGACTTAATATAAGAGGAAATGTTGTATCACTTTGCATTGCATGCCTGTATCAAAACATCTCATGTACCCCACAACTTTATACACCTGCTATGGACCCACAAAAATTAAAAATAAAAAATTTTTTAAACAAAGTATGGTACAGCACACCTTTGGAGCAGGCTCCCACAGATGCACAAGGGGTGTGGGAGGCTGAACAATGACTTCCCAAAGATGGCCATATCCTAATCCCCAGAACCTGTGACTATGTTCCCTTCCATGGCAACAAGAACTTTGCAGGTGTGATTCACTAGGCATCCTGAGAAGGGGAGGGGATCCTGGATTATCCAGGTGGGCCCAGTGTCAAACAACGGTCCTCATAAAAGGCAGGCAGGTGGCTCGGTGAAAGATAGGAGATGCCAGGACTGAAGCAGAGGTCGGAGGGCTGGGGTCACGAGTGAAGGAAGTAAAGGCACTGCAGGCAGCCTCTAGAAGCCAGGCAAGGCAGGGAAATGAATTCCTCCAGAAAGAATGCAACCCTGCTGACACCTTGATATCGACCCGGTAAAATCCATTTTGAACTTCCGACCTCTAGAACTATAAGATTACACATTTGTGCTGTTTCAAGCCACTAGGTCCACAGTGAGTTGTTACTGCAGCAATAGGAAACTGATACAGGGAGTCTACAAGGCAGAGGAGAGAGTGACATCTGTTCCCCATGAAGGGAAATACGTGGGCAAAGTCTCAGAGACATGAATGAGCTTAGAATAAGCGAAAGCACCGGTGGCTGCCGAGCTTCACGAAGGCACTAAGGCATTCAGGATCTAAAGCATTTGCAGAAGGGTAGACACATAGGGTCAATTCCAGAGCCATTTGGGGCTTGACTGTACATCAGAAGGGGCAGGGAAAGGGGTAGGAACAAGAGGCAAGGAACAATAGCAGCATCCCTATGGAAGTGACAGGAAAGATGGTGATACCCTCAACGAAATGGGAAGTAAAAGAGGCAGGGCAGGTATTACAGAGGAGAAATGCTGAGCTTAGTTTGCAACATGCTCAGTCTGAGGTGTCTAAGACACACCTGGGTGAAGTTAGCTAGGAGAGGATATCAATGATAATCAGCTCAACCAATGTTAATCTTAGGCTTACCGTGTGCCAGGCACAGGAACACGATGACCAAACTGACGAGGTTCCTGCCCTTGTGGTGCTTATAGTGGGTGGGTCCTGAGCTCAGAACAGAGACCAAGACTGGGGACAGATGTGGGCATCGTCAATAGGCGACACCTGAATTGGCAAAGTGGCTACAATCACTCAAGGACACACTAAACATATGGGGACCAGGGATGACAGCATTCCACAGGTGGACAGGTGTGGAAGAAAAGGAGGGAGGAGTGTAGGAGAAATCAGGAAAAAATAGGGTGTTCTAGAAGACAAAGACTTCCAGTCTTCAGTCTCAAGCTTCAATGAAGTCAGACACGGTGAGGCCTGAGACCATGTACTTCGTGATTGGAGAAAGATCATTCAGGATAACCTCAGCCTGATCAGTTTCTAGAACACAATCAAGGCAGTGCCAGAGTCCTGGTAGGTGTAGGGCAGGCTATGTGAGGAAAGGGGAAGAGTGGGACAAGCTGTCTCAAACAGCAGTAAGAGGAGAGAAAGGTGAATGCAAGATGTAACTTTAAGGCGGCTTTATTAATAAACTGTAAAAATCTAAATAGAACCAAAGATGGAATCTTCCCAAGGAGGGACAGGGCAGTTGACTATGAACACACAGTTATCCAAGAGAAACCAGGAAAAGTCAGGTCCACCACAGGGCAGTGTAGTGGTCAGAATAACATTCCCTCCCCGCCCCCAGATGCCCACATCCTAAAGCCCAGGATGTGTGAATATTAGGTTACAAGGCAAAGGGGAATTAAACTTACTGATCAGCTGACCTGGAGATGAGGCGATGAGCCTGGAATATCCAGGTGGACCCAATGTCATCACAGGAGTCCATACACGTGGAAGAGAGGGGCAGAAGAGTCAGTAACAATGATGTGAGGGGAGAGAGAGCTGCCCAGCCGTTGCTGGCTTTGGAGAGAGGAAGAGGCCACAAGCAAAGGAATGCCAGTTCTGGAAGCTGGAAAAGGCAAGGAAAGGGATTCCCTCCTACAGCCTCCAGAAGGAATGCAGCTCTGCTGACTTCGTGATTGTCGCCCAGTGACGGATGATAAACATGTGATGTCTCCAGGCACTAAGTTTGTGGTAGGTACAGCAGCAATCAGAAACGAATACAGGTACCAGGTATAGAAAATCATGAACAAATATTACACACTGGAATAATGCAAACAGTGTATCTTAAAGTCCCCTTTAAAGAGGATGGAGGGTAAAGGATGCTGGGAAGTGCCTGTGTGATACTCTGGTAAAAGTCTCAGAGACTAATACTGAGATCGGCTGCCTAGTGTCACTAATGCCTAGGTGTTGGAGGTCTGGGTTGGACTGGATTCATGGAAGAATCCACACTGTACTGTCTTAACACAAGAAGTTTGTTTTGAAGTAGGAGTATGTCTTTCTCCTTCTCTAAGGTAATGAGTCACTTATAACAGTACTTATAACATAAGACTTATAACAGTCTTATGAACAGAGTGCCTTGTGTACCCCAGGGAACCACAAGCTCCGGATGTCAGCTTTCTCAACTGTAAGGCAAGGAGGGGTTCTACACTGGACTATGATCAGAACCACCTGGAGGGCTCATGAAAATGCAGATTGCTGGGCCCCACCCCCAGCATTCCTGATTCAGGAGGTCTGCTGGAATGAAGCCAGAGAATCTGTATCTCTAATGGGTTGCAGGGGAGGCTGTGCTACTGGCCTGGGGCCACCCTCTGAGAAGCGCTGCATTAGAGGCTCTCCTTCTCTAACACTAAGTATTTGGGGTATTTTCCTGTTCTGCGTCTTTCCCATTAGCACTGACTTCTTGGTTCTCAGCAGCTTGCTCTTTCTCTGTCACTCTCTCTTCCCTTAGTGTAGCATTTCAGATGTCCATCATGTTTAACATTGAACAACAGTCCAGGCTAGACCTGGTTGATATGAAGTAGCCACAGATACACCTAGAAAGCCATTTTCCTCCCCGACTGCCTCCTATTCCCTGCCCCTGCCCGTCACATAGTTAACTCGGAGAAAGAGCAGTTCTTCTGGCTGGGAGCTGGCCAGGCACTCACAGCTGGGCCAGGGTGTCCTGTTGAACAGAAACAATTCCCTAGAAAACCAACATCAGACAAGGCCAATCTGCGACCAGGATGGAATAAGATGAAAACAAGACCACACATTAATTATGTCTGAACACGGACAAAACATGCACCTTGTCCAAACCACACACATGACCAAATATCCCCCAATCCTGGCTAATGCAAATGACTGCTGCTGCCTTACCAACCATAGCTGTGGCCTGCCTCCAATGTTCCCTGCTCCTAGAGAACATCTGTTAAAATACCCAATCACAAATTCCCCCTGGTAGCATCCAATTCAAAGTAATGTCCAGCTTCCTTAAACACTCCCTCAAGCCACCTGACACAGCTGCAAGTCGTCTAAGTCATCCTTCCTTGTACCATCTTACTGAGATGCCCCGTGGTTCCCACAGTGTTCGTTCTCAGTCTCTGCTATAAGAACCAGGTATGGCTGGAGGGCAGCGATGACTCATACTCAACCAGATTTCTGCTCAAACACAATCTCCTCTAAGACACTGTCCTTGGCACTCTCCAGGCTAAGTCAGATTGGCCTTCTCCACTCATCTTTCATGCGCTCTACTATGGCTTTCAGCTACATACTGCCATGAGAATTGCATTCAAGTCAGCCTCCATTAGACTGAGAAACCCAAAGTGTCATGTCTCTGTTCTGCACCTGTTCTTAGCACAGTGCCTATGCAAAGCAGATCAATAAACATTGGATGGATGGATGGATAGATGAACAAATACTACTGTATGCAAAATACATTAAAAACAACTACAAACTCAAGAGTTGATGAGAGAATGTCAGTAACGCCAAAAGAATTGAAGTACTAAGAGAAGAAACCACCAAGGTTTGTGTAACCAGAGCCACAGCAAGCTTTTGCTCGTGCCAAGATGGAAAGAAGTGGGTAAAGGTTATGTACAATTAAGGTGGGAGCCTTTTCTTCCATTTCTAACTCAAGACATTTGTAGAGACCAACACATTATGTTCATTTTAGCTTTAGTTTAGCATACAGCAGTCTACCGCCAATATAATAAATACATTGCCAAAGGCTATCCAAACTTTGTTGTTACTCTGGAATTAAACAGAAATCATTTGTGGGCTTGCAAACCCTTCACTACTCACAGATTTGGGTCACCATAATATCTGTTTAATTGTAATTATAAGAGGCTTTCTCTGTGTCTGGCACTGTAGGCATGCATCTCCTAGCAAGTTCAGAGGGCACATTCTGATAGGCTTTTATAAGAGGCCATGTTGCAACTAACCAGCTTCACTTCAGGGTTAGGGATTTGGTTCTTTCCTGTTATTTTTCAGAAAACGAACTATAAGATACAGTTTTACTATGTTATCCATCAACAGAAAACTCATTATCAGACCAGGTAAGAATATAGGTGTATCAGAATCAGGCACAGTGGTGTGAGCGTGCAGTCCCAGCTACTTGGGAATATCTGGAGTCCAGGAGTTCAAATCCATCCTGAGCAACACAGTGAGACCTTCCCTCTTAAAAAAGAATAAAATTGCATCAAATTTACAAACTGGATAAATCTGAAAACCAGAGACTTGGGGGAAAGGGTGGGCCTCTGTCTGCATACACACAACCTCAGCCCATTAGATCACTCCATTGGAAGACATACAGAATGAACGGTTAAATAACTGCACTTCATTAGAAATATACTGCTGGAGATGCTTTCAAAAGAGCAGGTGATCTTTAGCCACAAACTACTACAAGCATCTTAAATCCCACTATAAACATGAATTAAATTACATTCATTTTGACATTATCACCTCTAAGTATTAACTCCTGAAATAAATGAAAATCGATGCCCCCTTCCGCTGCAATAATGGTTACAGTAAAGATTAAGTATAAAAGGACTAAAAACTACAGGAGCACTCTATTTTTCGTGGGAAGTTCTGAAGAATGAAAACAGTTCAAATCTGAAAAATAGGTCTGATTCTTCTTAAATGAGACTCAGTCCCCTTCTCATTGAGATACAGAAAGCACAGTCTGGCCATGGGAGAAGACCTTTGGATTAACTCCTTTTTGTGCATAACCCTCTCGGTGACCCACCCAAAATGAAAGGTGATCAAAACAGAATTTTTGGTTACCTCGGGAGAAATTAACCCATTACTAAAGTGGCCTGTAAGGTTTAAAGTATATACTTCTGCCAATGAACTAAATCATCTCATGGGCCAAAGCAAAACAAGAGTGAGTTAAGTGTTCTGTCCCCAGTAGAGTAGGAGGATTTCATGCCCCTCATTCATTCATTCAACAAATATTTAGGTCCTGCTCCGTGCCACATACCAAAAGTGCTGAGCAAATTATGCAACACTGTGCTGTCCCTACGGTCACAGAGCTTACAGCAGAGGAGATAACTGTTACGCACAAATATGTAATACTGCTACGAAAAAAAGGTGCTGTATGAGAAAATGGAACAGGAACCAATTTAGACTGGAGGTGGGAGAGAAGGGCACTGTGAAAAAAGCGACATTTAAGCCAAGGGGACAACAGATCACCACTACTTAGAAAAGGAAAACGTTTTTTGGCAAATGACCACAAATGGGATTTTAACTTTGCCTGTCAACAACGGACTGGGTTAAACCTCCTCTTTTCCAATCCTTCAGGCTTTCTGAACATCCTGACTAGCGTACTGGAATCCTATGACCTGAACACAGAAAGGTCTCACTTTATTATGATTTATTATTATCTGCAGCCTTCCTATGCCTGGCCTAAGAACATCCAAAAATAATCTGCCAGAGGCTGAAAAACAGAGGCTGGCTGTCAGCAAGAACATTACCTGGGTAGACCAAACATTTAATAGCCCAAGTAATCATAAGTCCCTTGCCAATAAAGTGGCAGCTTCTCTGGGCAGCAAGGTGGTTCCAATGCTCCGGGGTCTATATCAAATGGGACCCAGGGGGTTCAAAGGTTAGTTGGCTACTTCGAACTGATGTTTACTCAGTAAATCAAAGACCGGATCACCATTTCCAGGTCCCAGACCCTGAAGACTTAAAGGACAGTATGGGAAGTGGCCTTTTAGCATCACGGAGCAGAGAGCTCGCCAGGCTGGAGGAAGGCAGCAGCGAAAGGGTCGGGGCCGGGAGGCAGGGGGGCGCAAGGAGAGGAGCGTCAGGTGCTCTGGACCCCGGGACCGCGAGCCAGGCCAGGCACTGGGGCGTTTCCCGCCCCACCCCCCAACCCCTGTCAGCCCCCAGCAAAGGCAACCCAGTCCCCTCCAAGACCCCGAGGTTACAGCTTCCCCCGAGGCAGGACCAGGAAGGCACCAGCAGCCCCGCGCAGGGCCGGAGCCCACCAGGTCCGGGTGCCCGTGTCCGCAGCGCAGAGGGCGCGCTCGGGTGCAAAAATGGCCAAGACAAAACTCTCCCCGCCCACCCGAAAAACCAACCACACCCCCTGCATCCCTCAGCCCGAGCCGCCCGGAGCCAGCCCCCGTGATCGTCTGCTCAGGCCCCCGCGGGTTCCCGTCGGCGCCGCGCGCGGGCTCGGCGGGCACACGGGCGCAAGTGGGAGTGAATGGGGGTGCGCGAGGCAGGCGAGGGCGCCCACCGCGGTGTCCCCCGTCCGGACCCTGTCCCCGGGGCGCCCTCCCGGGCTCCGCGGTTCTGGGACGGGCGCGCCGCCCTCAAGGCTGAAGTGGACGCCCGGACGCGGGCGGCCCCCACTCACCCATTGGCGTCGAGCCGGGCTGGGCCGCCGAGGCAGCGTGAAAGTTGGCGGAGGCGGGTGTGGGGGTCGGGGCGCCGGGATCGGGGCGCTGGGATCCAGGCGCGGGGGTCCGGACGCGGCGGCGGCTGGGCCGGCTTCTTCCTCAGTGGCGGCGGCGGCGGCTCAGCGCCGCCCGCTGCTGCCTCTGCTGCTGCTGCCGCTGCTGCCCCGGGGCGACTCCTGCTGCTGCTGTTGCATCGCGGCCCAATGCGCCCGGCTGCGCCGGGTTTCCTGCTCCCCGCGAGTGGAAATTGCGAAAAAAAAAAAAAAAAAGCGCCGCCCAGCCCAGCGCCCGGCAGCCGCGGCCGCGCCGCCCGCTCTCCCCTCCTCCTCAGCGCTGCCGCGAGGCTCCTGCAGCTCCGCCTGCCGGGGACGCGCGGCCGCCGGGCGGGGGCGGGGTCGGAGAGGGGCGGGGCCCGGGCCGCGTCGGGGCAGGCGCCGGGGGCGTCCCTGCGGCTGAGGCGCTTGGGCGCCCTCCTCACCGCCCGCGCCAGAGGGACCCCGCTCCGCGCGGCTGCCACCCACCCGCGGCTGCTGGGCTGACGCCCCGGGAAGTGCCGCGAGACTCCTCGAGACCGGAGGAGAGGGGCTCCTTGGGGGAGGGGCGTGGGAGTGCAGAGGCACGTGGAGAAGGAGGAGAAGGGGGCTGAGCGGGAGGGGGCGACAAGAGGTGGAGGACGGGCTGGGGATGGAGACCAGGGCAGGCCTGGGGCCAAACGCCTGCCCAGGGTGATGGCAGGTGGCCCTGGAGCATCGAGGCAATCCGGAATGAGCTTTCCCGGGGGGCTGTTGGCGGGGAAGGAAAAGGGTCCCTTGGAAGGGAGAGAAACGCGGCGTCCCTTCGGTGGGGCGTGGGAACGCCGGCAGGCCAGGTGCGAGTTCCGCACAGAGGAGGCGGTGGCACTGACGTGGGGAAAAACGGGCGAAGGACGCAGCGGGGCCGAGGGGACGCATCGCCTCGCTGGGACCCGCCTAAGCCCCGCCCCAGTGCCTGGGCCAGGTGGGGTTCGGGTGTTCAGGAATGTTCCCGAGGTCTGATGTTCTCAGGAATCCGCTGAGATGAGGGCTGGCTCCCTCCCTAGCAGGCATCATTGTGCCTTACTGACTCCCAGACCTGGACGGCCGACCCTTGAGTGGGCGCTAAAATGTTAACAGGGAATCCGTGGGCATTTGTGGGCAATTCAGAAGCTCCGTTTTGGGTCCATTCACCACCACACCTTTCGCCATAGATACTCTGCCTGCCACCACATTCCTCTACCGGCCCGTTATTTCCTTTTCCCTTTCCACCATCTGGTGGTAGGAAGCGATAGTGAACTGCATGGGAGACATTTAGGCAAAGAGCACGTAAGACAATAGAGAAATTAGATCAGTGGCCCCTGGAAATGGAGGAGGCTGAGGGCTAGTGGACTCAAAAGGGACAAATGAAAGCCAACCCCCTACCCAAGAGAGGGGCTGTCTCCATACCTCACCTATGTTGGCGGGGCAACTCTTGTAAATTGGTTACCGTCCTGGGATTTCTGTAGAAAATTGTTCTTATAACTGTTTCATGAGTTTTTCAAAAAACCTCAAAGTCAGGGTCTTACAAACAAGAGATCAGTAGCATCGTCTTTCTAAATACCGTTCATGTGTGTCAAACCGATCGAAATAGGAGACTAATCAAGGGACAAGAGGCCCATCCACACAGAGGCTGCAGTTGAAGTCCTAGTGTCATCAACATCAGACTCCTAAAAAAGGGATCAGAGAACACGGAGATTAAGAATGTGAAGGCCGGGCGCGGTGGCTCACGCCTGTAATCCCAGCACTTTGGGAGGCCGAGGTGGGCGAATCACGAGGTCAGGAGATCAAGACCATCCTGGCTAACATGGTGAAACCCGGTCTCTACTAAAAAATACAAAAAATTAGCCGGGTGTGGTGGCGGGCGCCTGTAGTCCCAGCTACTCCGGAGGCTGAGGCAGGAGAATGGTGTGAACCCGGGAGGTGGAGCTTGCAGTGAGCCGAGATCGCGCCACTGCACTCCAGCCTGGGCGACAGAGCGAGACTCCGTCTCGAAAAAAAAAAGAAAGAAAAAGAAAAGAAAAGAATATGAAGTGGGCCAGGCACGGTGGCTCACGCCTGTAAACCCAGCACTTTGAGAGGCCGAGGTGGGCGGATCACCTGAGGTCAGGAGTTCAAGACCAGGCTGACCAACATTGCGAGCCCCTCTCTCTACTAAAAATACAAAAATTAACCAGGCTTGGTGGTGCATGCCTTAGTCCTAACTCCGTGGGAGGCTGAGGCACAAGAATTGTTTGAACCTGAGAGGTGGAGGGTGCAGTGAGCCTAGATGGCGCCACTACACTCCAGCCTGGACGACAGAGCGAAACTCTGTCAAAAAAAAAAAAAAAGAATGTGAAATGTTGAAGGCAGGGATGATGAATACTCAAATATTCCTGCTCCAGGCACCCTGGTGCCTCACTCATTACATGTCTTGTTATATCATGTTCTAATCAGGGCAATCAAGCCTTCTGATACCATCTTAGAGGTGACAAACACTGAAACTCACAGAGCCTGGATAAACCCTCTGCTACTGGGACTTTTTTTTTCCCCAACCCCAGAAGAACTGGTATGGGGGTCTGCTCAATTCCAGAGGAGGTTCTCTTTGCTAAGGCCATATCAGTGGGTCATCCTAACCCTCTCTCAAAGAGCCTCAGACCCCTGAAAGTGATGGGGTACATTTCAACATGGAAACAGTTGTGCTGGCCTTGCAGTGGACTGGTATCTGGAGTGCTGAAGATTCTTGGCTGGCTGCCCAGTGCATTCTCACAATGATGAGTCAAAAGTTTTTGAACATTGTTGATGATACCTTCCCATAGCTAAACTTACCCAGGCATCACAGAGGCCACTACACCTAAACCAGCAGATGGGGTGCTGAACTCTGTTGGCTCAAAGAAAAAGAAAAAATCAGCAGTTTGTCTTATGTCCTGCTTGGTCTCTGTGTCCTATGTGGAGAAGACAGTCTTCTCATGGAATTTTATTTCCAACTTCACACAGGTGAAGACAGATCACTTGAAATTTGGGGGGTTTGTTTCGTTTTGTTGTCTTTTTTTTTTTTTTTTCTGAGACAGGGTCTCACTATCACCCAGGCTGGAGGGTAGTGTCGTGATCATGGCTCACTGCAGCCTCAACCTCCTGCGCTCAAGTGATCCTCCCACCTCAGCCTCCCAAATAGCTGGGACTACAGGCACGCGCCATCTCACCCAGCTAATTTTTGTAGTTTCTGTAGAGATGAGGTCTCACTGTGTTGCCCACGCTGGTCTTAAACTCCTGGGCTCAACTGATCCTCCCCCGCCTCGGCGTCCCAAAGTGCTGGGATTACAGGCTGAGCCACTGCGCCCGACTTGCTTGAAGTTTTGCGTCTTGTTTATTCTCTGGTCTATTTCAAGGCATACCTTTTCCTTCTTGGACAGGAATGCGGTGTTGCTCCTCCTTGATCTGCTTCCTGCGTGGTCAAATTTGCGTTACCACAAAAGAAAGACTGATGGCAAGACAACATTTCTGAAAATCCCTGGGCTATGCCCTAATTTTATTTTATTTTTTTTGTTTTTGAGATGGACTTTCACTCTTGTTGCCCAGGCTGGGGTGCAACGGTGGGATCTTGGCTCACTGCAACCTCCACCTCCCGGGTTTAAGCAATTCTCCTGCCTCAGACTCCCGAGTATCTGGGATTACAGGCATGCGGTACCATGCCTGGCTTATTTTGTATTTTTGGTAGAGATGGGGTTTCACCTTGTTGGCCAGGCTGGTCTCGAACTCCTGACCTCAGGTGATCCACCCGCCTTGGCCTCCCAAAGTGCTGGGATTACAGACGTGAGCCATCGCACCCGGACATGTGCCCTAATTTTAATGCCTTAACTAAACAAAGTTGTGGTGATTCTATCCAAAACACTATAGTTTATTTTTCATTTTAAGTTTCTCTGACTTATGAAAATGAACATTCCATTTTTTCACTTATTGTTTAGTTCTTCTGAATTGTTCCTATTGTCCTTTCATTTTTCCTTGGAGAAACTTTTGCTGACCAGCACAAGGGAAGTTAATATCAAGATTCAGATCCAGCTGCTGACATGAATAGATGCATAATTTCTCATCCAGCCTCCCTCTTACAAGAGTATCTTTTAACACAATGGTTAATGCAATATTTCAAATGATGTAAATTCATCTCATGAATATTTCTAGAGAAATAGGATTTTATTTAATACATCTTTGTCCCACTGAACTCCCATTTCCACGAGAGGAGATTATGCATTTTGGAAATAGAAAGTATCGGAGCTGTTACATTTAAAATGATATCATATGACTTAAAAGGCACCGCTATGTTGCTCAGTAGTAGTAACATATTTTTGGATAAAAACTGAAGGTGTGGCTGGCCATGGTGGCTCATGCCTGTAATCTCAGCACTTTGGGAGGCCGACGTGGGTAGATCGCTTGAGCCCAGGAGTTTCAGACCAGCCTGGACAACATAGTGAGATCCTGTCTCTATAAAAAATACAAAAATTAGTCGGATGAGGTGGCACACACCTGTAGTCCCAGCTACTCAGAAGGTTGAAATGGGAGGATCCCTTGAGCCCGGGAGGTTGAGGTTGCAGTGAGCCGTGGAATGCACCACTGCATTCCAGCCTGGGTGACAGAGCAAGACCCTGTCTCAAAAAAAAAAAAAAAAATTGAAGGTGGGTGAGCTTCTGTCTTTCATACTTGCTATCTCTGAGTACTCGGACTTAACATCTGTAATTTGCATATAATGAACAATACTTTGATAACCTTTAATATTGTCTTTACATTAATATAAATTACGTGCTGAGTGCTGTACAAAAGACAGTCATTGCATAGTGCTTCTGATGAGCTTTACGGAAAAACATAAAAATCTCACAGTGCCAGAAAGTAAAGATGTGCTCAACAAAGGTGACAGGGCACAGCAGAAGGGCACAGGAGCCAACCCCAAAGGGCTCCCAAAGGCCAAAGCTAGAGTAATTCAAGCGACAAAATAATTAATGATTGTATTGGAAGAAAATTAATATCTTTGAGTCTATAGAATTACAACTAAATAACTGACTAGGGGAAAATATCAAGGAGAAGGGGCAAGTCTTCCTTACAGAGGAATTCCAATTAAAGTGTAGGAGAAATGAGAGAAAGGGAAAAGTATCATTAGAACATCACAGTAACTGCTAATATAGGCATGATCCAACTACCGTTCACAAATGAGTGGGTGAAACTTTAAGGAGAAACAGAATATTTGCATAGCCTCAAAGTATTTTCCCTGAAATAAATATGTCTTAATATTTAAAATGGGGGAAATAGTAACTTTACTTGGAGAACTCTGGCAAACAGCACTTTTTTTTTCTTCCTTTCTTTTTTATTATACTTCAAGTTCTGGGATACATGTGCAAAATGTGCAGGTTTGTTACATAGGTATACACGTGCCATGGTGGTTTGCTGCACCCATCAACCTGTCATCTATATTAGGTATTTCTCCTAATGCTATCCCTCCCCTAGTGCCCCACCACCCAACAGGCCCTGGTGTGTGATGTTCCCCTCCCTGTGTCCATGTGTTCTCATTGTTCAGCTCCCACTTATGAGTGAGAACATGCGATGTTTGGTTTTCTGTTCCTATGTTAGTTTGCTGAGAATGATGGTTTCCAGCTTCATCCATGTCCCTGCAAAGGACACGAACTCATCCTTTTTATGGCTGCATAGTATTCCATGGTGTATATGTGCCACATTTTCTTTATTCTATCATTGATGGGCATTTGGGTTGGTTCCAAGTCTCTGCTATTGTGAATAGTGCTTCTTTTGAGGAGTGTCTGTTCACTTTAAGCAAGCAGTCATGGCTCTGTGCTGATGACTTTTTTTTTTCTTTTTTTAGACAGGGTCTAACTCTGTCGCCCAAGCTAGAGTGAAATGATGTGATCTCCGTTCATTGTAACCTCTGCCTCCTGAGCTCAAGCTCAAGAGATTCATGTACCTCAGGTGTGCACCACCATGCCCAGCTAATTTTTGTATTTTTAAGAGAGATGGGGTTTTGCCATGTTGACCAGGCTGGTCTCGAACCCCTAGCTGAAGTGATCCGCTTGCCTCAGCCTCCCAAAGTGCTGGGATTACAGGTGTGAGCCACCTCGCTGGGCCTGATGGTTTTGAGGCAGGCTTTTCCATTCCTCCTTTGCTTCGTGCACACCGGGTTAAAGGTAACTGACGTCTAGATCGAAAGCCACAGAAATATTAATAAGAAATGTTTTGCTCTATTATGTTTACCTGGCTTGATAGCCTCTCTTAGAATGACCCACTCCCTTCCCTCTTTTTCTTTTTCAGTAAATCTTTTTCAACAAATCTAACAGGACTGGGTTCACCTGCTCTATAGAGATGAACAAACGAATCAAATCAGAAAGGTAGATCACTTATGAAACAGCTAAACCATGACCTTCTTTACAAGGTCTGTGGGAAAGCCTCGCTTTGTAAACAAAGGAAAACACAAAGGAAGCAACTAGAAGGTGAGACGTGCATGTCCACAATGCTACAAAAATAGGATGTCCTCGTTTAAAAATCCAAAGAATGCCTGAGTAATCAACTCCCAAGCTGACCAGTCACACGAGCTTGTATCCAAAGTGCACAAAAAGAGCCCTGGTGCACAGACGAACTTGCCAAGAACATTTTTCCATCCTTTTCCACAGCACTGCTTTGTCTAAGAAAATAGTAAATTGGGAGAATGGTCCCAGGAGATTAACAAAAAACATGGTTTCTACTGTTTTCTACCCATCCTGCTGGTTTCCTCCCCCACCAAAATCACAAGGGGTCATGTGTAAGGAACTACATT
Organism: Pongo pygmaeus; assembly: GCF_028885625.2. Classification (NCBI taxonomy): domain Eukaryota; kingdom Metazoa; phylum Chordata; class Mammalia; order Primates; family Hominidae; genus Pongo; species Pongo pygmaeus. The sequence goes on from NC_072396.2 coordinate 20,421,901, forward strand.
TTCACAATTAAAAGGCAAATCAAATGATAATCAAAAAAGTTCCCAAAGCACCAGACATTAAGATCATATGTGTGATATATGTACTGTAATAAATGTTAACATTAAGCCAGGCATGGTGGCTCATGGCCTGGAATCTCAGCACTTTGGGAGGCCTACCCAGGCAGATCACTTGAGGCCAGGAGTTCAAGACCAGCCTGGCCAACATGGTGAAACCCCGTCTCTACTAAAAATATGAAAATTAGCCGGGTGTGGTAGTGCTTGCACGTTAATTCCAGCTACTGGGGAGGCTGAGGCAGAAGAATCGTTTGAACCCAGGAGGTGCAGGTTGCAGTGAGCCGAGATTGTGCCACTGCACTCCAGCCTGGGCAACAGAGCAAGACTCCATCTAAATAAATAAATGTTAACATTAAATAGAACAATGGCATTTAACATAAGAATAAACTGTATCAACAGGCCAATTTTTAAAAATGGAAACTGATAAATTACCATGGGAGGCTTTTGATCTCATCAGTAATGAAAATTTAAAAGTAGGAACTGACTTGCAAACATAGTTTCTCTTTTTGTCCCAGAACCTTTGGGAGAAGCTAAGCTCAGGGGCTCCTTCACAGGCTGGGTTCCTTTGGAGCTCAGCCTCCAGGCTGCACAGACATTGGCCCGCATTCCTGACAGAGGGAAGAACAAGTGAGGATGTGCAGAGTCTGCAGAACAGATGGCATTTTCAAGGGGTCTCCTGTGGAAGGGGCAGGAGTGTAGTGAAATGTCTGATTCTAAATGGTTTCTATGTCAGGGCCAGATCGAACAAGACCCTGCAGGCAATGGGTAGGAGCACAGGTTTCTTTTTTCTTTTCTTTTCCTTTTCCTTTTTTTTTTTTTTTTTTTTTTTTTTTTGAGACAGAGTCTCGCTCTGTTGTCCAGGCTGGAGTGAAGTGGCACAATCTCGGTTCACTGCAACCTCTGCCTCCTGGGTTGAAGCAATTCTCCTGCCTCAACCTCCCGAGTAGCTGGGATTACAGGTGTGCACCACCACACCTGGCTAATTTTTGTATTTTTAGTAGAGACGGGGTTTCACCATGTTGGCCAGGTTGGTCTCAAACTCCTGGCCTCAAGTGATCCACACACCTCGGCCTCCCAAATGCTGGGATTACCAGTATGAGCCACCATTCCTGGCCTGGAGCACAGATTTCTAAGCAGGCTGTTTTTAGGGAGGTAACTGGTGAGCTCTGTGGAGAAAGGACTGGAGGAAGAGCTTGCAGGTGGGAGGCCAGCAACAGACCAGAGGTAGTAAAGGCAAGAAATATGATGGCAATCATACTGACAAAGAGGAGAGGTTACATTCTAGAGCCATTTTTGAAATACATTTGACAGGCTCTGATGAGACAGTGGATTTGGCGAGAGGATAGGGAGCAAAGATGGAGGATTCAATAGAAATATTTTGTTAGTTGGCTTGGAAGTTGGATAGATAATGGAGTTTCAACTAAGTGGAGAAATCAACTAAGTGGAGAAGGAAGTTTTTGTTAGGGTAGGGATGTGGAGGAGATAATGAATTCAAATTTGAATGTTATTAAGAGCGAATACAGCCAGGCTCAGTAGCTCATGCCTGTAATCTCAACACTTTGGGAGGGCAAGGTGGGTGGATCGCTTGAGTCCAGGAGTTCAAGACCAGCCTGGGCAACACAGCGAAACCCTGTCTCTACAAAAACAAAAACAAAAAAATGTAAAAATTAGCTAGGCATGGTGGCGTGTGCCTGTAGTCCCAGCTACATGGGAGGCTGAGGTGGGAGGATCACTTGAGCCTGGGAGTTTGAGGCTGCAGTGAGCCAAGATTGCGCCACTGCACTCCAGCCTGGGTGACCGAGAAAGACTGTCTCAAAAAAAAAAAAAAGTGAATACAAAGGGAATGAAGTACTGATTTATGCCACAACATGGCTGACCCTTGAAAATATGATGCTAAGTGACAGAAGCCAGTTGTCAAAAGCCACCTATTATATGGTTCCATGTATATGAGATGTCTGAACAGGCAAATCCATAGAGACAGAAAGTAGGCTAGTGTTTGTCAGGGGCTGGGGGAATTGAGAAGTGACAGCTAATGGGTACAGGGTTTCATTTTGGGGTGACAAAACGTTCTAAAATTGATTGTGTTGATGGTTGCACAACTCTGTGAATATACTAAAAACTGTTGAATTATACATTTTAAAATGGGTGAATTGCCAGGCACAGTGGCTCACGCCTATAATCCTAGCACTTTGGGAGGCCGAGACGGGTGGATTCCCTGAGGTCAGGAGTTTGAGACCAGTCTGGCCAACATGGTGAAACCTGTCTCTACCAAAAATACAAAAATTAGCTGGGCATGGTGGCATGCGCCTGTAGTCCCAGCTACTCGGGAGGCTGAGGCAGAAAAATCACTTGAACCCGGGAGGCAGAGGTTGCAGCAAGCCGAGATTGCACCACTGCACTCCAGCCAGGCAAAAGAGCGAGACTCTGTCTCAAAAAAAAAAGTGAATTATATGATATGCAAATTATATCTCAATAAAAGCTGTTAAAGATTTTAAAAGAGTGATCATGGTTACAGCATTTCAGTATGGGAAGATGCAAATGTTCTGGAGATGGATGGTGGTGATGGTCGCACAACAATGTGAATGTATTTAATGCCACTGAACTGTACATTAATAAATGGTTAAAATGGCAAATTTTGTTATGTATATTTTAGTACCAAAAGAGAATGAATACATATGTGATTGGTGGGTTATATGGGGCTCGGTGGGGACGATATTCCCTGTGTTTTAACTCCTCCAATAATACCCCCACACTGCTTCCCAAACAGGAAATCAGAATTACAATAACCACCACCCCATCATCTCGGGGTTCAGAGAAACCAAGACCAGTGGCCTGAGCTGACGGTGAAACGCCACAGCCATCCCCTAGATTGTGAAGGCCCCAAAGCAGACAGCCAACCTCAGATGCATCCTCAAGCCCCAGAGGCTATGGGACTTAATTGAAAAGTCTCTGAACCAGGCAGTCACTTAATAAGAGATGGCACAACCCTTTTCTAGCACGACTTCTTTATTAAATAGAGTCAGTCAAATCAAGTTCCTCTTCTCAAAAATAATTACAGACCAGCCAGAGGCAAAAGTGGGAAGTAAGTCAAGTTCATCTTCTTTGTTTTGCTTGCCAGCCCTGGCTTAAGGATTCTATTCCCCAGCTGAAGTTTTCTTTTCTGGCACAGAAGCTCTCAAAATGTGGTCCCCAGCCCAGCAGCAGCAGCATGTGGGAACCTGTTAGAGATGCACGCTGGGGACCCCGCCCCAGGCCTTCCGGGTCAGGAACTCTGGGGCTGGGACCCAGTAACCTGTGTTTTGATCAGCAGCTCAAGTGTGAGAATCCCCGCTGTACCTCAGCTCCTCAGAGCCAAGGTGAACGCTCTGTCATCTGATGAACTGCTTGGTCCTTGGCAATGAAAATGGGCTCAAGGGCGCTACCAGTGAGGCATAGCCCTGAACTGGTAAAACTGACTTGATGTTTTGCGATACATATTCGTATCATTATCATTACAAAAGTAATCTCTGCTCAGTATTTTAAAAAATAAAACAGGCCAGGCGCAGTGGCTCACGCCTGCAATCCAAGCACTTTGGGAGACTGAGGCAGGAGGATTGCTTAAGCCTAGGAGTTTAAGACCAGCCAGGACAACATAGTGAGATCCCATCTCTACAAAAATAAAATAATAAAAAATCAGCCAAGCATGGTGGCACGCACCTGCAGTCTCAGCTACTCGGGAGGCTGAGGTGGGAGGATTGCTTGGGCCTAGGAGGTCGAGGCTGCAGTGAACCATGATCACATAACTGTCCTCCAGCTTGAGTGACAGGACAAGACCCTGTCCCAAAAATAAAATAAAATAAAACATTAAAGATACAGTGTATAAGGTGAAAATCTTCCATCATCTCACAATTACCAATTACTGCAGAGATAATTGATAATCACTGTTAACTCTTGAAGGAATATTCTTCCAGACATTTTTTAAAGTGTGTAATGATACTAAGATATATGATGATTTCCACCTATTATCACTGTAATTTTTTGGAGCTAGTAACTCCTCTTTAGTGCTCTAATGATGGAAATTGAGAACATTGAAGAGGGGGTACTATTTTCCCTGGAGGACTCTCAAATCACCTTTTTCTTTTTTCCTAAATTTGAATGCATTTCATAATCTTCTTCTGGGAAGAAATGAGAATTCCTGATAAAAATACTAAAGCAATTCTCTGATACTCTTTAATGAGATTAAGCCCTTGTCAGGGAGACTGCTCCCTCCACCCCCCGCCCCCCTCTCAGCTGACCTAAGGTCAGAAGTCTAGTGATGTTTTAGCCAGACATTCTTTCACCCTGTGTCCAGTCTGACAATGATCATCTAACCAGAATGATCATCTTCCCAGAAAATGTCCCAACCAAGGGGGAATAAGAGGGAATCTTGGGGCAGGGTGCGGTGGCTCATGCCTGTAACCTCAGCACTTTGGGAGGCCAAGGCGGATAGATCCCCTGAGGTCAGGGGTTCAAGACCAACCTGGCCAACACGGTGAATCCCTGTCTCTACTAAAAATACAAAAAAACTAGCCAGGCATGGTGGTGGGCACCTGTAATCCCAGCTACTTGGGAGGCTGAGGCAGGAGAATTGTTTGAACCCGGGAGGCGGAGGTTGCAGTGAGCTGAGATCATGCTACTGCACTCCAGCCTGGGCAATAGAGACTCTGTCTCAAGAAAAGAAAAAAAAAAAAAAAAGGGAATCTTGAAACAAAACTTTGACTTTGACATGTGTTCATAATTAAATTTTCTGAAAAGTTTTATATACGCCTCAGTCTTTCATAACTGTAAACAACACACACAAAAACTATCAGATATGGACTAGACCTTTTCTCAGTGCCTGAATAAAGCAATGAAAAGGTTTGACCTGCCATAAAATAGTGTTATGGGTCTTTTGAAAGTCTCTCCGGGCAAAAAGGATGATCTTAAGATAACAATCGCTACCATTTATGGAGGAGGGGGCTGCGATACTCTTATCTGCTTTTAAATTCTCACAACAGTGTCAGTTATATGTTAGTATTAACATTGTACAAGGGAGGGAACTCAAGTTCGGAGAGGCTAAATGTCATGCCCAATCAATGTTCTTTAGCAGGAGAGAGCAGGCTTGGGAATGTAAAGTCAGCTGTGTCTGATTCCATTAGAAATGATGACATCGTCTGAAATTGGACAAAACAGCTCATTTGTTTTCATGGTTTAGAACTCCTATTCAATGGTCTTAATATAAAATGTCAATGGATCTTCGTGAGTGTTTTGCTTGGTATGAAATCTGGATACACATAAAATGCTCATGGTATAACACTAAGTGGTAAAACGGCTACACAAACCCACCCCCAGTTGCTTTTTTTTTTTTTTTTTTTTGAGACAAGGTCTCACTCTGTCACCCAGACTGGAGTACAGTGGTATGATCTCGGCTCACTGTAACCTCTGCCTCCCAGGTTCAAGCAATTCTCCCGCCTCAGCCTGCCAAGTAGCTGGGATTACAGGTGCATGCCACTACCGCCCGGCTGATTTTTGTGTTTTTAGTAGAGACGGGGTTTCACCATGTTGGCCAGGTTGGTCTTGAACTCCTGACCTCAAATGATCCACCTGCCTTAGCCGCCCAAAGTGCTGGGATTACAGGCATGAGCCACTGTGCCCGCCCCCCAGTTGCCTTTTTTTTTTTTTTTTTTTTTTGAGACGGAGTCTCACTCTGTCGCCCAGGCTGGAGTGCAGTGGCGCGATCTCCGCTCACTACAACCTCCTCCTCTCAGGTTCACGCCATTCTCCTGCCTCAGCCTCCCCAGTAGCTGGGACTACAGGTGCCCGCCACCAGGCCTGGCTAATTTTTTTTTTCTATTTTTAGTAGAGACGGGGTTTCACTGTGTTACCCAGGATGGTCTCGATCTCCTGACCTCATAATCGGCCCGCCTCAGCCTCCCAAAGTGCTGGGATTACAGGTGTGAGCCACCGCGCCCAGCTCCCAGTTGCCTTTTAACTTAAAAAATACATTAAAAGCTTTGCAAGCAAATACTCCAAAAGGTTAAAAGGTCAACCTAAAGCCATGTGGCTGTTGTTGATCCGTTTTCCTTCTATTTTCTGAGCCAGCAGAGCATAGAGGTGTCTATGCCACCAGCCTGGGCATGATGAGTTTAGGCTTCACCTGGTACTAGCTGCTGTGCAACCTTGGGAGGTTTCTTTGTTATTGTTGTTGTTGTTATTGAGATAGGGCCTCACTCTGTCACCCAGGCTGGAGTGCAGTGGTGCAATCATGGCTCACTGCACCCTCCACCTCCTGGGCTTAAGCAATCCTCCCACTTCAGCCTCCCAAGTAGCTGGGACTACAGGCATCCGCCACCATGCCTGGCTAATTTTCATATTTCTTTGTAGAGACGGAGATCTTACTATGTTGCCCAGGCTGGTCTCGAACTCCTAGGCTCAAGCGATCCTCCTACCTGGACCTCCCAAAGTGTTGGGATTACAGGTGTAAGCCACTGCATCTGGCCAGGAGGTTTCTTAACCTGTGACTCAGGTTCCCCATCTGTAAAATGGGGAGAATAGTGCCTACTTCATAGGGTTGTCTTGAGGCAATAATGTGCTAATGCTTGTAAAGTGCCCAGGATAGTCACCGGCACTGTTCCAGGTTTTCTTTAAAGAGAATAATTTTAATAATGGAAAAGGTTGCTTTCAAAGGTTATTGTACCTTTACTAATTTATGACTTTCCTTTTTTGAATACCTTAGAATAAGTAATGAATATAATTGAACAAATAAACACTTAAAAATTATCGCAGGACTTTGAAGTGAGCATCTAATTTGACAATTCATACCAAAGTTTTAAAAAATACACACTTCTGCTGAATCCTAGCACATTGACCATTTGTGTTTATCATCTCTTCCTCTCAAATCCTGGTAAAGTGATAGTAAATAAATAAAAGGGAGGCCAGGCACGGTGGCTCACGCCTGTAATCCTAGCACTTTTGGGAGACTGAGGCAGGCAGATCACTTGAGGTCAGGAGTTTGAGATCAGTCCGGACAACACGGTGAAACCCCATCTCTACTGAAAAAAAAACTACAGAAGTTAGCCAGGCGTGGTGGTGGGCGCCTGTAATTCCAGCTACTGGGGAGGCTGAGGCAGCAAAATCGCTTGAACCTGGGAGGAGGAGGTTGCAGCGAGCCAAGATTGCGCCACTGCACTCCAGCCTGGCGACAGAGCAAGACTCCGTCTCCAAAAACAATAATAATAATTAATTAATTAATTAAAGGGAAATCCTCCAACAAGGACAAGGAGAACAGGAGAGGAAACATCAAAGTGCTCAGCATCTCAAGATACTGTTGGGGTTCAAACAGCAGCCCGGGAGGGTAACAGGCTTAGCAGGAAACCACCAAAGTGGGCTCTTCAACCTAGAAGTCTATACTCAGCCAAACCATCAATCAAATATAAACATGGAATAATGACATTTTCAGACATGTAAGGACTCCAAATGCATACCTCCCATGTCCCCTTTTTACAGAACATCAGAAGGATGTGCTCCAGCCAAAAAAAAAAAAGGAGTATGTTAAGACAGCAGAAACATGAGACTTACGAAACAAGGGATCCCATACACAAAAGCAGTGAGAGAGAAATCCCTGGATGGCACTGTCTGGCAGGTCAGTTCGGCTTGAACTGAATGGAGACTCTAGGAGGGAAGTCTGGTTTAATTGAGTGTTTGGAACATGCTATTGATAAGCCTCAGGCAGATTTAATGGTGGATCTAGATGTTGGGTGGAATAATGGCCCTCCCAAACATGTTCACACCCTATTCTGTGGAGCCTGTGAATATGTTGTTATATGAAAAGAACTAAGGTTGCAATTGAATTAAGGTTGCCAATTAGCTGCTCTTGGGATGGGAAATTTATCCTGGGTTGCATGGGTAGACTCAATGTAATCACAAGGACCTTTCAATATGGAACAGGGGAGAAGAGAGTGTGAGTCATGACGCAGCATGAGGAAGACCTGACTGGCCATGGCCGGCTTTGAAGATGGAAGGCGGCCACCAGCCAAGGAATGTGGAAGCCTCTCAAAGCTGGAAAAAGCAAGAGAATGAATCCTCCTCTAGAGCTTCCAGAAGGAATGCAGCCCTGTCAACACTTTGATTTTAGCCCAGTCAGACCCACTTTGAACTTCTGGCCTAGTTATAGCAGCCATAGGGAACTAACACAGAGGATTTGAATGAGTGTCCAAAACTAAGCAAGTAAGAAAATGCAAGGCAGTTATTGACATTGGGAAAAACTAAGTTGTAAAAAAGGAAACAATCTGTATAATCTACCTGGTTCAGCAAAATAAAAAAAAAGAAAGAAAGAAAAAAAAACACAGCAAAAAAAAAAAAGAGAGAGAGAAACCAATATTTATGTGGCTGTATAATGTCAAGCAATTAATATTAACCAAAAAATATGATAATAATAAATTGGCAGACTTTGGGGTTGGAAGGCAGGGGAGTAAGAAAGCAAAATCCTTATCTATTACTGGAGAAACTCAATAGATAGTGCCTAAAATTCATAAATCAAGACAGCAGGCCAGGCGTGGTGGCTCATGCCTGCAATCCCAGCACTTTGGGAGGCCAAGGTGGGCAGATCACTTGAGGTCAGGAGTTTGAGACCAGCCTGGCCAACATGGAAAAACCCCGTCTCTACTAAAAATACAAAAATTAGCCGGGCATGGTGGCACACACCTGTAATCCCAGCTACTTGGGAGGCTGAGGCAGGAGAATCGGTTGAACCTGGGAGGCGGAGGTTGCAGTAAGCTGAGATCGCACCACTGCACTCCAGCCTGGGTGACAGAGCGAGACTCCGTCTCAAAATAAATAAATAAATAAATAAAATAATAAAATAAAATAAAAGATTACTATGTAACAAACATTTTGCTATAGAGCTTTTTTTGAGACAGGGTCTGGCTCTGTCACCCAGGCTGGAGTGCAGTAGTGTGATCTCGGCTCACTGCAGCCTCAGCCTCCCAGGTTCAAGCAATTCTCATGCTTCAGCCTCCCGAGTAGCTGGAATTACAGGCGTGAGCCACTACACCCGGATATTTTTAAAATTTTAATTAGAGATGCAGTTTTGCCATGTTGGCCAGGCTGGTCTCCAAATCCTGGCCTCAAGTGATCCTCCCCACTTGGCCTCCCAAAGTGATGGGATTATAGGTGTGAGTTACTGTGCACGGCCATAGAGCTTTTTAATGAATGGAAAAAGTGACAACAGCAAATTACAAAATGGTATGTTAACAACCATTCGATTTTTTTTTTTTTTCACAGGGTCTGGCTCTGTCACCAGGCTGGAGTGCAGTGGCGCAATCTTGGCTCATTGCAAGCTCCACCTCCCAGGCTCAAGCAATTCTCCCGCCTCAGCCTCCCAAGTAGCTGGGACTACAGGCGCACATCACCACATCTAACTAATTTTTTTGTATTTTTGGTAGAGACGGGGTTTTGCCATGTCGCCCAGGCTGGTCTCAAACTCCTGGGCTCAAGTGATCCACCTGCCTCGGCCTCCCAAAGTGCTGGGATTACAGGCATGGGCCACTGCACCTAGCCAACAACTATTCAATTTTTGTTTACAAAGTGCGCATGTATAATGTGTAGGAAAATGAGTTTTTGTTTTTTGTTTTTGAGACAGGGTCTTGCTCTGTCGCCCAGGCTGGAGTGCAGTGGCATGATCATGGTTCACTGCAACCTCAACCTCCTTACCAGGCTCAAGCAATCTTCCCATCTCAGCCCCCAGAGTAGGTGGGACTACAGGTGTGCCACCACACCCGGATGAAAAATGAGCATTTTTGTATATGTAGGTATGTACACCTATATGTGTATATATACACATATAGAGACAGAAACAGAAAGTAGAAAAGTGTGTGTGTGCATGCAAAGTGGGTATACATGTGCCAAAAGTACACAAGGATTTTTTTCTCCAGAGACAGGGTCTTACTGTGTCGCCCAAGCTGGAGTGGTATGATCACAGTTCACTGCAGCCTTGACCTCCTGGGTTCAAGTGATCCTCCCACCTCAGCCTTCTGGGTAGCTGGGACCACAGGTGCGCACCACCATGCCCAGCTAATTTTTTTTTCTAATGTTTTGTAGAGGCAGGGTCTCACTATGTTGCCCAGGCTGGTCTCAAACTCCTGGACTCAAATGATCCTCCCCCTCCTCAGCCTCCCAAAGTGCTGGGATTACAGGCGTGAGCCACTGTGCCTGAACACAAGGACTAAGACCAAACTGTTAACCATGCTTACCACTGAGTAGTAGGCATACAGGTCATTTTAATGTTCTTCTTTATACTTTCCCATATTTTCTAGGATTTCTTTCCCGTATCAAGCATGCATTACTCATAACCAGAAAATAATTACTTCCATTTCGTGTAAAGAAGTAACTTTTTAAAATGAGCATCTGAGACCTTAGGTACTAACTGCAGCAAGCAGCTGTCACCAAAATTTACACATGTAGGAGTTAGAACGGCTAAGAAAAAATATGTCAACTATCTTTATTAACTACTGCTCTCCAGAATGTGGTTTAGGTATACATGTTCTAGAAGTATGTTGGAGCCATTGCTATAAATCTACATATCTTGTTCTCTTTAGATTCTTGTTTTGAACTAAGGTCTATGAGGCCAGAACATCTTGGCAGGCGCTGCATGTCATCTGATTTCTAGGCAGTATTTTAGAAAGGCAGCTCAATTCCCCTTCTTGCCCATTAGGTGGGGCAAGAAAGCTTTAGAAGAGTCCCTACCCGCTAAAACATGAACAGGAAGAGACCAAATTGCAGAAAAAGCAGTTAGAGCGGTTCAGAAGTCATCCCCATCCAGTTGGGTGGGATGTATGCTAAAATTTTCCTAGGGTGAAAACTGTTTCCAGAGAGTGTTCTAGAGAATACCAAGTTGAGAGTCTATAAAATGTGTTTCAATACCTGACAATCACACTGTAACCAGGACTTTTTTCTAGCATTTGAAATTAAAATAGCTCAGGTTGAAATGCTGAGATATCATTTTTCATGGGTCAGACTGGCAAAATTCAAAAGCTTGTCAATACACTGCTGGCCAGACTGTGGGGTAAGTGGCACTCTTATCTACTGCTGGGGGAAAGGCACCCTGCTCCAACTCCCATAGAGAAGGGCTGGCAATATCTAACAACATTCCATATACATTTTACCCTTCGGCCCAGCAATCTCATATTTTTTTTTTTTTTTTGGAATTTACTCTGAAGATTCACCTCCAACAATATGAAAATAAATATGCACAAGGTTATTGATTACAGCATGATTTGTAATTGCAAAATGTCAAACTACCTAAATGTCCAAATATAAGAGTGTGGTTGAATAAGTTATGATAACAGCTACACAGTGAAGTACTATGCAGCTATAAAGAAGAATGAGGCTGGGCACGGTGGCTCATGCCCATAATCCCAGCACTTTGGAAGGCCAAGGCAGGCAGATCACCTGAGGTCAAGAGTTTGAGACCAGCCTGGCTAACATGGTGAAACCCTCTCTCTACCAAAAATACAAAATTAGCTGGGTGTGGTGGCAGGCGCCTGTAATCCTAGCTACTTGGGAGGCTCAGGCAGGAGAATCGCTTGAACCCAGGAGGTGGAGGTTGCAGTGAGTCAAGATTGTGCCACTGCACTCCAACCTGGGTGACAGAGCAAGACTCCGTGTCAAAAAAACAAACAAACAAAAAAAGACAATCGCACAAACTGGTATGGAACAATTTCCAAGATTTCTTAAGTGAAAAAAGCAAAGTGCAAAACAGAATATAGAAGATGCTACCTTCTGTATATGGAAAAAAACGGGGGGGGGAGTAAGAAAACATACATATATCTGCTTGTCTATACCAAAAAATACACAGGAATGAGAAACCCGAAGTTGGTCACCTACAAGGAGTGGGAGAAAATAGTATTGAAGGAATACAGGAGGAAGTGACACTTCCCTGAGCATACCTTTTGGTATAGTTTGATTTGTGGAAATATGTTAATGTTCTACATATTGAAAAAAAATCAAATCAAATAAACATGGATGGTGGGGAGAGCTACCACTGAAAACAAGTTGAAAAAAACAACTGTATTTCTAATGAAGAACATGACCATATCACAGGGGTAGGAGTGGAGGAGACTAATGCAAGTAATTTATGTACACAGTATTTGTCCATATACCTTCTGTCTTTGGGGCATGGCACTGAAGAACTGCAAACAAATCCTGAACTATTTTTAGTAGGTTTGTTTCCTGCTGTAGTATAAGTGAAGCAATTCTGAAACTACTTAAGATGTATTATGGGATTGAGCAAATGATTAAATCGTTTGATGTTGGGAGCCAGGGTTCTCACTGTGGAGGAAGGGACATACAAATATCAAATAGGAGAAGGCAAGGAAGAATCCTATGGAGATGGATGGTAGGTGCCAGTGTGACCTCATCATTTCTAAAATATGTATATATATGCATGTATGTGTGTGTGTGTATTTCCTAGATATGGCTGCTGAAAACGCTTATAAGCAAAGACACTCCAGTAGCAATGGGCACTAGGGCCCAAGTCTTGGACTCTAATACCATCCCCCACTAAAAGGAACCAGGACTCCTTAGAAAAATGACTGATTTCAAGCCTGGGGCAGGGAATGTCCAAGATAAAGACCAAAACATTTTGTTATGCCTCAGAGCAAAGAAGTGCTAAAAAGAAATGATAGGTGCATATCACAATTTGCAATTGCAAAAATATGGAACCAGCTCAAATGCCCATCAGTCAACAAGTGGATGAAGAAAATGTGGTATACACACACACACACACACCATGGAATACTACTGAGTCATAAAAAGGAATGCAACAACGAAAAAGGAATGAAATAATGGCATTCGTAGCAACCTGAATGGAATTGGAGACTTTTTTTTTTTTGAGACAGAGTCTCACTCTGTCACCCAGGCTGGAGTGCAGTGGTGTGATCTCATCTCACCACAACCTCCACCTTCTGGGTTCAAGTGATCCTCCTGCCTAAGCTTCCCAAGTAGCTGAGATTACAGGCATGAGCCACCACGCCCAGCTAATTTTTTTTTTTTTTGTATTTTTAGTAGAGACGGTGTTTCACCATGTTGTCCAGGTTGGTCTCGAACTCCTGGCCTCAGGTGATCCACCCACCTCAGCCTCCCAAAGTGCTGGGATTACAGGCATGAGCCACTGCACCTGGCTGGAGACTATTACTCTAAGTGAAGTAACTCAGGAATGGAAAACCAATATTGTATGTTCTTACTCATGCGTGGGAGCTAAGCTATGAGGATGCAAAGGCATAAGAATGATACAATGGACTTTGGGGACTTGAGGGAAAGGGTGGGGGGTGGCAAGGGATACTGTAGATTGGTTACAGTGTACACTGCTCGGTGATGGGTGCACCAAAATCTCAGAAATCACCACTAAAGAACTTATTCACGTAACCAAACACCATCTGTTTCCCAAAAACCTATTGAAATTAAAAAGATAAAGTCAAAAAAGGAATGACAGGCCCATATCAAGAGGACACAGCAATCAGCTTAAAGGGGCTCCCACTGGCCAAAGCTAGTATCATTTGAGCTCCCAAATAATCAAGGACAATAATGAATTATAAGCCACTGAAAAAGGAGAAATGAATCCATATCAATAATAAATAGACAAATAAACAAACAGGGAAGAAGGGAGGAGTCTTGCTTACAGCAGAATGCCAATGCCAGCTGGTAAGTGTAGAGGGAGCACTGGAGTTAGAAAATCATCATTTTGCCATCATAGCCATGAAGATCGGTTTGGACCAGAATCATCAACATGCCTGGGCATGGTGGCTCGCACCTGTAATCTCAGCACTTTGGGAGGCCAAGGTAGGAGGATTGCTTGAGGTCAGGAGTTCAAGACCAGCCTGGACAACATAGGGAGACCCCCCCCCACCAACCATCTCTTAAAAAAAAATAGCCAGGTGCAGTGCCATGCACCTGTGGTCCCAACTACTCGGGAGGCTGATGTGGGAAGATCGTTTGAGCCCAGGAGGTTGAGATTGCAGTCAGCCATGATTGTGCCACTGCACTCCAGCCTGGGCAACAGAGGGAGACTCTGTCTCAAATAAATAAATAAATAAATAAATAAAATAAAATAAAAGAAAGAAAGAATGGAGGCCCTCTTTAAAAACCAGAATGGTCTTCATTTTGGGTTTGTCTGATGATTCTTTATGATTATATTCAAGTGCTGCATTCCCAGCCAACATACCATATTAGTGATGCTGTGTTATCTATTGTTAGCGGTGGAGAATCCATATCCGTGTCACACGGCACCAAAATATCTTCTGGCAGTGAACCTGTATGGGTCTGCAGCAACCTCAATTACTGCCTCCTCAGAAAAAAAATTGGACCGAGGGGCATAAGGCAGAAGGAGAGATGGAGGCAAGTTTTAGAGCAGGAATGAAAGTTTATTTAAAAAGTTTAGAGCAGGAATGAAAGGAAGTATACTTGGAAGAGAGCCAAGCAGGCGACCTGAAAGGCAAGTGCACAGTTTGACCTTTTGACTTGGGGTTTTATAGGCTGGCATACTTCTGGGGTCTTGCGTTACTCCTCCCAACTCCTGAGATCTTATCGGGAAGCTGCTGATCACCATTATTTGAGAGAGAGAGTTCACCACCACCTATCACCTAATGGTTGCCTGACACTCTTGGTATGTGGGTCGGGGGAGCCCTCTCCTGCCCTGCTCATACCAGACTAGCTACCCACTGTAACAGTATCACACTGATGTCCATCTGCCCCTCCTTGGTGATGTTAATTTTCATCCCCTAGTCAAGGAGTTGTCCGTTCTTTCCACTGTATAATTGCTGTTTTTCCTTCCTGCCTTGCAATAAATAAGCAATCTGTGAGAAGACACTTTTACACATTGAAATGTCCTGCTCATCAAAATTGCCTCATATATTTAGTATCTATTTATGACTCTATTTTTTTTTTTTTTTTTTTTTTGCCTTAAGTGGTCTTCCTGCCTCAGCTTTCCTAAGTGCTGGGATTACAGGCATGAGCCACCACGCCTGGCCAAAATATATATATATATATTTAATTATCATGGATACATAATAGTTGTACATATTTGTGGGGAACATGTGATATTTTGATATAAGCATACAATGTGTAATGATCACATCAGGGTAATTGGGATATGCATCACCTTAAGCATTTATTATTTCTTTGTGTTAGAAACATTCCAGTTCCAGCTGGGCGCGGTGGCTCACGCCTGTAATCCCAGCACTTTGGGAGGCCAAGGCGGGTGGATCACTTGAGGTCAGGAGTTCGAGACCAGCCTGGCTAATATGGTGAAACTCCATCTCCACTAAAAATACAAAAATTAGCTGGGCATGGTGGTGCATGCCTGTAATCCCAGCTACTCGGACAGCTGAGGCAGGAGAATCACTGGAACCTGGAAGGTGGAGGTTGCAGTGAGCCAAGATTGCCACTGCACTCCAGCCTGGGCGAGACGGGGAGACTCCGTCTCAAAAAAAAAGAAAAGAAAAAAAAAGAAACATTCCAGTTCCACTCTTTCCTTTTGAATGGATAAAGGAAATATGGTGCATATAAACAATGGACTATTATTCAGCCATAAAAATAATGAAATCCTGTCATTCACAACAACATGGATAGAAACTGGAGGACTTATGTGAAGTCAAATAAGCCAGGCACAGAAAGACAAATATCACATGGTCTCACTCATATGTGAGAGCTTAAAAAAAAAACACAAAACTTGAATTCATGGAGCTAGAGTAGCATGGTTACGAGGCTAGGAAGGGTGGTGGGGAGGGGGCGGGTAAGGAAGAGATGATTAATGGGTACAAAAATAGTTTGATACATGGAGTAAGACCTAGTGTTCCATAGCATAATAGGGTGACTATAATTAACCTCCAAGCCTATTAGTGAAAAGGAAAATTACAAGACCTCTGTTCTCAAAATGTTAAGAATTTGAAGTGGAAAAAGGTGAACTAAAGTATTGGTAGAAATGCCCATATGGGAAAATAGAATGTGGATCAGTGGCAGGGAGGGAAGAGGCTGGAGAGGTGAACGAATACGCCAAGGCTTGGGGTCAGAAGGAAGCCCACCGAGGGTGGCCAATGACACATCTTCTCACATAGCACCTGGCCCAGAGCAGATGCACAGAGCCTGATGGTTCATCCCTGCATCTTCAGGAAACCATGAAACAAAGGTCTCCTGGGAGAGCTGCTAGGAGACAAGGTTGGGTAGTAGAAAACCTGAAGGGCAGCCCACCTCCCCACCTTTCTCTTCAAGCAGTTCATAAGACAGGTGCTAGAATTTGAACTTTTTTTTTTTTTTTCTGTAGGTACCAGGAAGCCACTATAAGATTTTGCAATTAAAAGAACTAGAAAAGCAAGAGCAAACACATTCAAAAGCTAGCAGAAGGCAAGAAATAACTAAAATCAGAGCAGAACTGAAGGAAATAGAGACACAAAAAACCCTTCAAAAAATAAATGAATCCAGGAGCTGGTTTTTTGAAAGGATCAACAAAATTGATAGACCGCTAGCAAGATTAATAAAGAAAAAAAGAGAGAAGAATCAAATAGATGCAATAAAAAATGATAAAGGGGATATCACCACCGATCCCACAGAAATACAAACTACCATCAGAGAATATTACAAACACCTCTATGCAAATAAACTAGAAAATCTAGAAGAAATGGATAAATTCCTCAACACATACACCCTCCTAAGACTAAACCAGGAAGAAGTTGAATCTCTGAATAGACCAATAACAGGAGCTGAAATTGTGGCAATAATCAATAGCTTACCAACCAAAAAAAGTCCAGGACCAGATGGGTTCACAGCCGAATTCTACCAGAGGTACAAGGATGAGCTGGTACCATTCCTTCTGAAACTATTCCAATCAATAGAAAAAGAGGGAATCCTCCCTAACTCATTTTATGAGGCCAGCATCATCCTGATACCAAAGCCTGGCAGAGACACAACAAAAAAAGAGAATTTTAGACCAATATCCTTGATGAACATTGATGCAAAAATCCTCAATAAAATACTGGCAAACAGAATCCAGCAGCACATCAAAAAGCTTATCCACCATGATCAAGTGGGCTTCATCCCTGGGATGCAAGGCTGGTTCAATATACGCAAATCAATAAATGTAATCCAGCATATAAACAGAACCAAAGACAAAAACCACATGATTATCTCAATAGATGCAGAAAAGGCCTTTGACAAAATTCAACAACCCTTCATGCTAAAAACTCTCAATAAATTAGGTATTGATGGGACGTATCTCAAAATAATAAGAGCTATTTATGACAAACCCACAGCCAATATCATACTGAATGGGCAAAAACTGGAAGCATTCCCTTTGAAAACTGGCACAAGACAGGGATGCCCTCTCTCACCACTTCTATTCAACATAGTGTTGGAAGTTCTGGCCAGGGCAATTAGGCAGGAGAAGGAAATCAAGGGTATTCAATTAGGAAAAGAGGAAGTCAAATTGTCCCTGTTTGCAGATGACATGATAGTATATCTAGAAAACCCCACTGTCTCAGCCCAAAATCTCCTTAAGCTGATAAGCAACTTCAGCAAAGTCTCAGGATACTAAATCAATGTGCAAAAATCACAAGCATTCTTATACATAAATAACAGACAGACAGAGAGCCAAATCATGAGTGAACTCCCATTCACAATTGCTTCAAAGAGAATAAAATACCTAGGAATCCAACTTACAAGGGATGTGAAAGAACTCTTCAAGGAGAACTACAAACCACTGCTCAAGGAAATAAAAGAGGATACAAACAAATGGAAGAACATTCCATGCTCATGGGTAGGAAGAATCAATATCATGAAAATGGCCATCCTTCCCAAGGTAATTTACAGATTCAATGCCATCCCCATCAAGCTACCAATGACTTTCTTCACAGAATTGGAAAAAACTACTTTAAAGTTCATATGGAACCAAAAAAGAGCCCGCATCGCCAAATCAATCCTAAGCCAAAAGAACAAAGCTGGAGGCATCACGCTACCTGACTTCAAACTATACTACAAGGCTACAGTAACCAAAACAGCATGGTACTGGTACCAAAACAGAGATATAGATCAATGGAACAGAACAGAGCCGTCAGAAATAATGTCACATATCTACAAGTATCTGATCTTTGACAAACCTGACAAAAACAAGAAATGGGGAAAGGATTCCCTATTTAATAAATGGTGCTGGGAAAACTGGCTAGCCATATGTAGAAAGCTGAAACTGGATCCCTTCCTTACACCTTATACAAAAATCAATTCAAGATGGATTAAAGACTTAAATGTTAGACCTAAAACCATAAAAACCCTAGAAGAAAACCTAGGCATTACCATTCAGGACATAGGCATGGGCAAGGACTTCATGTCTAAAACACCAAAAGCAATGGCAACAAAAGCCAAAATTGACAAATGGGATCTAATTAAACTCAAGAGCTTCTGCACAGCAAAAGAAACTACCATCAGAGTGAACAGGCAACCTACAGAATGGGAGAAAATTTTCGCAACCTACTCATCTGACAAAGGGCTAATATCCAGAATCTACAATCAACTCCAACAAATTTACAAGAAAAAAACAAACAACCCCATCAAAAAGTGGGCGAAGGACATGAACAGACACTTCTCAAAAGAAGACATTTATGCAGCCAAAAAACACATGAAAAAATGCTCACCATCACTGGCCATCAGAGAAATGCAAATCAAAACCACAATGAGATACCATCTCACACCAGTTAGAATGGCAATCATTAAAAAGTCAGGAAACAACAGGTGCTGGAGAGGATGTGGAGAAATAGGAACACTTTTACACTGTTGGTGGGATTGCAAACTAGTTCAACCCTTGTGGAAGTCAGTGTGGCGATTCCTCAGGGATCTAGAACTAGAAATTCCATTCGACCCAGCCATCCCATTACTGGGTATATACCCAAAGGACTATAAATCATGCTGCTATAAAGACACATGCACACGTATGTTTATTGCCGCCTTATTCACAATAGCAAAGACTTGGAACCAACCCAAATGTCCAACAATGATAGACTGGATTAAGAAAATGTGGCACATATACACCATGGAATACTATGCAGCCATAAAAAATGATGAGTTCATGTCCTTTGTAGGGACATGGATGAAATTGGAAATCATCATTCTCAGTAAACTATCGCAAGAACAAAAAACCAAACACCGCATATTCTCATTCATAGGTGGGAATTGAACAATGAGAACACATGGACACAGGAAGGGGAACATCACACTTCGGAGACTGTTGTGGGGTGGGGGGAGGGGGGAGGGATAGCATTGAGAGATATACCTAATGCTAGATGACGAGTTGGTGGGTGCAGCGCACCAGCATGGCACATGTATACATATGTAACTTACCTGCACATTGCGCACATGTACCATAAAACCTAAAGTATAATAATAATAATAATAATAATAATAATAAAAGAAAAAAAAAAAAGAGTAGAACACGCTAATAAAAAAAAAAAAAGATTTTGCTTAAGAAGGTGGCTTTTGGTAGCCACAGTGGCTCAGGCTGGTTGTCTCGGGGCACACGGAGGTGAGGCTACATATTCGAGGCCAACCTGGTCAACGTTGGCCAAAAAAAAAAAAGCTGGCCCTTTAGCCATTCACCAAGTATCTTTTTCTTTCTTAGTTCTGAGTCAGGCACTGATCTAGATAGAGGGGAGAGATCGACAGGTCCTTATTTGACGTGCTTGATCTTAAGCAGGGGTGTGTTTGGGTATTCTGGGAACCCAGAGGAGGGGCAGCTAACTCAATGAGGCTAGGTTGGGAAGGCCACCAATCTGAGTCTTGTTTATCCAGATGGTCACCTGAGTTGTTGACACCTTTTGGCTATTGTGAATAATGCTGCAATTAAAGTTGCCATACAAGTGTCTGAGTCCCTGTTTTTGATTCTTTGGGGGAACACACCCATGAGAGGAATCACTGGGCCACATGGTAATCCTATGTTTAGCTTTTTGAACATTATTTTGGGAACTTTTTTTTCACCTTAGTTGTTAAGAGACCATTAAGTTAGTGGCATTGTGTTCCCTGCAATCACTTGCAGAAACTGTCATCAGGGAGAACTCAACATTAAAGTCTATTTCTTCTTTACTAAATATTATAATGAGTATCATTAGAAGGGATTAGAATTTGGGATGAGAATTTACATTAGAAAATTATTTGTAAAGTTTAATCTACTTTTTAACATCTTAAATGATGTATACATCAAAACAAACAAAACCCTTAAATTTTATTTATTTATTTGAGACAGAGTCTCACTCTGTCGTCTAGGCTGGAGTGCAGTGGTGCGATCTGGGCTCACTGCAACCTCCACCTCCCTGGTTGAAGCAATTCTCCTGCCTCAGCCTCCTGAGTGGCTGCGATTACAGGCACGCACCACCACACCCAGCTAATTTTTCTATTTTTAGTAGAGACGGGGTTTCACCATGTTGGCCAGCCTGGTCTCAAACTCCTGACCTCAGGTGATCTGCCCACCTCTGCCTCCCAAAGTGCTGGGATTATAGGCATGAGCCACTGTGCCCAGCCAAAACCCCTAAATTTTAATATAATTCAGGATTTCATAAAACATTTTTAAGGCTGGACAAGGTGGCCTTAAAAATGTAATAAAGTATAATCTCAACTACCAAAACAATAAAGCCCAGAAAAAAGACTAATGAGAAAATACCAAAATGTTAGTCTGCACTAAATATTTATGAGCAGTAGGATTATAGACAAATTTTTCTCCCTTTTACATACTATTCTATCTACTTTGTCAAGGACAAAAATTCAACAAACTGAGTTTCAAAGATCTGATTGGCTTTTATTAGTGATTCATGAACCAGGCAGCATCCAATCTACAAATCAGAAAGGAGCTCCAATGAGCTAAACAAAGTGGGTGAGTTTTACAGGCAGAAAAAAGTGGAGGAAAGCAGGAACAAGGAACAAATAGAGAACTGGCCATTTCAAGGTTACTTTTCTTACAGGGATATAAGTGAAATCTTGCTGGCTTAATGGAATTTGGCTACTGTCTCTTCTGATTTGTTGGAAGGTCACATCTTCCAAGTAAACAACTTAGGTTTCTGTTTGGTGATATGGAACCTTAGCATGAGTGACATCATTTTGGGCCTGTTGTCTTTTAACAACTTTTGATCAGGAAAAAGAAGTTGTTTTTCTTTTTAAAAAGAAAAGCAGTAAGATGAATTTTTTTTTTTTGAGATAGGGTCTCACTCTGTCACCCAGGCTGTCACAGCTAACTGCAGCCTCGATCTCCCAGGCTCAATGATCCTCCCACCTCAGCCTCCCAAATAGGTGGGACTACAGGTGCACGCCCCTACACCCAGCTAATATTTGTATTTTTTGTAGAGATGGAGTTTTACCATGTTGCCCAGGCTGGTCTCAAACTCCTGAGCTCAAACAATCTACCCACCTCAGCCTCCTTAAGTGTTGGCATTACACCGTGCCTGGCCAAATTTAATTTTTTATATATTATTGTTAAATATTATAAATCAATAATTTGTACTTAAAACTCAACACAATACATACTTAAAATAAGCCTACATACTTTTTATGATGTGGGAGGAATGGCCGGGAGTAAAACCCCGATGGACTATAGTGAAGTAGCCAGCCTATAACATAAAAGCTTGTTTACTTGGATTTTGGTAGCAGATATATAATGGATAGGATGAAATGTTCTTACCACTGTTTTAAAAAAGAAAGACTTTATTTTATAAAAATGGTACAACATTCATTATATTTGATAGATACAGAAGAGTACAGTCACTCATAATCCCACCATTTAAAAAAATCAACAGTGTTAACAGTGGGTGGGTATGTTTCCAGACCTCTCAATTCACTCATGTGTACAGATAGGATTGACGGTGGGAATCCCTAAACTTTTTATTCTAACAAGTTTTATTTATTTTCTTTTTTGAGATGGAGTCTCGCTCTGTCGCCCAGGCTGGAGTGCAATGGCGTGGCCTCGGCTCACTGCAACCTTTGCCTCCCGGGTTTAAGCGATTCTCCTGCCTCAGCCTCCCAAGTAGCTGGGATTACAGGTGCATGCTACTGTGCCCGGCTAATTTTTGTATTTTTAGTAGAGATGGGGTTTCACCATATTGGCCAGGCTGGTCTCAAACTACTGACCTCAAGTGATCCACTCGCCTCGGCCTCCCAAAGTGCTGGGATTACAGGCGTGAGCCACCGTGCCCGGACAGCAAACAAGTTTTAGATTTAACTTTATTTGAATGCAATAGAAAAAAAAAATTAGGAATTAAATTGAAGGGGCTGCTGAACTTCAGATAAATGTTTCTTCATTGGTTCCTAAAAGGGATAAGTAAGCCAGTTATTCTCAAACTCAAGTATGTGCCAGAATCCCCTGGAGGACTTGTTAAATCACAGATTGCTTGGCCCCACCCCCAGGGTTTCTGATTCAGGAGGTCTGGGGTGGGGCCAAGAATCTGCATTTTTAACAAGTTCTCAGGTGATGCTGATGTTGCTGGTCTGGGACCACACTTTGAGAACCACTGTATTAAGGTCAAGAAAAAAAAAAGATTGTGGAAAAACTTAAGGTTGGTCACTAGAGTTTTTCCCCATATTATAATTTTAAGACATGATGTGACATGACACCTGGCCATGAATGATGAGATGGTTAGTTCTTAGTCTTTATCCCAATTAACCTCCTCCATGTCTGAATTTGTCAATGTACATTAATTTTTCTTTGTCAAGATTTATAACATTTACATACTATTCTACATCTATGATTCCTCAGTTCTTAAATGTTCATTCTGTATTTTAATGGACTCAGAGCTCATAATCATCCTATTTGACGGAACTTTGTTGGGGAACCTGGCATCCCCTCTCTTCTAGGTTCCCATTAAATGTCCAGAACCAGAACTCACTAGACACAGTCAAAGGTGTCTCTGACTTCTGCAGGATTTGGCTTTCCCAGGCTGCTCTGAGACCTGGGAAATGCCTAGTCCTGGTGAATCTTACCCCTTCTGCTGAGGTCCTGAGATGGTGGCAAAGACTTCGTTGTCCCAAGAGTTTTTCCTTGACTCTCCTCCACGTGGCCTGGTCACCTCGTCAGTGCCTTTGTCCATACTGGGGCCCACTGTTACCAATATTTTTGTCATCTCCATTGTTTTACTCAGTGCTACTTATGGGGATGGGCGAGGGATGAAGTCATACCACATCTTGTTGCATCAGCTTCTTCTCCTTCCTTCCTTGCTTGGTTGTTCCTGGTGAATTTATGCCTGGTGGTTACTGAATTTGCTGGGTAATAAAGACGATAAGAGTTTCTCATCCAGCTTTACTTTTCTTGCTTCTGCCTGGGAAGTATCCCCATCTTTTTTTAAAAAAGAAAACTATTCAAAAATGTAGGATTTACTAGGTAAAATGTGGTACATAGTATACATCTACATAAATTGTTACACATAAATGTAGCGAGTTTTTTTCCAATAGAAAAAAATGAAAATGTATCATCCAAAATATTTATAATAGTGTTCTCTGTGATAAGACTATGGGCAATTCTTCAAATTGAAATTTATGTTGAAGTAACTCTAGATTCACATGCAGCTATAAAAGAAATAATACAGAGAGATCCCGCGTACAATTTACCCAGTTTCCCCCAATGCATCAATTTTTAAAACCAGTAAAACCATCAAGAGAATAGTGCCTTCTGAGGTTGGTGAAACCAATAGGAAAGAAACATGACGATGGGATGCTGAATCAGAAATGTCAACTTTCCTCTCAACCTTTTGTATATATGTCTACTAAAGTACTTACTCTACATTGTGATTCTTTGTTTTTGTGAATCTCTTCTTCAGTAGTGCATGAGCTTCCTCACAGCAGGGACTGTGTCTTATTATCTTTGTCTTCCCAGTACCAGCGAAGGGCCTAGCACGTAGCGGAGGAAAGTGAGGAGGCAATGGTAGGGGACTTATCAAAAAAAAGAAAAAAAAAAACTTCTCTTCTCAAGTCTTATGCATTCAAGAATTCAAACTCTTTCCAGTCAATAAAAAATGCTATGGATAACCTTTTGTTCAACCTCCATATGAAAATTACACATGTAGTTTCTAATAAACATATTCTATTATTCCCTATTTATTCATTCATTATTCAACTAATATTTAATGAACTCTTACCACATGTCAAATAGGAAGCTGGGTGCTGGGGATACTATGGTGGACAAGACAGACACGGTCCCTGTCCTTATTTTATACTCTAAATTATCAAGTTGGTTTTTCCTTTTAGGCTTTAGATCTTATACACACAATGTTTTCTGCATAGGTATTTTGCAGATAACACGCTTTGCATTTTGAGACAGTGCCAAAAGAATATCCAAATAGGGAATCAGTTGTGGAATGAATAATAGTAAATCAGCCATCTTACCTTTATGTGTTACAATAAATAAAAATCGAGCTATAAAGGCCATTTACCAAGTTACATTTCTGTTTAATGTCCATTTTTCCTATTAGACTCTTCATACCATAAAGGCAGGGTCCATGTGTCTTGTCTTCTTGTTCATTGCTGTAATTTTAGTACAGTATCTGTGCAATACATAGTTGTCAATCAAATGATTAAATATTCAAAGCTCATTACTGTCCCCTAGAATATGGGAGTAAATGAAATCAATTATTTTAAAATTTAAGAGAGATTTTATAAGTACCTAACACAATATAAAGTTGCCATACTACCTGTGTGCATGCATTTCTTTCTTACCATAAGTGGAATGCTAAGTATGTTTGGAAAACCTGACCTATAGAGATTGTACACAGTACAAGACAGGCCATCTACCCAAATTTATTACCTGCTTAGCAATGAATCAAGCGCACTTACCCCCCTTATCATGAACTCACTTAAGGAAAAGGCTGCCCTATCTTTTAAAGATATGGAAAAGAAAACTGAATGTACTAAGATTTTTCACATCCAGTCATGAAAAACCAAGTTCTTATCAACCTTCACATTTTAATTTTGAAAGCTCTGTCCTTGTAAGCACAGAACAGTGCTTTAAACACTGTTTAAACAGAGGTGCTATCCAAGGCTATAAGTCTCAAACAAAATTAAAATAATGCTCTCACAAACTGGCAAGTAACTTACTTAAGCAGAAAGAGCAACAACATTTTATTTCATTACAAATAAACATTTCACAAAAATGTAGTTGGGAATGTATATGTACTGTTAAGCAGAACACAGAAAACATAAAGAAATAAGGTATTGGGGCCTAAAAATTTCATTTAAAATCCCATCCATTTGCTCTTACACATAGTAGGTATGCAATACATAATCAACTGAACTAAAAGTAAACACTCTATAAGATGTGCTTGCAAAATGTGTAATGCTGTAGTAGTAAAGTACGATTTTCAAATATGAGATTTTGTCTGTCAGATTTTTAAAAAGCCTTTAAAAATATGATATGCACAAGCTTGCCCTGAGGGAAAAATAAGATGGACTATAGATTACAAAATCTTTACATATTTTCCACAATAGCATTTTGAAATTGGAAAAGAGCAAATAGTTGTGGAAAAAAACTGAATGAACATATTACTAAAAATTCAGTGCACTCACAACTACCTGATGGAATATTTGAAGCACCTTGTCTCTTGCCTTCTTATAATATGAAATGTATGAATTATATAGGCCTTGATCTTCAGAAACTTAAGAAAACTTCGAGTTATAAGCCAAAATGTCATCAGAAAAAGAAAAATCCGGTATAAAATTTTCTACCATAAGGCCACTGTTTAAAGTTCTTTCATGTACAGACACTTTACAATTCAGATACTTGTTTTTGTTTTTATTACGTAAGCAAAACTTTCAACATATAAACGTCTGAATATTACTTGGTGAAGTTCTCTCTATGAAACCATGCTCAGAGAAAAATGCATCAACAAATAATGCCCTTCAAGTGATTCTTTTGAGACTTTTTGCAAAGGAAACTGTAGTTAATACAACTTTTAAATTGAATACTGTAATTTAAAAGCAATTGTTAGGTGTAAAAAGTTGCAGCATTCCACTACTAAAAAATAAGGTTATTTTATCAAGAAGTTACAGTATTAGTGCCTTAGTGTCACTTCTAACTCCTGACAAAAAGAGAGAGATGCTCCCAAACATCCTCCTGTAGTGTCATTTCCATTTGTACGATTTCAGATTAGATTCCTGTGGCAACATCTGTATATTCCTATTGAGAGAAAACAAGAGAAATAAAGACTTCAAACAAAGTGTTAAACATCTGAGCTAGTTTTGTTTACACTGCAATTTTCAAAGTATTTTCGTTTATACAGTGTTACTTGCACCCCGAGATTCCCACGAAGGCATGTGGAACCCCAAAGGCGCAAAGTAACAACAGAATACATCAAAGCAGTATCGCATGATAAATCAATAGGACAAAGAAAACATATGGCGCTAGATAACACTGGTATTAGTAAATTGATGAAAACAGTCTTCTGCTATTTGGGTGAGTTTCAGTGAAGGCATCCCTGGCATAAAATCAAGACTCTTAAACCTTTGGCTCTCAAGTATGGAGCCTGACACTACACACGCACACCTCAAATTAGTATTTTATCTTTTCCATCCTATATCTCTAATTCTAAAACTACATGGGCTCTTTTAACTGACTGATAACTGCAGAGAAAGTTATTAGAGGGGGAAATGCCTTCTTACTTTTGGATGGTTAACTACAGTATAAAAAGGTGTAAGGCTTCAATAAATACAGGAAGAAGAATTTACAAGAACAATAAGACTATGATTAGAGAATAATGAATGTGGATTCTATATTGTGATACTATGCACAATATTGTTATTAACCACAAACTGGACATAAGACCATGCAAGTAATAACAGAGCAAACATGGTAGAATGGCACATTTTTTAGGGACATTAAAAAATAAAAATTTATTAATATACATATCCTTACCTTTCACTAGGATCTTACACTATTAAAACTGAAAGAAATGTAAAAGTTGATTTATTTTTTGGCATTTATATTAGTATGGAAATGTTTAATTCCAAACAAAAACACTGCTGATAGAAAGTTCTTATTCTTCTATTTTGGTTAATGAAATCTTCAAAATACATGCACATATATATCTGTCAACATCATTCCTTTAAATAGAGGTAGACTTCATTGTATCCTAGTTCTTTACTCATTATACAATATAAAAATCATATAAATTTATCTTCAAATAAAATATGTTACCTACTTACAACTTTAAAAGGAAATTCTAACTACAATAATTCTAAAATAAGATTCAGTTGAAATATCTTGTTAAATGTGTGATTATTTTGAGTTACATTCACCCTTGACGTAGCTTCTTTCATAACCTATCTCCACTTGATCCCTCCACCCTCCCAATGATTTAAAAGCCCCCCCAACCCGGCCTTTTTTTTTTTTTTTTTTTGAGATGGAGTCTCCATTGCCCAGGGTGGAGTGCAGTGGTGCGATCTCGGCTCACTGCAACCTCCGCCTCCTGGGTTCAAGCAATTCTCCTGCCTCAGCCTTCTGAGTAGCTGGGACTACAGGCACAAGCTACCACACTCAGCTGATTTTTGTATTTTTTGTAGAGACGAGGTTTTACCATGTTGCCCAGGCTGGTCTTGAATCCTGGCCTCAAGTGATCCACCCACCACAGCCTCCCAAAATGCTGGGATTACAGGTGTGAGCCACTGCACCTGGCCATAAAAGCCCATTTTAAGCAGAACGCTGAACTAGATATATGAGCACTTCTTATCTAGGTTTTCATGTCATCTGGGTCACCACACATGTTCCCTTGTTGGTCTTCCTGCACCTCATTTCTTCTCCCCAGAACCTCCCCACCCACTGCTAACTACATAGCCATCCTAAAGTACCACTTTCTCCTCAGTCTAGGAAGATGTTCTAGTGCCACCACATCAAACCCTAAATATCCTCCTGCCCAGCTTTTGGGGCCCTCTATAATTTGCACACCTCCATTTCTCCCCACACATCCACCTGCCAAACATGGGTCTTTGGCTTTAGCCCTTTCTATGTCTTGCTCTTCTCCAGGCCTCAGCTTATAATCTACCTCCTGTAAGAAGAGTGTATCAACGAAAGTACTTAGCACATATCTCCTGACCATTCCTACCATATTGATTTTCTCTTCCCTTTAGGCATGAACCATCTGTGAAGTTAAGCTCTTAAAAAATATGATTGTTTGCAACCAGCCTGGCCAACATGGTGAAACCCCGCCTCTACTAAAAATACAAAAAAATTAGCTGAGCATCGTAGTGGGTGTCTGTAATCCCAGCTACTTGGGAGGCTGAGGCAGGAGAATCACTTGAACCTGGGAGACGGAGGTTGCAGTGAGCTGAGATCGTGCCATTGCACTCCAGCCTGGGCAATAACAGTGAAACTCCATCTCAAAAACAAAACAAAAATATGGTTGCGTTGGCCAGGCGTGGTGGCTCACACCTGTAATCCCAGCACTTTGGGAGGCTGAGGTGGGCGGATCACTTGAGGCCAGGAGTTTGAGACCAGCCTGGACAACATGGTGAAACCGTATTTCTACTAAAAATACAAAAATTAGATGGGTATAGTGGTGCATACCTGTAATCCCAGCTACTCAGGAGGCTGAGACAGGAGAATCGCTTGAGCCTGGGAGGCGGAGGTTGCAGTGAGCTGAGATGGCGCCACTGCACTCCAGCCTGGATGACAGAGTGAGATTTCATCTCAAAAAAAAAAAAAAAAGTTGTACAGAAAAGGGTTAACATAGCAGATCTGACTGCTATCCTTGGAAAGGCCTGCTTACAAAATGGCCCTTGGCCAGCATCTGGGAACTTAGATTTCAAGAGGGTCCCCACCATTAACTGATGGGTGCTGAAACTGTTTGTGTAAATAATATGGTTTATGCTGAGCACTCCCTTTCCTCCTGGCAGTCTGGAATTTGGGTATGTGCTTGGCAGGGGACGCCTACATGATCAGCCCCCAGTAGAAACTCTCGGTACTGAGACTCTAGCAAACTTCCCAGGGTGGTAATGTATCGCATGTGTTGTCACAACTCATTGATGAGGAAATTAAGTATGTTCTGTGAGACTCCAAGGGGAGAGAACCCTTGGAAACTTGCACCTGGTTTCCTCTGGACTTCGCCCTATATGCCTTTTCCTCTTGCTGATTTTGCTCTCTATTCTTTCATGAGAACGACTATATGCTAAGTTGTCTGAGTCCCAGCAAAACCTGGGGGTGGTCTTAGGGACCCCTGACACAATGGCTTTTGTTCACTAACATTTTAGAGCATATGGATGGATGTGTGTGTGTGTGTGTGTGTGTGTGTGTGTGTGTGTATGAATAAATTCAACTCCATTCAATAAGCATTTTCTGAAGACTGACTATATGAAAGGTAATAAGGTAAGATAAAAGACTAACGAGGCCAGGTACAGTGGCTCACACCTGTAGTCCCAGCACTTTGGGAGGCTGAGGCGGGTGGATCGCTTGAGCCCAGGAGTTTGAGACCAGCCTGGCCAACATGGCGAGACCCCGTATCTACAAGAATATACAAAAATTAGCCAGGTGTGGTGGCACACATCTCTAGTCCCAGCTACTTGGGAGGCTGAGGTGGGAGGATCACTTAAGCCCGGGAGGTGGAGGCTGCAGTGAGCTGTGATCACACCATTGCACTCCAGCCTGGGCGACAGAGTGAGACCCTGTCTAAAAAAAAAAAAAAAAATGCTTAACGAGGCACCCTCAAGAATTTGATAATCTATTTGGGGAAATAAAAAGGCAAATGACAATAATTAGAGACTAAATGAAACACAAGTTAAAGTGGGGGCTTTGATATGCTTTACAGTGGGTCTTAAAAGGAAAGCAGGGTTTAATAAGAAAAGAATGGGGCTCAGGAGGCTATTTCTAGCTAAGAGAACAGTAGGAACAAAGGTACAAATAAATGAAAATACAGTATGCTCCAAAAAGCAGAGAGTCCATGGGGAAATGCAGCTAGTAAGATAGCTTAGGGTTAGACCTGGCTAACAAGTTTGGTCTCTTTTCTTGTAGGCAATAAAATACTTGGAAGGTGTTTGTGCAAGAGGGGTATGATATGATCTGTGTTTCAGGACAATGACTGTGATCAAAGAGACTAAATTAGAATATTATTAGCTCATGCCTAATAAATCCCAGAACTTTGGGAGGTCAAGACAGGCAGATCACCTGAGGTCAGGAGTTCGAGACCAGCCTGGCCAACATGGTGAAACCCTGTCTCTACTAAAAATACAAAAATTAGCCCGGCGTGGTGACGTGTGCCTGTAATCCCAGCTACTCTGGAGGCTGAGGCAGGAGAATCGCTTGAATCTGGGAGGCGGAGGTTGCAGTGAGCCGAGATCGCACCACTGCACTCCAGCCTGGGGACAAGAGCAAGACTTAGTCTCAAAAAAAAAAAAAAATAATTAACCATAAAACCACTTAAAAGAAACACAGTAAAGAATTTTTATAAGCATAAGCATGAGATGAAATCTAGAAGTCATATGGGACAAACTGGACAGATTCATGAACATCTAAAAGTTCTGTAATGTAAAATCCAGTATAAACAGCTGACAAACACCAGCAAAATGTACGACAGGTTAATCCCCTCAGTAAATCAAGAGCTCTTACAAATCAGTAAGAAAAAGTACCACCCCCAAAGTACTGGCAAAGTACAGAAATCAGGAAACTGAGGAAAGAAATACAAGTGGTCAATGAACACATAAAAATGATGCTTGCGCCAGTAATAATCAAAGAAAGGCAAATGAGAACTACTTTCTGTTATTAGGCTGACAACTGAAAACAAAGACTGATCATGTATAGTGCCAACTAGGGTGTAGGTAAACAGGCCTTTCATGTACTGCTGGTGAAACTATAAATCAGTAAAATGGGCGATATGGAAAGGTACCAAAATGTCCATGTGGCCAGGTGGTATTACTGAAAATAACAGAAACCTGGAAGCTATCCCAAAGTCATCACCAGAGGCCTGGTTAAGTAAGTCAGCAAAGGTTGAACAGGGGTATGTGTACCCTTAGGAGTATATGAAGACTTTTCAAGGAATATGTGAGTACAGATAGTTTTAGGGAATTAATTTCTAGATCATTAAATTCCCAATGTTCACATTCTAAAAATATCCTGCCTGCACAATTGGTTGAGGTTGGTTCCCCACCTCCCACCTTACATGAGAAAGATACACCTTCTTCTCACTTTGAATCTTACTATTGTGTATCACCTGCAGACCTCCAGGAAAAGGGTAATTTGAAACATTGGTTTGGTGTCAAGAAAGGGAATCAACTTTAACAACTAGCAATAAAATAGCATACTTCTGCAAGTCAGATGGTTCCCAATTCTTTGCCTTTGTTTAATAAAATTGAAGGAGGACAAAATCAAGCTATCAGTGACAGAACATTCAAAATACTTTTTGATAACAGATTAGTACGTGATTTGTTTGGCCTAAAATTCAGAGTGAGTCCAGAGAACTGAGTGGCATTCCTATAAACAGAAGTCCCTTCATTCCCATCTATATAATCATATAAATAGGGTTTCTCAGCACTTAAATCTATAAAAAGAAAAAATAGAATACTTGAATACTATATTATTCTACTAGCAACAGTATCTATGAATACATAAACCAATTGAAAAAAATGCATTTGCAACACAACTTCTTTTGTTTCATCAATACTTCAACTGTAATATTAACTCAATCCAGAGGAAACATTTAACACTTAATAGTCACAGAAATCTAATAACATTATGCACCAAATAGATTTGGTGATCAACAAAATACTTTTAAAGATAAAATTCTATGGAGGGGCCAGGTGCAGTGGCTCATGCCTGTAATCCCAGCACTTTGGGAGGCTGAGGTGGGCAGATCACTTGAGGTCAGGGGTTCAAGACCAGCCTGGTCAACATGGTGAAACCCCATCTCTACCAAAAAATATAAAAACTTAGCTGGGCATTGTGGCATGCGCCTGTTGTCCCAGCTACTCGGGAGGCTGAAGCAGGAGAATTGCTTGAACCCAGGAGGTGGAGGTTGCAGTAAGCTGAGATCACGCCACTGCACTCCAGCCTGGGTGACAGAGACTCCATCTCAAAAAAAAAAAAAAAATTATATGGAGAAAGTGGAATGAAGTCCAAATTCAAGGCAAAAAAAGGAACAATGTAAAATTTCTCACTGTTAAAAGAATTTGTGTATTAAAAAAATTGATGGTATTAGTTATTGAATTCCTGTGGTATGTAGGTTCCTCCAAAGAGATTTAAAAATATAATGCAACAGTTTTAAGACTGTCAGTGTTTATAATATGCCAGAAATTGTATCCTATACAATAATTTATGATAAAAATATTAGATAACCTACCAATGTGCAAGAAGGTAGATAACTTTTCAAAACTTTACAGTATGGAGCAAAAAGGTTGAAGAGCACTGAAATAATTAATATATCCATAGAGTGGAATAATATGCAGCCATTAAAATGGATGAATCAAATGTAGTAATGAATGAGTGATGGAAATGACAAGATTTGAAACCATTAAAGTTGGAAAGAGAACTGGGAGAATTAGTAGGACACGTTTCTAGCTTGGCTTGGTCAGCTTCGAGAGCTAGGGGACCTGAGGGAAAATGAGTTGTTGGGGGAGGACAGCAAGTCTGATATAATTTTTAACAGCTTTACTGAAATGTAATTCATAGACTATACAGTTCACCCATTTCAAGTGTATAATTCAGTAGCTTTTTAGTATATTCACAGAGTTGTGCAACCATCAATCACCACAATCAGCTTTAGAATATTTTTCTTCCCCTAAATAGAAATCCCATACCCATTAGCAATAACCCATACCTGCTCTCAATTTTCCCCTCACCCCTGAGTCACTGGCAACCACTAATTTACTTTATGTCCCTATAGATTTGCCCATTTTGGACATTTCATATAAACTGAATTATACATTATGTGGTCTTTTGTGTCTGGCTTCTATCACGTAGCATCATGTTTTTAAGGGTCTTTCATGCTGTAGCATGTTTCAACGCAAGTTTGATTTTTTTTTAATTTTTTTTTTTTTTTTTTTTGAGACGGAATCTCACTCTGTCACCCAGGCTGGAGTCCTGTGATGTGATCTCGTCTCACTGCTACCTCCACCTCCTGGGTTCAAGCAAATCTCATGCCTCAGCCTCCTGAGAAGCTGGGATTGTAGAGATGGGGTTTCACCATGTTGGCCAGGCTGGTCTTGAACTCCTGAGCTCAGGTGATCCGCCTGCTTCGGCCTCCCAAAGTGCTGGGATTACAGGCGTGAGCCACCGCGCCCAGCTGCAAGTTTGATTTTAAACATGCTAAATTTGAGGTGCTTTTAGGACATCCATGTGAGGGTATCTGGGAGGCAGGTGACAATCTGGAGGTCTGGAGAGTAGTCAGGGTTGAAGACATCAACAGAGGTGATGGCTGAAATCTTGGGAGGAGGTAAGGTCAATCAAGACAAGAAGGAGGATTAAGAGAAAAGAATAATATCACATCACACTAGGAAATGCTTACATTTTAAAAGAATGCACGGAGGAAGAGAAAACCAAATAAGACAGAGAAGGCAGAGAGGTAGGTAGTGAAACTGGAGCCTCCAGATCCTAAGTGCTTGAAAGTGATGATGCCCTTATGCAACACTTCCTTTGCACCCTGGCACACTTCAGCTCAAGGGACCTGGCAAGTGTATACTAGATTTCTGTTGATTCAGCTAATCTTGGTTCCTGTTCTATTTTCGTACTCCATGACTTTCAAGGTTTCTTTCAACCCTCAAAACCACGAATCCCAGTCTCTAACTTCCTTCCTTCACTGTCATTATGCCCTCTTCTCTCTTCCCTTCCTATCCCTGGACAGAGGATAAGCACCATAGCACCTGAGGACTGCTGGAGAATGCTCCTTGGATCTCCACTGCCTTGGAATTCCTTGCCTTCCTAACCAAATGCGCAATTACTTACAGTTTTTCAGAGGCAATGTTCTCAGAGGTGACTTCATTAATTCTTACTAACTTCTTTGTTCCAATCTAGTATATAATCAGACTCTCAAGAGTTTCTGAAAACTTTCTATGATGAGCAGAGGATGCTTCCTGGGGGTACTTCTGAATGCTAGTGGATTAAAGACAAGCCTTATTCCAGGTAGTAACAGACATTCCTCCCACCCCTTTATCTTCCAGCCCAAGCACAGAATCCAAGAGAAAATAAACACAGTAAAAGGGACTTAGGGTGCCACAATGGAATATGACAAGTACATGATGAATGAGGAAGAATTTCCGTTCTGTACTTTTCTACTACTGCTTGGGAATCTGACTACTTTGTAGGCAGCTGGAGAGCCAATGCAGTTTTAGGGAAGCCACTACCATTCTGGTAAGTGGAAGCAGAGGATGTATTAGGAGTACATCTAGGATCCCCACCACCGCCACCACTCCCCAAAGCTGTTTTTTGTTGGAGACAGGAAGTGCATGGCATAGGATAGCACAATCACCAAACTGTACTACAGATGAGGAAATGCAAGACCTCCCAGCCATGAGTGATCACTCCAGCATTTCAATATGGCAGGGGAGTGAGGAGTCCAGACAAGATCTGTCTAAATATTCTTGGTGGGCTTTAAAGCATATGGGAATAAGTAGGTTCATATCCAATTTCAGGCTCAAGAAGGTTCCAGGGCATTTAGATTAATTAATGATGCATCCTTAATGAGTCTAGGTGGTGGTCTAATAACTGCCAAAAGAATGAACTCTCCAGTAGGACAAAAAGCCAAAGCAGTGCAGGGATGCTGTTCAGACTAAGATTTCTCTCTAAGGAAGAACCTTCAAAGTTCCCTCTGATGCTAAAGCTTGGGATGAAGAGTCATATAAATGGTACCTCACCCAGGAACCCTACTTGAGCAAAAATGTCCCTCATTTAAGGGAAAGGGAAAGCAACACTGGAAGAAACCAGAGTCTCCAGGCCTTCACTCTTTTTTTGAGGGCACAAAGGCCTGAGATAAAATGGACTAATAGGTCTAAGCCATCAGTTTATACACATGGAATGGGATTTGTTACTACTGGGACAGCTGAAAGGCCAAGTTAGTCTCAGGTATCTTACTTTAGACCCTGGCACAAACAGAACAGCTTCAATGCCTCATTCCTTTCTCTAAAGGTTAGTAGAGTGGAGCCCAGCTGTTCAGTTGGGTGCTAGTAGTAAGGTACCTGAGTTGATGCTGTACTTGTAGAGCTGGACTTTGTTCAAACACAAATCTATAAAAATTCTGGCTCTGGCTTGCTTGCAGGCACTGACAGTAGCCAGATTGGAAAACTCCATGTCAAAGTGGCTGCAATAGAAAGATATATGAAGCAGCATCCAGAAGGGTGGGCCTAAGAAAAACAGGTAGTAGACACTAAAAGAATAGTAGACAGTAATTAAAAAAAAATCCAGTGTGTTGAGACACTGCTAATGCAGCCAGATGGCAGTGAAGGGCAACAGGAAGGTGAGGCTGTGACCAGCGCTGAACCCTAACTATATATAACTGCTACACTTTAGATGATACAAAAAGCCTAGGCCTAAAGATTGGAGACCCATAGCAGGCTGTAGCTTCTTCTAGGATATACTTCTTATGTCCTATGATGAAGGCCTGATTTCTGATTTCTATTTGCTGTGAAGCGGGGCTGGTGAGCAATGTAGTCTGGAAGAATAGGGTGGTCAGCAGGAATTGGGCAAACTGAGGCAAACAAAAGAATAAAAAAATGGAGCAAGATTCATGATATATAGAAACTATAAGCTGAAGCAGACAGTCAGGTAAGCACTCAGCAGCCCCAAGTCACTGAAAAAGATGGAGCAAAAATAGAGTTAAGCTAAAACTCCAAGTTTAGCACAGAGCTAACAGAAGACAAAGAGACACCATGTACCAGAAAACCAACCTTGTGAATGAAGAGAAGGCCTGCCTCAGCCATTTTCCTTGAGTGAAAATCAATGACTAGCTTCCCTGAAAACAGTCAGGCTGCCATCTGTGACTGGGAACAAATATCTGAAAGGTCTGCTGCAAAGAAACTTGCCACACAAGGCAGGAAGAGAAGCAGCATCTCTACCTAAGCCCTAGTACAGCCTGACGGTGGGGAGATATACGAGACGGGAAAATGATTCCACTGACACTTTTCAAAAAAAGAGATGGGGCCGGGTGCGGTGGCTTACACCTGTAATGCCAGCACTGTGGGAGGCCGAGGCAGGTGGATCACATGAGGTCAGGAGTTTGAGACCAACCTGGCCAACATGGTGAAACCTCACCTCTACTAAAAATACAAAAATTAGCTGGGCGTGGTGGCAGGTGCCTATAATCCCAGCTACTCAGGAGACTGAGGCAGGAGAATCACTGGAACCCGGGAGGCGGAGGTTGCAGTGAGCCGAGATGGTGCCATTGCACTCCAGCCTGGGCAACAAGAGTGAAACTCCATCTCAAAAATAAATAAATAAATAAAGAGATGGCTTTCCTAAAACCATGAGTGACATACACGGTGAAATTAGAAATCTTCTAAGGTACTCAGTTAAAACTGGGGGTGTATGTGTGTGACATAAGATATTCTATTTAACTCTAAAACATAAAAAAATAAGTTGCCAACTTCATTCTACTCATCCATCTTTTGAAAAGTGTTAAGATTTACTAAAATCATTAAGCAAGCTCAGTGTAAAGGCTTCATAAGCATAAGTATTTAAGAAAACATTTATGATTATAAAAGTTATAAAACCACAGTTGGGCTATTCAATAGCAATACCAGAGATACATACATTTCTCAGAAGAAAATATTAGCCTAAAATCATGAACAAAAATGAGCCTACGAATTGACAAACATGCCTCACTTACTGATATAATGCTACTGTTCTCATTTCATTTTTTTCTCTTCTTGTTCTTTTTTTTTTTTAATAGTTGGGGGTCTTGCTATGTTGCCCAGGCAGGCATTGAACTCCTGGGCTCAAGCAATCCTCCCATCTCAGCCTCCTAAGTAGTTGGGACTACAGGCATGTACCACTATGCCCAGCAATTCTCATTTAAAATATAACTATTTTGTAGAAGTTAATTTTATGGCATATTTATGCTGCATTTTCTCTTTCTTTCTTTCTTTTTTTTTTAATAGGTCTCACTCTGTCACCCAGGCTGGAGTGCAGTTGCGTGATCATGGCTCACTGCAGCCCTGACCTCCTAGGCTCAAGTGGTCCTTCCACCTCAGCCTTCCAAGTAGCTGGGACTACAGGCACATACCACCATGCTCAGTTTATTATTTTTAAAAAATTTTTTTGTAGAGGTGGGGTCTTGCTATGTTGCCCAGGCTGGTCTCGAACTCCTGGGGTCAAGCGATCCTCTCTCCTCGGCCTCCCAAAGTGCTGGGACTACAGGCATGAGCCACCACTCCTAGACTTACGCTGAATTTTCAAATACTAACATGGTTAATTCAAACAAAATCAATCTACAACTAAAAGAGTATGCAATTCCAATTACCAAGTAAAGAAACTTTTTATTAACATTAAGAGTTATCGGCCAGGCGTGGTAGCTCACGCCTGTAATCCCAGCACTTTGGGAGGCCAATGAGGGTGGATCATCTGAGGTCAGGAGCTCGAGACCAGCCCGGCCAACATGGACAAACCCCATCTCTACTAAAAATACAAAAATTAGCCAGGCATAGTGGCAGGCGCCTGTAATCCCAGCTACTTGGGAGGCTGAGGCAGGAGAATCACTTGAACCCAGGAGGCAGAGGTTGCACTGAGCTGAGATCGTGCCATTGTACTCCGGCCTGGGGAATAAAAGCAAAACTCTGTCTCAAAAAATTAAAAACTTAAAAAATTTAAAAAAGAGTTATTAACAAGTTTGGGGAGTTAGGAATAAAAACATTAAGCATTAGCATAATGGAATCAACCTCAGCATCTATCAATGGCTGAATGGATAAAGAAAATGTATATATATACAATGGAATACCATTCAGCCTTAAAAAGAAGGAAATCCTGTCATTTATGACAACATGGATTAATCTGAAGGATATTATGTTAAGTGAAATAAGCCAGGTACACAAAGACAAATACCACATAATCTCACCTACACGTGGAATCTAAAAAAAAAGTCAAACTTACAGAAACAGAGTAAAATGGTGGTTACCAGAGGCTGGAGGGATTAAGAAGAAGTTGGTCAAAGCATCAACACAAAATTTCAGTTACACAGGAGGAATACGTTCAAAAGATGTATTATACATCATGGTGACTACAGTTAATTACAATATATTGTACACTTGAAAATTGCTAACAGAGTAGATTTTAAGTGTTCTCAACACAAAAAAATAAGTATGTGAGGTAATGGGTATTTTAAATAGCTTGATTTAGCCATTCCACAATGTATACATATATCAAAACATCATGTTGAACACTATAAATATAATAATTTTTACTTGTCAATTAAAAACATAAATTGCAAAAGAGCATATAATGGTGATGATTGCATAGCACTGTGAATGAAATTAGTGTCGCTGAACTGTATGTACTTAATGCTACTTAAAAATGGTTAAAATGGCAAATTTTATATTATACATATAATATATGAATGGGGAAAAGAGTTAGTGTATTTTGCAATTATGCATCCTTTGTATATATTCAATATATTTTTGGCACTCAGATAATTCACTTTGTATAAGACTAAAATACATCAATAGAGCCTAAAGTATAATAATAATAATAATAATAATAATAATAAAAAGAAAAAAGAGAAAAAAAATTAAAAGAAGAAAAAAAAAAAAAAAGCCTTTACCTGAGTTTCCATTTCAAAGATTAACCATACAACAGAAATTCTAAAGTCAAAAGTTCAAACAGCTAACATATGCAAAGTATTCAAGGCATAATGCCTAAAAGCATTTTAAGGTTACACAGTCTCACAACTGTATTACCATTACTCCCTGAAGATCTTATTCAACTATCATGCAACAAGAACATTTAAAAACCCAGGTTGTTTCTTAAAATTAAATGAGAAACCAATTTATCTAATGAACATAGATAATCCAGGAGTTTAAAAGTCACTAAACATTTTTAAATCATTTTAATTCAACTAACCTTCTTTTTTCTCATTAATCTTTCTCTGAACTTATGAGTGATAAATCCCCTTGGGCCAGTGAACCGTAAACGCTGATACTTAGCCTGAATGTACAAGCTCTTCTGTACCAGGCCTGATTTATAATTGGGCTGGCATCTGCCACCTCTAAAGTTGCTCTGTGAAGGAAAAAAAAGGAATTAAATGTTAAAACTACATCTTCCAAGTCTACTTTATTAGTAAACAGATGAGTGGGTGGTTGGGTGCGGTAGCTCACGCCTGTAATTCCAGCACTTTGGGAGACCGAGGCAGAACTCCTCAAGCTGATCGCTTGAGGTCAGGAGTTCGAGACCAGCCTGGCCAACATGGTGAAACCCCGTCTCTACTAAAAATACAAAAATTAGCCAGGCGTGGTGGCAGGCGCCTGTAATCCCAGCTACTCAGGAGGCTAAGGCAGAAGAATTGCTTGAACCTGGGAGGTGGAGGTTGCAGTGAGTCACCGTTCTCTATGCTTGAAAAGCACAAAAGAGTGCCACTGCGCTCCAGCCTGGGTGACAGAGTGAGACCCTGTCTCAAACAAAACAAAACAAAACAAAAGACAGATGAAAAACTGTCTGGTACTTGGAGCTGTCCTGGATTCTAGGCCTTACAGATGTTAAAATAGAAAGAGTTAATGATGGTGAGAAAGTATGTTTCTCTCAAGCTGGCTTCCTAGCTCATTTTATATACCAATATATATTTTTTTAATTTTTATTCTTAGCTGGGCATGGTGGCTCATGCCTGTAGTCCTAGCTACTCAGGAGGCTGAGGTGGGAGATAGCTTGAGTCTTGGAGGTAGAGGCTGCAGTAAGCTGTGATTGTGACACCACACTCCAGTCTGGGTGACAGAGCGAGACCCTGTCTCAAAAAAAACAAAACAAAACCACATCAAACCAAATTTTTAAAACTGTTAAGTTAAAAGAATTTGAGGGCGGGCACAGTGGCTCACACCTAAATCCCAGCACTGTGGGAGACTGAGGTGGGAGGACTGCTTGAGGCCAGGAGTTCAAGACCAGCCTGGGCAACAGAGTGAGAGCCTGTCTCTACAAAAAATAAAAAAAGAAAAGAATTTGAAATTAATTCTTGAAATTCATCATGCTAACAAAATAAAATGTTCAGAACCTCTAATGAACTAAAATTATTCTTCTGATTCATAGTGAAATGTATCAAACCCCAATGAGGGAGAAAGATATTAAGTATCAATATCTATTTAAGAATCAAAAACTCTTTTAACTTTATTCTTGTTAATACCTTCAAACAAATCTTTCTTTACCACAAAAGACCCATTACTTAAAAAGAACACTTCCTAGCCTGCACATACTGTCCAACATTACATTAGACATAAGAGGACAATGAATATTTGTGTGTTTCCCATGTGGTTGATAAGAGAAATGGTCCCTTGTTAATTTACTGCTGGGGGTGGAAGAGGAAAACAGTCCTCAGTTTTGTCAGTCATGAACCAATCCTCTCCAAACCTTCCCAAACAATTCTCCAAGTCTCCCTCCCTCACTCCCCCATATCACACACTGCTTGTGTCTGCCTGCATTTCTAAGCATCCTCCTAGAATAATCTAAAACAGACGGGAGCAGTGGCGCAAAGGTTCATAGATGGAGTCTATCTCTGCTCTGCTAAATCTTAAAAACTTAGCTACTTGCCAACTTACTGGAAGAAGCTGCATTAAGCTCTTGACTATGAAAGGGATTTCTCCCCCAAAATCATTCAATTAAATTCTCCTATAGAAAATAAACATGACGCCATATGAAGAAAAACCCTGGGCTGAACGAAACTTTTAACAAGACCAGTTCAGCATAACTTGAATATTGGAAGATTTAATTCCAAGAAGTAGAGAGAGATATGGTAGAGAAGGAAAGACTTTGGTGACCCAGCGTCCTCTCTCAGGCATAGTAAACTATAAAACTGTCCTGAACTTATTTAACAAAATTCATACCTAATATTATATGCAAGGTACAAAGACTAAACAGATCCACCTCTTTTCCTTTAGGGGCTGACAATTAGTAGAGATGCTGGGTCTGAGCACTGGAGACATAGCTACTCCTTCTGATTTTGCCAATAGGAGTCTACCAAGATCCAGGAAAAAGGCTCTCCATGCTTGAAAAGCACAAAAGAGCATTTAGTTTGAATGGCACAAGCAGGAAGTCTTACTCTTCCATTTGCCTTACCACTCAAGAGCTAAGAACTCAACCAGTCTTCATTTATTAGGCAGGTACAAGGGTCAGAATAAAAGCTATAAATTCTATATCTTTAAAATAGCAGCCATTGCATACTAAATTTATTCCCAAATGTGTTTTTTTAATAAAATGAGAATTTTACTCAGAAGATTGATATATAAACTTTATTATCTGCTAATTTGTTCTC
The DNA here is from genome assembly GCF_028885625.2 of Pongo pygmaeus. Classification (NCBI taxonomy): domain Eukaryota; kingdom Metazoa; phylum Chordata; class Mammalia; order Primates; family Hominidae; genus Pongo; species Pongo pygmaeus. Next base: position 20,463,366 of record NC_072396.2, read on the forward strand.
ATCTTCTCAATTTTCTCAAGTAAAAAGGAAAAGACAACCTAGTTACATGTAAATGTTTCATCACAAAGTTACACGGGAAGAGGTTTGTCTTTAAATCAAATTCTTTGCTTTTCATAAAAAACATCTCTGAGTCACATTCCAACTACTACATGACCAGGGTCCAATCAAATGGGATGAAACTAATAGTGGCCCCTTTTAGAATGTTTCAGGGAAAGAGTTTACTATCTGTAAATGATTAAGGCTGAAAACAGAAGCTAAAATTACAAAAGCAAACAAAAGCGCATTTCGTTTATAGAAAGTTAGGATCTGAATAAATATTTATACATCTTTACAGATATGAGTCAAGATTTTTTTTTTTTTTTTTTTTTTTTTGAGATAGAGTTTCACTCTGCCACCCAGGCTGAAGTACAGTAGTGCAATCTGGGCTCACTGCAATCTCCGCCTCCTGAGTTCAAGCAATTCTCCTGCCTCAGCCTCCACAGTAGTTGGGACTACAGGTACATGCCATCACGCCCAGCTAATTTTTATATTTTTAGTAGAGACAGGGTTTCACTATGTTGGCCAGGCTGGTCTCAAACTCCTGACCTCAAGTGATCTGCCCGCCTCAGCCTCCCAAAGTGCTGGGATTACAGGCATGAACCACCATGCCTGGCCGGATATGAGTCAAGATTTTCTGAACATGAAGAGCTAAACAATAATAACTCCTAAATAAACTATTATAAGGTTGAATACACTATTAACCTCTAAAGAAGTCAATAAAATTGTTTACAAACACTACAATGGCTGCATTAAATAACAACCCTCTTTAAACACTATTTGTTTCCTCTTTGATAATAAAGTTCAGATTAACCAGCAACTAAAGCAATGCCAGGAGGAAAAGAGACTGCGTCTTAGACAGGTGAGTTGTTGCTGGAGCTGCTGTTGCTTTTTAACAAGAAGACAGTTATGAAGTTGTGAAAGGGAAGAACTGGCTGTAGCAAGACCCATAACATCAAAAATATTAAGCTACTAATTTAGTGAAAGCCAAAATGTATGCTAGACAGAACTATGGCTTTAAAATTATGTCCTAATATATAGACATCTAAATAGAACAAGTACAATGTTTAGGTTCTGTAATAATTTTCAAAGACTTGCCCATAGAAATAGATTTTATTCTTTTTGAAATTTAGTGTTTGGTTGATTTAAGTCCCATCCTCAGAGTACTTAATAACAGGAAACAGATCATGAGCCATAATGGGAAAACAAATGCGCAAATGATGTATTTCAACGGAATAGTTAACAAAACTAAGCAGATTCTTCTTTTCACAATTATTTCAGAAATGGGTATGTCAGACATAACGAAGCACATAATTTTACAAAAAAAATTTATGCCAGGCCTATTTTTCAATTATTTTCTTAAGGCTATAGAAAATTTCAGGTAAAACAGAATTATAATGAGACACTAATGTTAAGACTATCTGCACAAACTTGACACATCAGAATTAATCTTGAGACTGATGTGGTCCATTTCTACATGTCCTCTAAGGTTATTAATATGTCGCTTTGAACTAGTCCAATTCATGTAAAAAGTAAATTTTAGCAAAATACTTCCTTTTTTTTTTCTTTTGGGACAGGGTCTCTTCGCTGTGTTGCCCAGGCTTGAGGGCAGTGGCACAATCTTGGCTCACTGCAACCTCTGCCTCCCAGGCTGAAGCAATCTGCTCACCTCAGCCTCCTGAGTAGCTGGGACTACAGTACAGGTGCACGCCACCATGCCCAGCTAATTTTTGTATTTTTTGTAGAGACGGGGTTTTGCCATGTTGTCCAGGCTCTTCTCGAACTCCTGACCTCAAGTGATCCACCCGTCTCAGCAACCCAAAGTGTTAGGATTACAGGTGTGAGCTACAGTACCCAGCCAAAAGATTTCCTTTTCTTAGGAAGGATTATTTCTGCCCACTATTTTACTACAAAGAATTGTACACTTCTAAGCATTCATGTAATATTACATAACTTTAAATGATTGGTCAAGAGGTAAAGTTATTACATATATCTTGAAAACATTTTTCTATGAATTTATGTTAAAGTATCTTCCCTTAAGGAAAAAAGGTAACAGAAAATAAATCTTATGATGCTCTTAGAAAAATACTATAATCAACTATATCTGACCAATGAGAACAACATGTAGGAAGCACTTAGATCTGAAAGCCCATCTATATTGTCTGTAAGTTATGCAGACATCACATTTTCAGTTGATGTGATGCCCCATTACTCAAGAGATCAAAAGATGGTATAAAACATGTATATATTCTACGGCCGTAATTATTTTTAAAAACTTCGTGTCACACATGTAATTTTAGGTACATAAACCATTGGCTAAAAATGTAATCTATTCAATGCCTACAAATTATGTTACTCTCATTGAATAAAATCTTTCAACATCTATAAATTCTGACTCTCAAGAAGCCAATAGTAATAGATCACTCAATTAACCTTCTAGTCCATAATTTTAGATAGTTTCTACTACTTTTCTGTTCATACTAACTTCCTCCTAATGAGCTAACTACTCTAACAAGCCTGCCTGCCACTTTTACACAAAAAGCTCAAATTCTTTCCTTTATTTAGGGGAGGGAGACAATATGAGTGAAAAATATTAATAAAGTACCTATTACAGGCAAGAAACTGTCAAAATTGATTTTAAAAGCACCTCAACTTTTGTGAGCAAGGAGTTAGAAATATAATACCTTGGGCCAGGTGCAGTGGCTCAAGCCTGTAATCCCAGCACTTTGGAAGGCCAACGTGGGTGATCCTTGAGGTCAGGCATTCGAGACCAGCCTGGCCAACATGATGAAACCCTGTCTCCACTAAAAATACAAAAATTAGCTGGGCATGGTGGTGCACGCCTGTAATCCCAGCTACTTGGGAGGCTGAGGCAGGAGAATAGCTTGAACCTGGGAGGCGGAGGTTACAGTGAGCCAGGATGGCACCACTGCACTCCAGCCTGGGCGACAGAGGGAGACTACATCTCAAAAAAAAAAAAAGAAATATAATACCTTGTACTATAATTCTTTCTCCATATATTTGGGGGATGAGGTGTTCTGGATAATCAAACATATTGGTTGATTAAAAATTATCATTCATATCAGATATAGATGTACCAATAATTAGAGTGTGATAAAATATGCTTTAACAAAGCTACCTGGACCAGAATCTTCCTGTGATGATCCAGAACGCCTCTAAGGGTTGTGTGTCCATGGCAGGGTTTTTCAATCTGTGACTCTTGGAGAAAGCTCTACAGCTCTGCACGTGTATCTTAGAGGTAAAGGTGCTGGCTTAAAGGGAGGGTCTGCAGCCTTGCCTGTCTCCCCACCTAGAGCCACTCCACCTGCATCTGTTTTATGTATTTGTGTTTCCATGTAATATTTGGAAAAGGATTCTACTGGTAAAAACAAAAAGATTGAAAATCAAGTCTTAAGGAAAGGGGTCATCAATAAATTGATTACAGTTAACTATAAATGTCCAGAAATACTAGTTTATAGCTACCATTTGAAAGCATATTACAAAACAGCTGTTGATTTACTAACACTTAAAACATTATGTCCAAAGCATAAAACCAAAGCTGGAATTAAATGGAAAACAACACTCAATACCTTAAAAGGTCTTACTCTTGTGTTTCGGTGGTTTCCCTCAACCTCAAATGGTTTGTGAGTAATTATGTCTTTTCTCTGCGTCGTATAATTCTGCATGAAAAAAAGTAGTAGTGTGGGTTAACAGACTTTAAAGTTTATTTTAAAAGCTTGTTTTACCATTAGAAAACACATTTTAAATGTACAGGATTAAGAACACAAAGCAGGGAGCAGGGAGCTTAGCTGTAGAGCACATACACATCTCCTTCTTGACCCATGCTAACTTGACCCTCGACTTTGACTAACATGATCCATGCTAAGTTTGTGAGGAGCCAGGATCATTTACGCCTGTAATAAGTATAAAACACACTCGTGTATAACATAATGGGTGAATCTGAGAAAACGGATGATACATCTAGCATTTATTCAGGCACCTAGGAGAGAAATAAACCCATTACTATCAGGAGTTGCTAAAGGGTTCCTACTGCCTAAGAAGAATACAAATCCTCAACATTGCAGGAGGCAGGTTTTCCTGACTCAGGGAACTGATCTGAGGTGATGCTCTTGCCATGGCTAGAAAAGTACCAGAAATAAGAGAAAGAACTACATTAGTAAGTCTGTAACTATGAAAAACCTAAATCCTCTGGTGGAGACAGAAAAGATGGGGTCCATTCTCAAGATGGTTTCCTTTTTCTAAAATCAACAGTCTTATCACCTTCTATTATTTCCACTTTCTGTAGAGTCTGGCCGGAGGGAGGACTGTACTAGGCAACTGCTGACATGGCTCCCAGTGATCCGACCAATTATTCCTCCCTTCGAGTGTCGGCAGGGCCTAGGAACTTGCTTCTTGCAAAAAGAATATAGTAAAGGATGAGATTTTACTTGTGAAATTAGGTTACCGACTCTGGCTTCCATCTTTCTCGCCATTACTTGCCTGTTCTTATGGAACTAGCTGCCATTTTGTGAGCTGCCCTATAAAAAGGCAAATCTTTAAGACAGAAAGTAGATTAGTGTTGGCTTGGGGTGGCAAAGGGGAGTAACGAAACAGGCATGAGGGCTCATATTGGGTAATGAAAATATTCTAAAACTGGACTATGGTGATGGTTGCACACTTTGGTTAATTTACTAAAAATCATTAAATTGTACACCTAAAATGGGTGAATTTTATGGTATGTGAATTATGCCTTAATAAATATGTTCCAAGAGATCTTAAGAGTTGTTCCCAAAAAATCTTTTTTGAATTTTTTTCTTTTATTATTATTATATTTTTTTGTAGAGATGAGGTCTAGCCACGTTGCCCAGGCAGGTCTTGCACTCCTGGGCTCAAGCAATCCTCCTGCCTTGGCCTCCCAAAGTGCTAGGATTACAAGCATGAGCCACTGCACCTGGCCCCCCAAAAAATCTTAAGAAAGCTAGATTTATTAGCTTTATTTAATGAATCCAATAAAATCCTACTAAATCAAGTAAGAAATGACCATTTCTTCTGTCATAATAACTTTAAGCATCAACAGAATAACATATACTTAATGAACAGTTACAAACGTGAAAAATATTGGTGATCCCTGTACATTTTGATGTATTGGAGAAGAAGAAATTATAAAAATGAAAATTTTGGAACTGTGATCTTACCATGTAAGGTTTTTCAATACATTTTCTAAAATTTGATTTTATAAAATGTGTGGGTTTTTGGAATCCATCAGTATGAACATTCTTTACCTTTGAAAAACTGGAATTCTGATCATCCCTAATAAGGAAAGAGAGAAAATAAGAATATTTTATTAGTATACCTTTTTTTCCAAGAAATAAGAATAATTTTAAAAAGCCCCTTCAGAAACAATTAAAGTAGCACACAAGTGAAATCTCAATGATCTATCACTACTAAAATTACAAATGATAGTCATTAGGGCTAAACTCCTCATTTTCCAACAAATGTTATTTATCTAAGTTGGAGGTTAGCAATGGGGAAAAACACTCCTTGAACCAGGTTCTCAATCTGGGGTCTAAGGACAGGCTTCCTGGGGGCTGTAACCCCCTGAAACCATATACGAAATGTGTGTTTTGAGGAAAGATAATTACTGCTCTAGAACCTTTGGCAGCACTGCCCCCCTCCCCTTCTTGCTGACAGCTCTTACTGGTGGAAGCACCAATGGCTCATGACCCAGCCCATTCAACAGAGGCAAGGTGTATGACTGGCTCAGGGTCCCCTCACTGGCAGAGCTGAGGCCTCTGATACTGCAGGACCACAGCAGCGAAGGACAGCCTCCTCTCTCTCGTCATCATGAGGTACTGAGGCCACAAAGGGCTCTTCTCAGGCAGCCCTATCTGGGAGGGAGGTCCTTCCCTGGGCTCTTCCTCTGATCTCCAAAGCCTCATTTCCACAGCCCTTGGGGATTCCTCTCCGTGTTACATCCTGCATCTCTCTACAATGCTTCTCAGCCCCTTCCTGTGTCTTCTGCAGGCCCACCTTCAGTCTTTCCCATGGATTCCCCACTGGCAACAAGATAACTTCCACACTCCTCATCGTGACCCCCAAAGCCCTTTCTGCTCTGGCCCTTGCTACCTTGCTCCAATCTCCCCAACAGGCACACTGAGCTTCAGGATTTTTTGTTTGCTTGTTTTTGAGACAGAGTCTTGCTCTGTTGCCCAGGCTGGAGTGCAGTGGCACAATCTCGGCTCATTGCAACCTCCACCTCCTGAGTTCAAGTGATTCTCCTGCCTCAGCCTCCCGAGTAGCTGGGATTACAGGCGCACGCCATCACACCCCGCTAATTTTTTCTATTTTTAGTAGAGACGGGGTTTCACCATGTTGGCCAGCCTGCTTGAACTCCTGACCTCAAGTAATCCATCCACCTTGGCCTCCCAAAGTGCTGGGATTATAGGCGTGAGCCACCGTGCCCAGCCGGGAATATTGAAGTACATGTGGTTCCTGGCACAAAGCAATCTCTCCTGCTTCTACACCTTTGCATGTGCAGTTCCTTCTGTGACTATTTCCTTCTGCTTAGATTAACTTAAAGATTTAGATCCATTTGTACCTCTTCAAGGAAGAGTTTCCTAAACCCTTCTGAGGTGAACTAGGTACTCCCTGCTATGGGTACATGAAGCATTTTTGGGTCTTAACACCTATCACTCCGTATTTGTAACTACCGGTGTACCTGTCTGTTTAACGGAACAAGTTGCTATTCCTTCAGAGGAAGCACTGCGGATGATTCATTTTGTGGCCCCAGCTCTGATCCCAGAATCTGACATGAAATAGACACTCGGGGTTTTTTAAATGTTAAAAAGGCCTATGCTTTGTCAAAACGCTCCCAACAGTAGGTCAAAAGAGTAAAGTGCAAAGTTGTATATTGAGGATAATTTCAATTATTCAAAATATACACATACGTGCCCAGAAAAAATAAATGACAAGGAATGTACTAAATATTAACAGTGGTCATCTCTGACTGGTAAAATTAGGAATGCCTTATATTTTTTATTTTATACTTTATTATATTTTTCCAAATGATTACCATTAGTGTGTATGACTACTTCTACAAACAAAGCAATGGATTTTTAAAAATTCTCTTTGCAAAGCACATATCTGATGAAGGAGCTGTATCCAGAATATATAAAGAACTCCTACACTTCAACAATAAAAAGACTTTGATTTTAAAATGTGCAAAGGATTTGAATAGAAATTTATCCAAAGACATACCAATGGCCAATAAGCACATGGAAAGATGCTCAACATCATTAGTCATTAGAGAAATGCAAATCAAAACCACAATGAGATATCACTTTACACTAACTAGGATGGCTATAACCAAAAAGATGACAATACCAATGTGCATAACAGCACTATTTACAATAGCCAAAGGGTGAAAGCAATACAAATGTCCACAAACAGAAAAACAGACAAACAAAATGTAGTACAGCCATACAATGGACTATTATTCAGCCTTAAAAGAAAATGAATTTTTTTAAAAAGGAATGAAATTCTGACACATGATACAACATGAATTGACCCTGAAAACACTATGCTAAGTGAAAGAAGCCAGAAACAAAAGGACAAATATTGTCTGATTCTACTTATATCGGATACCCACAATAGGCAAATTCATATAGACAGAAAGAATAGAGGTTACCAGGGGCTGCAGAGAGGAGTGCATGAGGAGTTACTGTTCAATGGAAACAGAGTTTCTGTTTGTGAAGATGAAAAAGTTCTGGAAGTAGATAGTGGTGATGATTGTACAACGTTGTGAATATACTCAATGTCAATGAAGTTTACACTTAAAAATGGTTAAAATGGTAAATTTAGGATATGTATATTTTGCCACAATACAAAAATTAAATCCTTTGATATTTGATTTTTGACCAGGCAAATGAATGCTCAGATTAAAGAATCTATTTCCCAGCTGCCCTGCAGCTAGCCATGGCCATGGGACTAAATTTTGGCCAAGTTATCATGTGTAAATTTCAAGAAGTCTTTAAAGGAAAGGCTAGTATGAGGACATGATGGCTAGAGCACAAATACCCATCTTGGATCATGAGGCAGATGCTACATACAGAGGATATGAGAGGAAGAAGATCTAAGCAGCCTGGTTCCCTGATGTGTCCACTCTACCGTGTAGACCCTATCATGTAGATTTCCTACCTCTAATCTTTTTTTTCACTTGAGAAGGAAATACTTTTTTTCTCTAGCTCTTACAGTCCATTCTCCACCCAGCAACCACAGTGATCCTTTTAAAATTTAAGTGAGATTATGTCTCTTCTCTGTTTAGAACCCAAAATGTTTTCTAACTTCATCCAGAATAAAATACAAAGTCTTCATGTCCTTCAGTTCTTCAAAGCCCTTCGTGATTGGCCTCATCTACTCTCTCCCTTTACTACCCTGTCACAACCCCACTGTCCCCCTTTCTATTCCTTAAACAAAAGCAGGCATGCGCCTGTCTGAAGGTCTTTGCTTTCGCTGTTCCCTCTCTTGAAATACTATCCCCTCAAATAACCCTATGGCTAACACCCTCACTTAATTCACAACCCAGCTACATTTTTTTAAAAGTCATAAGTGTACTCCATGACCACCCTCAATAAAACCATATCACACATGTCACTCTTTGCTATTAAATTTCCTCTTCTGCCTTATTTTCACCTATCACTCCACTGACATGTATTTATTTTCTTTCTTCTACCATTAAATTATAAGTAACATGAAGACAAAGGTTTGTATACAGTTTTTCACTATATCCCCAGTCCTTAGAACAGTAACTAGAACAAAGAAATCAATATATAAATATCTGTTGACTATATGAATATATCTTTATAAAGTTCACTATACTTCAGTATAGATTATGACTATTGCAATAGCAAGAACAAAAACTGATGTTTTCCCGTAACCTGCCCAGCTAAAACAACAGTCTGTCATTCCAACTCCTTGTTGAAAAAAAAAAATAAAAAATAAAAGAAATTCTTGGCAGTTTGATGTCCTCTTCAAGTCCACTGATACTATTTTTTTTAAAATAATTATTTTATTTTATTTTTTTTCTTTTTTTAATTTACAATTGTTTTTTTTTCATTATTATTATTATTATTATTATAATACTTTAGGCTCTATGGTACATGTGCGCAACGTGCAGGTAAGTTACATATATATACATGTGCCATGCTGGTGCGCTGCACCCACCAACTCGTCATCTAGCATTAGGTATATCTCCCAATGCTATCCCTCCCCCCTCCCCCCACCCCACAACAGTCCCCGAAGTGTGATGTTCCCCTTCCTGTGACCATGTGTTCTCATTGTTCAATTCCCACCTATGAGTGAGAATATGCGGTGTTTGGTTTTTTGTTCTTGCGATAGTTTACTGAGAATGATGATTTCCAATTTCATCCATGTCCCTACAAAGGACATGAACTCATCATTTTTTATGGCTGCGTAGTATTCCACAGTGTATATGTGCCATATTTTCTTAATCCAGTCTATCATTGTTGGACATTTGGGTTGGTTCCAAGTCTTTGCTATTGTGAATAATGCTGCAATAAACATACGTGTGCATGTGTCTTTATAGCAGCATGATTTATAGTCCTTTGGGTATATACCCAGTAATGGGATGGCTGGGTCGAATGGAATTTCTAGTTCTAGATCCCTGAGGAATCGCCACACTGACTTCCACAAGGGTTGAACTAGTTTACAGTCCCACCAACAGTGTAAAAGTGTTCCTATTTCTCCACATCCTCTCCAGCACCTGTTGTTTCCTGACTTTTTAATGATTGCCATTCTAACTGGTGTGAGATGGTATCTCATTGTGGTTTTGATTTGCATTTCTCTGATGGCCAGTGATGGTGAGCATTTTTTCATGTGTTTTTTGGCTGCATAAATGTCTTCTTTTGAGAAGTGTCTGTTCATGTCCTTCGCCCACTTTTTGATGGGGTTGTTTGTTTTTTTCTTGTAAATTTGTTTGAGTTCATTGTAGATACTATTTTTAAGCTACTTTATCAAACACACTCCATACCTCTATAACAAAACAACTCATTTACATTGTAGGAAACTTAGTAACTCCAGTTAGAAAAGGCAGAAATAGTGTGTCAAGAGAAAACATGGAGACATCAGAGTAAGAAACGGGTAAGAAGTGGAAGTAAATCCAGACTGTCCCCAACTTACAATGGTTTAACTTACAGTTTTTTTTTTACTTTACAATGGGTTATCGGGATGTTGCCCTATCATAAGTTAAGGAGCACCTGTAGAGAACAGATGGGTCCTAGAGGCTAGACAGAACCCCCAAGGGTTAGGTTTGCTTGTGAAAGATCCTAAGGCATCAGGGAATAGTAACCCAAATCTAAATGCATTACAATTTAGGTATCCTCTGTCTTGTCTACTCCTTTGGGAACTCTTCATTCATTCAACAAATGTGAACTGAGCTCAGGGCAGTGGGGATACAACAGTGAGCAAACACAGACAGAAAGGCTGCATATAATTTTTTGAAGGAAAGCCACACAGGTGAGAAATCACTACATCCTATGACTTATGATTGCATCATGTTTCATTTCTTTCGCATTTCTGTGGAAACTACCCTGACTTGATTTTAAAAGTTTATATGAAAACATATAATGAGGTCAATTTTTATAAACTGAATTTCTAAGATAAAAGGATAATATACTTTTCTTATTTAAATAAGGAAACTGAATTAGGATAAAGTGAGAGATTAATAACAAGAGTTGGCAACGATGTGGAGCAACTGGACCCTTCACATGCTGCTGGTGGAAATGTAAAATAGTACAGCCACTTTGGAAAACACTCTGGCAGTTCCTCAAAAAGTTAATCATAGAGTAACCATCAAACTCATCAATTCCACTCCTAGCTATATACTGAAGAGAAATGAAAACAGGTATCTGCACAAAAACTTGCACACAAATGTTCACAGCACAGTTATTCACAAACAGACAAAAAGTGGAAACAACCCAAATGTCCATCAACTGGTGAATGGATAAACAGAATACAATATAGCCATACAATGGAATATTATTCAGCCATACATAAGAATTCTCATGCTACAACATGGATGAGCATTAAAAACATTATGCTATAGGAAAGAAGTCAGTTACGAGAGGCCACATATTATATTATTGTATTTATATGAAATGTCAGGCCAGGTGTGGTGGCTCATGCCTGTACTCCCAGCACTTTGGGAGACTGAGATGGGTAGATCCCTTGAGCACAGCAGTTTGAGACCAGCCTGGGCAACATGGTGAAACCCCGTCTCTACAAAAAAAAAAAAAAAAAACGAAAAATTAGCCGGGCGTGGTGGCAGGAGCCTGTGGTCCCAGCTGCTCGGGAGGCCAAGGTGGGAGAATCACCTGAGCCTCACGGAAGGTTGAGGCTGCAGTGAGCTGTGATTGTGCCTCTGTACTCCATCCTGGGTGACAGAGAGAGACCCTGTCTCAAAAAAAAAAAAAAAAAGAAAGAAAAGAAAAATGATTATATGAAATGTCAGGATTAGACAAATCCATAGATACGGAAAACAGAACAGTGGTTGCCAGGGACCAAGGGGGAAGGAGAAATGGGGCAGGGAGTGGCAGCTAAGGGGTAGAGGGTTTACTTTTGGGATGATGAAATGTTTTGGAATTAGATAGTAATGATGGTTGCATAAGTTCGTGAATATACTAAAAACTACTGAATTGTTTATTTTTGCAGGATGAATGTTAAGTAATGTCTCATTTTTAAAAACTCCTCATGGCTCCACTATGCCTCACCACCTATCCAATACAAATAAAATAATCCAACAGACCCAGCAAAAGACAGCTTGTAGGAACACATCCTTGCACACTACCACACTGTCCTCAAAGCTAGCATTCATAATACTTAATGCTGACCAGCTATTTTACCTTACACTCATCACTTTACTTAATCTTCACCACCACTGTGAGCTAAGTACAACTCTCATCCCTATTTTACAGATGAGGAAACAGAGACAAAATAATTTTCCCAAAGTTAGTCACATAGCTAGGAATCTAAGAGCCAGGCACTGAACTCAGGTCCAACTCCAGTGTTGAAGTTCTTAATCACGTCAAGGGGTAAAGATACATCCTAAAGCATCTTATGATCTTTAAAATATGCTGATTGTCTTAAATCTGTTTTTAAAATCCTGTTTCTTGGTACTCTGGGTTTCTTACACTTGTTGAGTCAAGAAAAGCATGATAGAGAGCTTGTGTCATGAAGGAGCACAGTCATGTCATGCACTAACCATATCATATTAGGAGACTGGAGACTTTCACCCAGCAAGGGACAACATTTTTACTCTTTCATTTTCAATTGTTTTATATGCCTCAACACATCGTTTCACTATGTTTTAATTAGTTCTGAACTTATTGTCAGAATCAAGTCCATATATTCTGACCTAGTTAGCTACAGACTTGACTTAAAAGTCTTGTCAAATACATTATCTTAGCAATTTGATAGAAAAGATTATGGAAAAACAATTAGCACTGTCTCTTTGTATTCATACAGTCTCACTTTCTGGGAGATCCAAGTAGTATAAGAACTCAAGTGAACTGAAAATGTTGTCCTGTTCAATTATACCTCATAATCATATGGGGCCCCAGAGTTGCCATGAGTTCCATCCATATGGTGTTCAGAACTAGAGATAAACTGGGGTTGATCTAGACTACTAAGAGCCCCTAAACAGAAATATGAGGTTAAGAAAGAAAAATCTACTGAGGATCTATTTGCTATATATGACATAAGTACTTCGCATGTGCCAACTCATTTAATATTCATAACTGCCCCATAGCATAAACTGATTTTAACATCATTTTACAGATGAAGAGGCTCCAGAAACTAAGCAAATTTGTCAAGATCGGTCAGCTTGTAAACTGAGAGAGATGAGATTCAAACTTAGGTCTCCTCTGCATTTTCTACTACACCTGCCTCAATTTCATGGACAACATCCATAAAATGTGGATTTTTTTCACTTTTTGTCAGTACAGTTATCCACAATTATCCAGTATAGACATCCACAAAGAGTCCCAAAAGATAACTGTACTGACTTCAGGAAATTTTCTACTATTCAAAGACTAACCCAGAATCTAAAGGGCAGAATGTATCAGAGTTTCAATCAGCTCAAGCTAAATAGTCTGTAAACTTGCTGGTCCTGCCTCCTGCTAATATTCTAAAAGTGGTAACACTCCTCATCAGAATTACGAAGACCTCAAATATTCACCTACCCCATAGTTTTTGTTGTTTAAATCAAACCGCATATGATAATCACTGAATAACCTGGAAACATTTTAATAGATTTCACTTAAACATATAAGATGGATTTGAAGGAGCAAATCCCTATATTAAAATGAAAATGATCATCACACAAAAAATGTAAAAATATGGTAAAACCCAAAGCTCCCTGATAACAGGATGTTTGTCATCTACTGATTACCTCTCTGCAGCACTAGCTACGTGAAAAATGTGCTCATCTTCATTCTGTAACCGTTCTTTTCGCCTTCTTTCAATGTCATGTCGTAGGTCATTTGGATCTATTATTTTGATCAGAGTCTGAGGAATTTTGACAGAAGACAAACCATTCACATTACTTTTAGTTGCACAAAGACCATATCTAACAAGAACCTTAATTACAAGTCCTAGATAAGTTATCTTGTACTCATCCTGCTAATGGTATTGTAAACTAATACAAATATTTTGAGACACAATTGACAATAAACAGCCAGAAAAGTTCCTAACATTGAACCAGGATTCCCACTTGTGGGACTCTAACCCAAAGAAAAGGTTATCTACCTAAATAGATTCAAAACATTATATTTAAAATAACAAAAAACAGAAGCAACTTAAATGTAAAAAAAAAAAATTAAGAGGAAGGGAAGAATGAGTAAATAAATCATGGTAAACTTAAGTCAAAAGAATAATGTACAATCATTTAACTTATGGTAATAAAGACTATGTGGAAGTCAACATAGAAAAGTGCTTATTGAAAAAAGTTAATTAGGCCGGGCGCAGTGGCTCATGCCTGTAATACCAGCACTTTGGGAGGCCGAGGTGGGCAGATCATTTGAACAGGAGTTCAAGACCAGCCTGGCCAACATAGTGAAACCCCATCTCCACCGAAAATACAAAAATTAGCCGGGCGTGGTGATGGGCGCCTGTAATCCCAGCTACTTGGGAGGCTGAGGCAGGAGAACGGCTTGAACCTGGGAGGTGGAGGTTGCAGTGAGCTGAGATCGCGCCACTGCACTCCAGCCAGGGTGACAGAGTGAGACTCAGTCTCAAAAAAAAAAAAAAAGAAAAGAAAAAAGAAAAGAAAGAAAGAAAGAAAGAAAACAGTTAATTAAAACTTAACAAGGGCCAGGTACAGTGGCTCATGACTGTAATCCCAGCACTTTGAGAGGCCGAGGCGGGTGGATCCCTTGAGTCCAGAAGTTCAAGACCAACCTGGGCAACATGGAAAAACCCTGTCTCTACAAAAAATACAAAAATTAGCCGGGCGTGGTACTGCATGTCTGTAGTCCTAGCTACTCAGGAGGCTGAGGTGGGAGGATCACTTGAGCCCAGGAGGTCGAGGCTGCAGTGAGCCATAATTGCACCACTGTACTCCAGCCTGGGTGAGACCAGGACTCTGTCTCAAAACAAAACTTAAAAAGCCTCAATCATAAAAGGTCATAGCGAATTCAGAGATTTTACATAAAAGGAATGTTATTATGGATCAAGTAAAAAGAAAAAAGCATACAAAACTACATATACTATGATAGTGACTACGTTAAAATGCAAGCTATAAGACTGCCAGAAAAGATGACTAAATAATAGTTTGTGCTAAATGACTAAATTATAGGTGATTTTTTAAAAAACCACAGATTTCCTGTAAGTTGATTATAGGACTTTGATGATTAGAAATTGTCTGAAAATATCATTTGTTCAACAAATTAACCTATCTCCATAAATTCAGCAAAAATTATAATCATTTCACAAGTGAAAAAATTATTTATATATTCTATCAGAAATCTATTAAAATATCTCCTCTACAAAGACTCTTTATTCTCAATGAATAAATTAGCAGTTCTTTTAGAACTCGATATAATTCTTCTAAAACAAGAGCCAGTTTTCTTCCCTCCTGGCTAGTCAAGACAGTCTTTCTAATTAGCAAAGAAATGGGGGGTGGGAGGGGAGGTGTTAGGTGGGAACCACATACAACACATGAATAAAGAAATTTAGTCCCTTATTTCCCTTATTTTGCTAGTTCATATTCCACAGAATGTTTCGTACATTCTGCAGTAAACAGAAGGGCAATATCAAATGAAATTTTTCGTTCCTGTGCATTCATTCCACGTACAATTTAAAAATATATTCCACATGATTGCTTTGAAAAAAACAGGTATCTAACATACTTTCCATAAGCTTTACAGTGTGGATTTTGGGGATGAATATCAAATGCTGTAATTGCGTGTCAATTTTACAAAGCTGTTATCCTTAGGGATTGTCCCTCTTAGGGAATATTTTTGTCTTTTGTCAGTATTCTCACTCCAACCTGGCTGATAGTCAGAATCACCCGAAGAGCTTTTTAATTTCAGATTCCTGGGTTTCAATCCTCCTTCTTCATGTACTTTAACGCCCTTTCTCTCCCAACCACCAATCCCCTTGCCATTAGTATACAAACAGTAAGATAATTTCTCATCAAAAATTGTATTCACTAACCTGTTCCGATTCATAGATCACAGCTTGTTTACTCTGAAGCTCGGCCAAAGACATATCTATTCTCCTAAAATAATAAAGGCATAGTACAACTAAATAATTATGTTATACACTGATACCCTGATTCTACTATTACAGAATAGAATTTGAAATAAAGCTAGTATGTTTTGGAGATAGCAAAAGAAACTTGCTGCCAAATAGTTTTTCACCTATATAGCAGTCTCCCAGGATACACATATCCTGTGGAACACACTACAGGGAAGCTTTAGTGGTTCTCAAATCAGTAGTCTGTGTAATCTCAAACTTTGCTCTGGCGATATACTGCATTCTCACATGTATTCAAATCAGCTCACAAGACAAGGTACACCACCTGCTCCAACAAGTGCCAGCAGAAGACACGTGGTTTCATCTGGCTGCCCTCAGAACACCTATTTGTGACCACACGAAGCAACCTGTGATTTCAATGGCTTGAAAACTGTCTTTCATTCTTCTACTGAGGACCTCAGGAAGCAATTACTATTGACAGCAGAAGTGAAGTTAGGTATGTAAGCATCTTCAAAGTCCTACACATTTAAACAACGCTAGTCAATGTTTTCAGTGCATCCTATTCATTCCATCGAAGTGCAGTGGCCAGATAATGCTTAGATTATCCTATTATTTTTGTGCAGGAAATGCAATCCTACAGTCTACAGCAAGCCCAGGTGAGCAGATTCAGAAAGCATCCCCTTCCCAAATCTTTTCTGAGGTGTATCCCCATTAGTTAAATGGGTATAATATGGTAATCAATCATTACCTGTGTATTTCTGGATCTGAATTCAATGTAATTTCATTAACATCTGCCTTGTGTATATCTTGCATTGTTGAGAAACGCTCATGTAAAGTAATGCCAGGTGATGGAAAATAATTTGCTGAAAAAGGAAATGAACAGTTTTATCTCAATGTTAAGCTGATTTCACTTAAAAGATTACATATAAGCACAGAAAGAAGGGATTATTTTTTAAAATTCAACCTGTTTTCTCTTAGAAATATGTGGGACCCAAACTTATTTCACAGACTAATTTGTAGCGCTCATGTGCCTTCCCAAGCCCAAACAAGAGTAAAAACACCTGATTTATTAATCGAAGAATTTTCTATCTGACACGCCTGCTTACTTGTCCAGGGGAAAAGACAATGGCTCTCTCAAAGCAAGGACCTTTCTTCTCCAAGGTAAGACTTACTATATCTGGAAAGTAAAGATGGCATAGAGCTTCACAGTTGAATGAAAATAAAAAGTAACTTCAAAAACAAGCCTGAAACATCAAAACAATTTCAAACAAATACTAAATGTTATGTTTGCATATCACAGAAGGCCTTCTAATGCCACTTTACTTTAATTTACATTAAAGTTCATGAAAACATTTAGAAATCAGCTATGCTACACACTTTTAATAGGATACAGAGAAAGAGAATACACTTGGCCCATCAGAATGCTACTTAAGCAATCCTCTTCCCTAATTTACTGTTCCTGTTCTGGGACAATCTCCTGGATTTTTCTGCAAATCAGCTCCATTTCTGCCAAGAATCACATTTCCTTTGGGTGACAGGGACTGGAGCTGAGAGGATGAACTGTTTCAGACAAACTATGTGCTTTAAAGTAAATACATGCCTTAGTTTGAGGGACGCAGAGAAAAAAACTCATTTTCAAAATATATTTTATGAAGGTAAGAAAGATTAATGCAATTGTCTTGTAGGAAGTACAAAATAAAAAATTTTAAATTCTTGAAGGCCTCCAGTTTGTAATACCTACAACTGCCTTATTTGTGTAGCATCACTGGGGAAAGTTGTTCTATATCACTGAATTTTCCAATTAATGGAAACTCGCCAGAAGCAAAAACAAAACAATGTAATGCAAACCATTAAAAGTATTTATTATGCAACTCCCAGTTATAAAGAATGCCAAAGCAAACTAGAATCTTTCACTGATCACTCAGTATCATCCTTAAGATACAAAGTCCTAGTAATGCCCTCAGGGGGCTTTAAGAATCATAAAATGACCTAGGCTTCCTGATTTCTTGAGTTTCCTATCTGTTTTTTGTTGCTTCTTCCTCCCTGTTAGGTTACCAGTTATTGTTTCTTACTGCTCTCAGTATGCCTTGTCTTTTGCAGCAGCCAGCCTCTCCCTTTCTAACTTGAAAGTTCCAATCTACTAACACTTGAAGCACAAGGTTATTGGAACTAGATATAAAGAACAACTAGGCTCGAATGAATGCCTGATACTCTCTTCAAAAGATTTCCTAATTCACAGTCTAGCTTACAATGAAATATTAATTACTATTAAACTATACTGCAGGTGTTTACCTGTATCTCCTGAATAGTATATTACTTTTGTGTTATCCCTAACGTATGTGCAAAATATACCAACCTTTAACTTGATGGATTATTGTTATGATTTCCTGAGCAAATTCTCCTGTAGGTTTGTTTTCAGTATTCTGAGTTGAGTCAAGATGTTCAAACACTGGATGAAAGTTCTCACTTTTCCTGCCAACAGCAACCAAATCATGTGACATCTGTCTCTCTGTGGAATAGCTAGAAGCAACCCTAGAATAATTTGCAAATGTTTAACTAAATTTGAAACTATTTTGTGGAGAAAATAATTTATCAAAAATTAAGATAGCTACAAAACTAAAAAGATGTATATCTTTTCTTATAATTAAGGCATTAAATTCCATGCCACAAAACACGTACAATAACAAGTAGGAGAAAATAACTACAGATACATGGCTCTGAGTTCTTTCAAATCAGAGGTCATTAAATATTTGCCACTTTAATAATAAAATCCTTCAAATTCTAAATGAAACAATTTTTACTTCAAAAATACAAGATATTAAAGACACTTACTATGCAAAAAGTAATCGATTAGATTATTTTCTACTTCCAAATGGCCAAAACATTGTTAGTCCAGCAAAATTATTTTATCTTGAAATACTACCACACTTTAAAAGCTGATATCAAACATAAGATCCTCTCTAACTTAATAAAAATCCTTATATCTTTGTATCAGTAATAAGAAGCTTAGAATAGTATTTTGAAATAAAATTCTGTTAAGAGATTAACTTAATTACAAAGTCTCACTAAATTCTCAGAAAACAGTCTTAGTTGTTACACAAAGTTATGATTGTTAACACCAGTTACAGTGTTCACTCTCAATGTACCCTTAAAGAAATACTACCATTTATTATATAACCCTGGCTATCTTACCACTTTAATGCCTTCTGAATCTTATAACTTTTGTTAAGAGCTCTCCTGACCTCTGAGTACTTTTACAAACTAATGGTTATGATACAGAGCTAACAATTATTGAGGGCTTACCACATGCCAAACATGGGGGCTTAGAGCTTACCAACATGATCTCATTTCATCTTTACAATAACCCTATGGGGAAGGTGCCACCACCCTGAGACAATGGATGTCTTGGTTGCTTTGTTTCACATCCCAGAGATTGAGCATTCAAATGAACATGTCTTCCAAGTGTCATAATGGAAAACTATACCTTATTCCAAGAATGCTGCACTTGCTTAAAACTACTCAGAAATGCTTTGTCTGCAGGCACTTCATGCATCAATGAAGAAAGTTTCTCATTATTTTATATTTATATCTCATTTTGGACCCAAAATGGCACTAATCAGCTTGTACCTATCTTATTCCTCTGTACTTAACTCTAAATTGCTTTTGGCTCTTCTCAAAAATCAAGTTCATTGTCTAAAGAATTGACATTTGCAACTGCTGGGGTTCTTAATGGCTATATTACAGGCTCAGAAGATAAATCCAAAAGACAGCCCTGAAGTATGTTTTAAATAACAGGACATCACTGGAATAAATAGCTCATCATATAGCAGAAAGCAAACAGATAGATGTGTCTGGGGGTATGAGTGCACGCATGCACATATGTACTTATTTATTTAAGTCATGTAACAGCCATATATCCAAACTGCTGCAGGGTTATGAGGGGCTTACAGATATTCTTTAAAAATTTTAAGTCCTCTAATAAAATGGTTTTGAGCGTCTATTTATAACTTATCAGAGGAAAGGCTTCCATCTGACTTTCCGTGCTCCCTGCTCTCAGACCAGCATTGCCAGGGACAACTCCCTGCCAAGGCAGAAACACAGAAAAGTAATCATGCAGCAGGTTGACCGCACTGCTGTGGTTTCGTTGATTCATTAGAAGGACTTTCATTAGAAAGAAGGCCCATTTCCCTTCTTTCCTTCTAATTTGCTCCAAGCTTCCCACTGTGTATGTGATAACTAGCTAAGAGACATTTGCTGGCAAATGTTAGAACACCCCATAACGACCTCCACTAACAAAGAATTACAAATGCTCTCTGTTTAAGGGGGTTTAAAGTTACAAAATTCCTGTGCCATACCAAAAAAAATAGCCTTTAAAAACATTTTATAGGAGGAAAATAGTATATTTAAATAGAACTATACAAATGGTGCATCCACAAGAGGAAATCAGTTGATAAGGTTTTTTCTGGCAGCCTCAGTTTATCCCAAGAGGAAATAAGCTGATAAAGATGTTCAGTTTTCCAATGGGTAATTATTAACATTTACTTATAATTTCTTACAAATTACTGCTGAAACTCTTGTCCCCACTCCATGCTCAATCCTCAATCCATAGGAGTTACATACTTTGAAGCTATTATATATTTAATTCCTGAAATCTTAGTGTTTAAACTTGTTATCCATTAAAATTTATCCTAGAGTTCCTCTACTACAAGATCTTTAATTAAAAATTAAAATTATCATTTTCTAGAAAATATACATTAACATAACCTCCAAATTTTAGTCTTTTAAAAACAATTATGATACTTTTGGTACAAGAAAAACCCTCTTTAGACTTGAGAATGCAAAATGTTCTAAATATTTATATTTGTAAATGTAATCATCTTTTGGTTCACATTTTACTTTTTACTATTTCCTATGGCATGGATTAACAAGTTAATAATTTCAGTAAATACCCCCAAAGCAAGTAGTTAAGCCAAAAAGATCAAATGTTCTCATTTGAGATGCATTTTAGACAATTTAAAAAATTAAAATACAGCCAAAAACCTCTATTCTAATACTATTTCTGGTACCAGTTTCATTAAACCTTCCAAGATCCTTTGTTCCCTCAACTGCACTTTCCTCGTTTATTTTTCTGTTTAAGGATATTTCCACCGATGTTCTCCCTGAGCGTTGTGGGTAATAACCAAGAAAACGTAAAAAGCTACATTAAACCTTAATTTCCTGTTGCATACACTTAGGACTCATCAAAGAAACGAACTGCATGGCAAAACAGCAACAAAAAACCCAACAACAACCAAAACCAACAGATTCCCCTGCCCTCTGGAAGCTTCTAATATATATCAAAATCCGTATGACACATATAAAGTTTTCCTTTCTGTCTTCTTCCAACTAATAACTAACATTTCATACAGCATCTTACAGTTCATATAAGGCACTTTCCCAATTACAGTCACATGCAGCATAACGACGTTTCCATTAATGATCACTTAAACGATGGTGGTACTGTATTTCTAGTGTACCCTTTCTATGTTTAGATATACGAATAGTTACTGATGTGTTACAATTGCCTACAGTATTGAGTACAGTAACATGCTGTGCAGGTTTGTAGCCTAGAAGCAATAGGCTCTACCATATAGCCTAGGTGTGTAGTAGGTTACATCACCTAGGTTTGTGTAAATACACTCTATGATTTTCAGACAGTGGCAAAACTGCCTAACAAGACATTTCTCAGAACGTATCCCCATCATTGAGCAATGCATGACTATATATAATTTGCTCCTGTCTTCCCAAGAACCAATTTAGAAATTGTGGAGTTGATGGAAAAAGTTCACGGAGATTGCTCCTCCCTAATTCCTCATCTCATTACTTTTTGCACAAAAGTCCTCTAGTGGGCCTCACCAGCCCCAACATGCATTCAGTCTACCTCATAGACGGCAATCCTCCAGCGGCCAGAACTGGGCTGCTGGCCCTCTCCTATCAGCTGATAATGTCAAATCAGGCTGGCAGTCGCAGCATTCTTACCTTTCAGTCTCCTTTCCCTCTATTCCTTTTCACTGACTGCTCAAAACCACACAGGTCAAAGTTCATGTGTATGTTTTTCTGCCATTGTTAACCTGTAAATATAAAATTTCTTTTGCCTCCATGTGTCTGAATACACCAGCCTTTGAAGCCTAGCTCACATGTCAACTACATGATGCCTCTCTTCAATCTCCCAGCTTGGTACCACCCATCTTCTGCCGAGTCACACATGCACTCCAATAAACCAAAGGAGGAGGAACCTAATCGTATGCAGCTCTATAGTCCCAGGGCACCCTAACAGACTATCTCACACAGGGTAGGCCCTCAAAAAATACCCACTGAATGAATAAATAATGAATCAAAAATGACTTGGTCAATTCGAAATGAGTGTTTCAGCTACAGAGATGATAAGGTCAAGTGCGGTGGCTCACATCTGTAATCCCAGCTACTCGAGAGGCTGAACACTTTCGGAGGCCGAGGCAGGAGGATTGCTTGAGCTCAGGAGTTCAAGACCAGCCTGGGTAACATAGCAAGACCTCATCTCGACTAAAAATAAAAAAAAAAAAAAAGCCAGTCATGGTGGCGTGTGCCTATAGTCCCAGCTACTCGAGAGGCTAAGGTGGGAGGATCGCTAGAGCCCAGGACATCAAGGCTGCAGTGAGCCGTGATCACACCACTGCACTCCAGCTTGGGTGACAGAGCAAGACTCTGTCGAGAGAGAGAGAAGACTTCAACATTTTATTTTTATTTTTGAGACAGGGTCTGGCTCTGTCACCCAGGCTGGAGGGGAGTGGCGTGATCTCGGCTCACTGCAACCTCTGCCTCCTCAAGCCAACCTCCCACTTCGGCCTCCGGATTAGTTGGGACTATAAGTGTGCACCACTACACCTGGCTAATTTTTGTATTTTTTGTAGAGATGGAGTTTCACTATGTTGCCCAGGCTAGTCTCAAACTCCTGAGCTCAAGGGATCTGCCTGCCTCAGCCTCCCAAAGTGCTGGGATTACAGGTGTGGGCCACCATGCCCAGCCAGACTTCAACATTTTAATTGAGGCCAATTTAATTTTGTTTTTTTTTAACTTTCTTGGCTTTTATTTTTATTTTTTGCTTAACTTAGACCAATTTGAATTTAATATTTTAATATAAAATTTCTAATATATACTAAAGTTCAGAGATGAACATGATGAGCCTCCATGTGTCTGTCAACTCAGCTTCAATGGTCACCAACACATGGCCAATCCAAGCAGACTCAAAGACCCAGGAGGAACTGCAGGTTAATTTGGTCCCAAAAGGTTATAGCCAAGTGACCTGCCCAATGTCACAAAGCTGATCAGTGGTCCATAGGAAGACAAAAACCTATGCACTCTAACTGCCAACAGAATCCTTACACAAGGCCCCCTAAGAGACACGAAGAGAAGCTAGGGTCAAAAATAGGAATGAAAGGGAACCTTCTCTCAATTAATTTTTGATTTTAAAATGCATATGAGAAATTAAAAGTAGGGGAGAACTTTAGTTTTCTATGCTATATAACAGCAAGGTGGCAGATTTGGGTATAAAAAATATCCCCACCTGCAGCTTATTTTGCCTCCAGCGGAACAGTGTCCATCATAGGTAAACTTATGTGACTAGGTTCCCTTCCTTCAGTCTCAGTTATGGCTTTTCACATTGTTCCCTGCCTGCGTGATACCCATTTCCTCAGAGTGTCAGGGTCCCAATGTCCTTTGGGGCCCATTGCCCACCTCATCCCCTTTCCAACTGGGAAAAGAGCTGATAGGGGTAGAGACACCCCTCTGTGTCTCTTCAGTGGGAAATAAAGGATTAGACACAAATGTGGCCAATGTACTCAGTCCACCATCAACTCTGATAGCTATGAATGCTGATGGACAACCTTCCCCATGTCCCAGGTGTCTCGTATCAGCTTCCCATGAGATCAAAGGAGCCTCTGATCCATCGGCAGCAGCTTATTCTGCTCCAGATATTAGTACCACCTCCTCCCTCCTCCTCTTCCTTCCTGGCCTAGCCAAGGGTCAAGCCCTCACCCACTCAAGCCCAACATTAAACTAACACCTGCATTTGTCTTCCCCAAAACTTCCAGATGCATACATACAACAGTTCATGTTTTGCATATGTAACAACCTTAGTAGAAATTTTCATACTGTGATTCCCTAACTTACATTCTGAAACATATAATTATGACTCAGATGTAATTTCTGATAATGAAGTTTCTGACAGAGTGGATCATTAGAATACAGTCTTTCTTAACAGAAGCATTAACTATGCAGTGAACATTCAAGCAAGTGTTTACCTACTGCTGTTCTAGATACAAACTAGAATCTAAAAAAATCACAGTGATAACCTTATGTTTTCAACCATACTGATAATTGGAAGAACAAATATCAATTCTCAACCAAAGCTAAGTAAATAAATGCACAAAATTAGCCATCTTAGCATTTCCAAAAAAAAGCAGATAAACTCTCTAGATGTTAACCAATAAATAAACTTCTCTCTGCATTCTATGATTATTTTACTCTTTTCTAGAAAAGAAAAATCTAATTTATATTAATAGTTGAAAACATAATTCTACCGAGGGCATTATCTTTGTTTTATGGATCAGTCCACATATAATTAAATCCAAACCACAAAATTCATCCACAACCCATTCACCAGGAAATAAAGATTTTGTTGACTATGACGCTTTATCATACTGAAAAGATGCATATATTTGCTCAGTTATTTATTTTTCAGGTCTTTGAACAGAGAGGATTTGCAGTGGAGGCTATTATACAAGCGATCCTGCAGGCCCTGGGCAGGTATTCAAATGGCCCTGGTATGCCGCCAGACACCAGTGACAGATTATGAGATTTCACAATATCATAGTTTATAAATTCAAAATAAAAGATGCAGCAGTCTCCATTTTAAACTCATTTTTGTGACACATGATAAAGATCAAGCTTCCATTTCTCATATCAAATTATAAAATTAACTGTTCAGTATCTCTAATGAGGTCTATTAAAATAAAACTCTTCAAAACTGGTATTTCTAGCATTCTTTAAAAGTGTTACAATTTTAAAATTCTCTTTTAACTATAACACACTTCATTATTAAATATGGGGGTATCATTACTTTTATTTTTTTAGTTTTTATTTTTGAGACAGGGTCTCGCTTTGTCACCCAGGCTGGAGTGCAGTGGTACAAACATGGCTCACTGCAGTCTCGATCTCCCAGGCTCAAGCAATCCTCCCACCCCAGCCTCCCAAGTAGCTAGGACTACAGGCACATGTCAACACACCCAGCTAATTTTTGTATTTTTTGTAGAGATGGGGTTTCATCATGTTGCCTAGGCTGGTCTCGAACTGTTGAGCTCAAGCAATCAGCCTGCCCCGACCTCCCACAAATGCTGGGATTACAGGCGTGAGCCACTGCACCTGGCCACATCATTACTTTTATTAAAAAGTTAAAGATTTTTATGCATTTGATTGTATATAATTTTACCTCAAAAGAAAAAAGAGGAACTATAAACAAAATGTATAAGGTAATGGGAGTATACTGACATTTGCGACTTACTTTGAAAAATATCCAAAAAATAAGGTGGAACAATAGATGAATAGATAGATATGTAATTATGAAAGTAAACTGTTAATCGTAGACTTTAGGTGGTGAGTATATAGGCGTTCACTGTAGAATTTTTTCAGCTTTTCTGTACGTTTGAACATTTTCAAAATAGAATGTTGGATAGAAAAAAAGCTTAAGGCTGGGCACGGTGGCTCATGCCTGTAATCCCAGTGCTCTGGGAGGCCAAGGAGGGAGGATCACATGAGGCCATGAGTTTGAGACCAGCCTGGGCAACATAGCAAGATTTCTATTTCTACAAAATAATTTTTATTAGCTGGGTGTGGTGGTGCACGCCTGTAGTCCCAGCTACTCAGGAGGCTGATGCAGGAGAATCACTTGAGCCCAGGAGTTCAAGGCTGCAGTGAGCCATAATCGCGCCACTGCACTCCAGCCTGGGTGACAGAGCGTGACCCTGTCTCGAAAAGAAAGAAAGAAAAGTATGTATGTTATATGTTATATATGTATATCTCATAGCCATCAGGATGTAATCCAATAATCCAAGCTCCCTTTTTTTTTTTTTTTTGAGACAGAGTCTCACTCTATTGCCCAGGCTGGGGTGCAGTGGCATGATGATGGCTCACTGCAGCCTCAAACTCCTGAGCTCAAGCGATCCTCCCACCTCAGCCTCCCAAAGTGCTGGGATTACAGGCATGAGCTACTGTGCCCAGCCCTTAAGGTAACGTTCTTAAACTTGGTACTTACAGAAGCTTTTGTGCTTTTAAGATGAAGAACTAGTAGGAGATATAATAGCACAAAATTATTTAAGACATATGTAAAAAGATGCAAAATTATTAATATGATACCACAGCAGTCATGTGTAAATATACATAGAAAAATAACTAGACTAAAATGCAAATAAAATTGTTGTGGAGTAGTAGAATTATGGGTGATTCCCCCCCTTTATTTCTTGAACTTTCTGTAATATAATCATACTTATAAATGCTTTCTGAGCACATATATATATGCACATATGTATATTTAAAAATATTTTCTACAAGTGCAATGAATGTAAAAGAACTATGAGGTGGGGTGTTGCCATGTCTAAATTTAAGAAAAGGAACAGGGGCCAGGTACAGTGGCTCAGGCTGGTAATGCCACTGCTCTGGGAGGCCGAGGAGAGAGGATCATTTGAGGCCAGGAGTTTGAGACCAGCCTGGGCAACAGAGAAAGATTCCGTCTCTACAAAAAAAGAAAAAAATTAGCTGGGCATGGTGGCATGCACCTATAGTCCTAGATACTCAGGAGGCCAACACAGGAGAGGCAGGAGGATCATCTGAGCCCAAGAGTTTGAGGTTACAGTGAACTGTGATCATGCCACTGCACTCCAGCCTGGGCAGCAGAGCAAGACCCTGTCTCAAAAGAAAAGAAAAGAAAAAGGAACAAAAAATATTTTGTTTTACAAAAAAGGACTTGTGGGTTTACCTCCCTCCCCATTCTACCCTTTGGATTTTGTTTTCTCTCATTTTTGGTTCAAATACAAATGAGTCAAGCATGAATATAAACATACCAAATCAACATGGCCCACCCCTTTTTCATTCACATACTGGTAGTGTATTAAGGTCATGAACAGTTTTAGCTGTTTAGTTTTAGGCCAACTGCAGTGCCTTATTATTCTCAGAATCCATAAATGGAAGTAATATTCATCAAGGAACAAAGCACGTGAGTCTGCTTTTAAGAGAATATAACCTACAACAACAACAGTGTATTTTTTTAAAGAATCATTAAGGGCTAAAGTAAATGTCTTATAACTAGGTATCTTCCCAGATTATGGTATAATTTCCTCTACCTGGGAGAATCTAGTTAGTTGAGCCCCAGTCATTATGAGATGGCAGCAAAAACCACATTAAGTCACCTGCCTTGTTGAGTCATAAGGGAACACGTGGATTTGAGCCCGAGCCACTCTGACTTAGACAAGTCACTTCATCTCTCAGGGCCGCGCTTTCCTCCTGTATAAAACTAGGGCCTGCTAAGGTCCCTTTCAGCTCAAAAATTCTCTGAATTTCAGGCAACAGAGAGCACAGACTCCGAGAAACTGAGCAAGGACTAGGTTTTCTTTAACTCTACCCAGCTAATCCTTGCATAAGGAAAACCTGGCAGCATAAAAACACGTGAATTCGTGAAGAGGAACAACTCCACAGAATGCCCCGCATCCAAGAAGCATCTGGAGATAGGATGTGGAAACAAGGAGACATGAAATCGCTCCCATGTAACTAATCACAGGAAACAGCCTCACTACAGGGCTTTTTTTTTTTTTTTTTTGGGAAAATTCTTGGCAATCCCTCCCACTCGATGGACTCTAAACACACTATTAATTCCATTTTTGAAGCTGCAAATAAAGATTGTAGAAACATTATTAAATATCATAAAGAAAAAACAAAGATAATACCTGAATGTATCTACTGTTTTCTTCACATCTACTTTAACTGTAAGTGATTTCTTCCTAAGATTGATAGGCGAGGGTTTCACATCAGAAAGTTTTTGACTTTTATCAAGTTGGTTACTGGAAGAATTGCTCTCTTTTCTACAATCCCCTTCTTTCTTTATTTTTTCCTTCCGTTTGTCATTACTAGATCTCAAATCAACATCATTTTTATTTGAATAAGTACAGGCAATGCTGTCTTTCTTAGACGGTTTAAAAGGTTCTTTGACTTGTCCATCTTGAGTCTCTCTCCCTCTTCCAGTATTAAAACAATCTAACTCTCTATTTAGAGGGCCTTTTTGAAAACTGTATTTTCTATCTTCTTCCTTACAGTACTTCTGAGTTCTCCCATCAGAAAAGTCCTGGTCCCCATCCAAGAGCTTAGGACGTTTGTGACGATAGTCATAGGACACTTTGGTTGCTGAACTGGTCTCTGGGTGTTCCCTCTCAGCATGTCGATAAGTTTGGGGCCCAAGGTTCCACTGGTCTGTGTCCTCTTGGTAAGGTGGGAGGGAATGCTCGGGCTTCCACTTTGGGTTCCTGGCAGGCTCTCTGCTTTCATACCTCTCCACATCTTTAGGTCTTTTTGATGTGTGTCCATATTTTCTGAAATCACGATCCTCAGGATACCTGTGTTGACATAAAGCAGGTTACACTTGCAATAGAGAGAAGAAAGGGAGAATTTATATGTGTAGAATGTTGGGCAGCATGGCTTTAAATGCAGAATGCAGTGGCAAGTTAATCTATAATCCCTTAAGCCAATTCTACAGGCACAAGGCAGTTAAAGAGGAAAATACCATCTTTTAAAAGTATTCTAGCCATCAACATGATTTACTCTAAAAAGAAATATTTCACTACTACCAGTACCCCATAACTAAATTACAATGCTTTTTGTCTTTTTAGACAAAAGCTTTTCAAGGTGGTTATCTTCAACCATAAAGTAAACAGACCTTTTCACTTGAGGCTTTATATTAAATTACCGAGGTTTAATGTTTTCCTATACCTCTTCTGAAATGAGCTCCTTGTCTCAAAGTCTTCAGAGCCTCTTCTAGTTGACTGGGAGTATTTTTCTTCTTGTATCCTCTGGTGCCTCAACTCATCTTCATGCCACTTTCCTTCAAATCTAAAAGAATCTGCTATTGACCTCTGAGGTGGTTTCCCTCCTTTTCCACTTCCTCTAACTCTGTGGTCATCAGGACTATACCCTCCTTGCACTTTCTGGGGATAAGAATTCCTCTCATGCTCTTTGTAGGGTATACCCTCTGAGTATTTGGGCATATACTGAGCTCTCCTGTTACTGTCCCCTCTTCCAGGCGAATATCCTCGGTGAGGCTTATACATATAAACATTTTCTAAAGAGTTTCTTATGTTAGGGGAAGGTGATCTATGTTCATAAGACTGGTAATATATATTTCCACGAGAGGGAATCCTTGGTTTACTCTGTCCATGTTTCTCACTGTCCATTCTCCAAGCGACGGGTCTTTTTGGATCCTTCCTATATTCACAGCCATAATGCCCGTGTGAATGTCTTTGCTTGTAGTGTTCAGCATTTCTAGGTACTGGTGATAAAGACCTATGTAAACAAACACAGAAAAGTGTAATTCATTTAATCAACTAAGTGTGTCTCAATATGACCTACCAAAAACAGTTGCTTTTCCTAGGATCCCTCGGCTTCTTCCACTCAAACTAAATTCATCAATTTGCTACATCTGCATTCTAAATTGTACATTTGGGGATCTGATTATGGTACTGCCCAATCAACAAGCATACTCTTTTCCATCTGAACTAAGGTATTCCATGTGCTTATCCAAATGAGCTGAGCACACCTGTCCCATTGGAGGAGGGCCAGCTTAGGTGCACAGCAGGATCAATTTTGGAAGACTGCTGACAGCAAAGTTCTGGCAAAAGAAGATGCAGTGACTTCAAAGGGCTAGTCAGCAAAAGCTTACATCCGGTTCAAAGGCCAGGTAAGAAACAAGCAGGAAGGCAAGACTCACACAAATCAATGTGTAGGAGGGTCTCCAGCAAACTGAACATTACCTCTGACAATAAATTAGAGTCTAAGATTTAATGATGCTACAATTCAAACTCAGACCCAAGCCAGGCCCAGAGTTTCTCCAGCTGATTGTCTACTTTCTCTACTAAGGCTGTATCAAGGAGCAAAACATATGTACTTAACCGGGGGAGAAGGGGGAACAAGAGGCTCTTAAGACTTGAATCTCACGCTTAGTTCCTCCAGAAATACCTCTAACATAGGTAAGTTGCTTTTCTTTCCCAGATCTGTTCCTTTGCATTTCTATGGAAAGATGTGCTGTTCGAACAGAGCTTGTAACTTCGGTGAAGTTATACTTTAAAGCAGCTATAATGCTCTCCAAGGACAGCACATCCTTTCTGGAACTACCTTCTCCATACCTCAGCATTGCCAACATTGAGGCTTGTGTTTCCACTAAGGCGGAAGGCTTCTGTATCCAGGGAAACCAGTCTGGGTTGCCTAGATGTAAAGAGAGGTGTGCCACTATCTGGGACACAATAAAGTTCCATTTTGCACCTGGGGACCTTTCACCCCACCTGAGCTGCCCAATTTCTCCATCTCCTCCCTGAGGATTTAATGTCTTCTAATCAATGAGGAAGCGATCCTTGCAGCTTCTGTTATGGCTCTCTCTTAGAAGCCACCATGGAGTTGGCGCAACCATGAGTGAAACCCTTTCCTTTCGATAAGTCTGTGCCCTCCCTACAAGAAAGGAGGGAGATCTACCTTCCTCATGTACCTACTAGGAGTTATATACTGAACTTGGCAATATTGCCCTCTGGAGTCATCAAGCTAGACATACCGGCAAGTGTTATTTAGCTAAAGCAGAAACTCTGCCATCCAGCTGGCTACACCTCATCACAGGAGGAAGCAAGTGGAGCCTCTGAGGACTTCCTGGAAGATTTCATCTCTTTCACAGCCAAGGAGAAAAGCTGGCAGCCAGAGTCAAAGGTCTTCCAGTCTGGACGGAATTCCCAATAATTTACTTTTAATCCTTACTTCACATTCAATATCGGTTTGATATGCTATTTTATATGTTTCATTGCACAGTGTCCCTTTCCTCTGAAGAAGGTTGCTGGAACAGTTGCTATTGTTTTTGGTTTTCCTAAAGGAATAAAAAAGACTCAAGGAGTCTGTTGAGAGACAATTCTCCACAGTCTCTTGAGTTCTGCACGCCTTGCGAGCACCCTGTGAGCAGAGGCACTGACGACCTTTGTTCTAAGGCAGTGTTGCAAGATAGAGATAGGGTCTCACTCAGGGAAAAGGGCTGATGTGTTTGCTGTCCAGGATAATAAAATAAATGTCTCCTCCAAGGCAAAGGCTGCATGGGTTTATCTGCAGCCCCTGATAAGGGACTCATGTTCCTCAGTTGTACTATAACCCCATTGCCTGTATGGAAAGCTCGCTGCCTCACAGCATCCATCCAGTGAGTGGCTCTGCAGTGCCAGCCCTCACGGGACCCAGAGGGTGGGGGGAATGACAGGAACATGAAGCTCAAGCTGCTTGCTACACTCTGAGTAATAAAGGCCTTTGTCTCTGACCCAAGAGTGCCCTGTGGCAGGCTAATAATGTGTTAGTTTGCAAGTAAGGTAAAATATCAGATCCTTTATAGTTTTTAACAAAGAAACCTGAGAAGGAACCTGGAACTCAGGCACTAAGCTTGGCAGGGTCTCTTGTGTCCCTCACCAGCGCCTTTTGTCTTATCAAGAAATGACCTCTGTGGGCCGGGCGCGGTGGCTCACGCCTGTAATCCCAGCACTTTGGGAGGCCGAGGCGGGTGGATCACGAGGACAGGAGATGGAGACCATCCTGGCTAACACAGTGAAACCCCGTCTCTACTAAAAATACAAAAAATTAGCCGGGCGTGGTGGCGGGCACCTGTAGTCCGAGCTACTCAGGAGGATGAGGCAGGAGAATGGCGTGAACCTGGGAGACGGAGCTTGCAGTAAGCTGAGATCACGCCATTGCACTCCAGCCTGGGCGACAGAGCGAGATTCCATCTCAAAAAAAAAGAATAAAAATAAAAAAGTAAAAATAAATGACCTCTGTGATACCCTGTTAAAATCATTCACTTCTATACATTCCCTTTTCTTTCTCAAGTTCCTTGCCATTACAAGTTGCTCCTGTGAATTACAAA
Source organism: Pongo pygmaeus (assembly GCF_028885625.2). Lineage (NCBI taxonomy): Eukaryota > Metazoa > Chordata > Mammalia > Primates > Hominidae > Pongo > Pongo pygmaeus. Next base: position 20,495,383 of record NC_072396.2, read on the forward strand.
ATGAAAACTGTTGACAAAATGATTGATTAGTTACTGCATAACTGAAACGCATAAGCAAAATGGGCAAGTTATCTTAACATGAAAAATCTTGGTCTGCCTTTTTTGTGTGAAATGATGGTCCTTTTTAAGTCCCAGAAAATACTAGTCACATTTACAGCTCGGTGCCTTTGCTCCTGCTCTCTCCCTTAACTAGAATATTTCTCTTCACTCTTTATGTCTTTAGAAGTTCTACACATCCTGAAATGCCCAGATAAAATTGTTTTCATCTCTTCTTTGAAGACTTTCTTAGCACCCCCGTTTCCCTCCACAAAAACAGAATTATTTCCTCCCTAGAAATCCAGAATCCTTTGTCCCAATAAGTAGCACAGCATTTTCCCCACTGTATCATAGTTGGCCATGGTGTCAATCTCCCAGCCCAACCACGTGCTTGCTGAGGCCAAAGAAGATGGCATATTTGCCTTTGTAGCCCAAGAACCTGCCTGTAGCAGGTGTACAATAAAGACCGGTTAAATTGTTCCAATCTAATTATACATACTTTTGATACTACCAAGAAGGAAAGAGGAGAAATGGACTATAATTGAACTATTCAAAACTCTATTATTCTGCCATGAAGAAGAAAGAGAAAACTCCCTATTTTCTAACTCGAAATTTCTTTAAACATATTAATTATGAAAAAATAAAATGAAATCCATACTGAGGAGTTCTAAACTACTCACTAATTCAAAAAATGTAATACTCTCAAAGATGTTTCTCACTCTCTCTTGCTGTGGCCACTGCATTGCTTTTCATTATGGATTAACTCTAGCCACCTGCTATGATTAAACAAAGCTGTCAGCTAATAGAATGTAGAAATACAACCTCTACTATGATAAAGTACCTACTGTGAATAACCAGGTCCCATGAGCTTAAGTGTTTACTAGTACTGGTGAAATTGAAAGTCACAGCACATCCCAAATCCAAGCTTACTCTGCTAAGAACTGCTCACCTGTGTTTCCACCTGGGGGATCTAGATCGTGACCGTGCCATCCTTTGACACGTGAGCCACTATCCACTTTTTACACTGCAAAGAAACACAGGATTAGCAAGTTTGTAGAAAGAGCCTACAATTTGATCTAAAACATAGCGAATGCTGCCAATCTACTTAAACCCTTTGTGCCTCAGCTTCCTCATCTCCAACATGGAAATAATAATAATAGCACCCCTTCTTATTGGAATGTTGTCAGGATAAAATGAATTAAATCAGGGGTCAGTAAACTTTGTCTGCAAAGTGTCGAATAGTAACTATTTTAGGCTTTGCGGGCCATATAAGGTCTCTGTCACATCTGTTTCTTTTTTTTAAAGCAACTCTTTAAAAATGTAAAAATGTGACAACATTGAGATGTGTCGTAAGTGTAAAATCCACATCAGATTTCAAAGAGTTCATATAAAAAATGTAAAATATTTTATTAATGTATTTCTAATATTAACTACATGTTGAAATATTTTGAATATACTAGGTTAAAGGCACTGTATTGGTCAAATTAAAAAAATAAAAGTACAAAAACTATTTAGCTCAAGTGGGTCATACAAAAATAGGCCCGGCAAGTCAAATGCATTGTAGTTTAATGACCCCTAAATTAAATCATAAAAAGAGCTTATTGGTGTCTGGCAACAGCAACTGCTAAATAAGTATTCCAAAAAGGAAAAATTACCCAAAATTCCTCTATCTGAATACAAGCACTATTACTTTACTGTCTTTCACCATGTACAGAAACACTTCATATAATCACAGTTTAAATGTTTAGGAATACGTGATGGTATACTCTGCTTTTTAAATTGTTGAATTCTAAGAATTACAATTTCTTCTTTTAAAATATCTTTTTTTTTTTTTTTTTTTTTGAGACAGGGTTTTGCTCTTTCTCCCAGGCTGGAGTGCAGTGGTGTGATCACAGTTCACTGCAGCCTCAACTTCCCAGGCTCCAGCGATACTCGACCTCCCAAGTAGCTGGGACCACAAGCGTGCACGACCGCACCTGGCTAATTTTTGTATTTTTTGTAGACACGGGGTTTTGCCATGTTACCCAGGTTGGTCTGGATCTCCTGTGCTCAAGCAATCCTCCGACCTTGGCCTCCCAAAGTGCTGGGATTACAGGCGTGAGCTACCACATCCGGTCAGAACTACAATTTCTAATACTCAACTGCTGCCTAACTTTCCACCAGACAAATATGCCCAAAATGTAATTGAACATTATTAGACATTTAGTTTGCTTCTGGTTTTTTGCTAAAACAAATAATGTCAAATAAGTAAATTTTAAAAGGCACTTCTAAATTTGATTTTTCAAATATTCTTCAGTCTTTAAAAGAAACTGATAGCTTCAGAAACTGAATTTTAAAAACACATAAGTAGGTATAATCTCCTATACTAGCTATTATTTACAACTCAGTAGTCCTCCTCAGTTCTGATACGAATATTAAATAGTTCCTAACTTAGTGGTCCCAAACCCCTGGTGGCTTCTAGAACGACTGCCATGGGCTCATGAATTATCATATAGCTACCGTGCACAGACTACAGAATAAATAAGCATATGTCTCATATATTATGCACCTCGATTTTGCAAATTTCTGAAGATACTACGGTGAAACTAAAATATAAAGGCTTCTTGTCACTATGCAGTTTTTCCACCCACAGATACAAAAAGTACAATTATTACATAGACATCAGTTTAAAAGGCGGTCCTCATACTCGAACATTTGCAAACTACTGTTATCCTCAATTTCAAAAGAAAGTAAAAGCATATCAAGTCAAAGAACTTGAACTAGATCACTCATTAGAGGAAGTACAATCAATTCAATTCATTTAGTTATACATAGCCTCTTTCTAAAAAGATTTTCAGGCTAAGAACAATTAGCTTACAAAGTATTATGAAATTAAAACACTAAAGGAAAAAACGTTTACTTAGTAACTAAAAGTATCAAAATGTATTCATTTAACAAATTTTGCTGTGTACCAATTATTTGCCAGACACTGTTCTAGAGCTATAGCAGTGAACAAAAACAGACAAAACTTCCTGCTCTGATAGAGATTACATTCAATAGGAAAGCTTATAATTTAACTAGATAAACTCTGGGTATCAGTTCATACCTATTAAATTTAATGAAAATAATAAACCCAAAGGTGGTAATTTTTTTTGGGGGGGTGGGAACAAAAATATTGCTGATGATAATGAGAAAGGAAAATTTTTCTGGAGCATAATCTTTTTTCCATTTTTAAAAACAAAACATATTTATTGATATTGAATTCACATGCCATACAATTTACCCATTTAAAAAAGTGTACAATTCAATGTTTTTTAGTATATTCACAGTGACATACAACCATTATCACTGTCTAGTTGTAGAACATTTTCATCCTCCCAAAAGAGACCCCATTAGCAGTGAATCCCCACTTCTCCCCTCCCCTGCTTAGCCCGTTTCTATGGATCTGCCTATTCGAGGCATCTCATACAAATGGAATCAAACAGTATGTAGTTTTTTTGTGACTGGCTTCTTTCACTTAGCATGTTTTCAAGGTTCACCTGTGTTGTAGTATGTATCAGTACGTCATCCCTTTTTATGGTAGAATAATAGACATTTCATTGCATGGGTACACCACATTTTGTTCATTCATTCACCTCTCCATGCATATTTGGGTTGTTTCTACCTTTCAGCTATTATAAATAATGCTCTTACGAACATTTGTGTACAAGTTTTTATGTGGACATATGTTTTCATTTCCTTCGGTATATACCTAGGAGTGGAATTACTGGGTCACTTGGTAACTCTATGTTTAACTTTTTGAGGATCTGCCAAACTTTTCCAAAGTAGCTGCACCATTTTACATTCCCACCAGCAGCATATGAGGGTTCTAATTTTTCTACATCCTCACCAACACTTAACTATATTTTTGACTATAGCCATCCTAGTGGGTATGAAGTGGTATCTCACTGTGGTTTTGATTTGCATTTCCCTAATGACTAACGAAAAGTAATCTTGAAACATGTAAGAAACTATGAAACTAATCATACCTCCTTTCCCTTAATCTAGTAATTTCAGTTTAAACTTGTTTTAAAAAATAATTCAAAAGAAAAAAATCAGCTGTGTATACTAAGATGTTTGTATCAGTTTTATTTATAATAGGAAAGAAGAAAAGCTCAAGAAAACTAATAACCCAAATGCTCAACAAAAAAGATTAAACAAATGTGAGTTAGATACATCTAGTTGCTTCCTACCTTTCTCCCAGCCTTATGTGTGTCTTTTCCTCCACACACCCTACTAGTCCCCTACACCACACTACATGCTTTCCCTGATCAGGCCATGCTGGTCCAGCACATGGATGGCCTTCCCTCGGTCAGCTTGACAAATCCCTATTCTTTCCCGATTGTGTAACTATCACATCCTCTAGGACTCTTTCCTGGACTTTCTTTTTTTTCCCTCTGGGCTTCTTTCTCCTTGGGAATTCTAGGTTTATTTTGCAATTATTTCAACACCTCGTATTTATTTACATAATTGTATTTATTTCAATAGGCAAAAGACTCCATTATCACAGAACACAAAACTCAAATGACCTATGAATGTATGAGATGTTCAACTTAATTAGCAATTGGGAAAATACAAATTAAGATCATAGCCATTTGATATGCCAAAGGGCTTATGATCACCCATCAGATAGGCCAAAAATGTTTAAGTTGCATATTCCAAAGTGTTGGCAAAGATGTGTGAAAATGGGAATTCTCAGTTACTGGCTAGGTGAACTGTACATGGTACAGTATAACCAGTTTGAAAATACCGTTGCCCCTTGGTACACTCAGGGGATTGGTTCCAGAATCCCTACATACGCCAAAATCCGTGCATATCCAAGTCCCTCTGTATAGGCAGCTTTCGCATATCTCAAATGCCGTATTTTCTATACCCGTTTCATTGGGAAAAACTTCACATATAAGTAGACCCACACAGTTCAAACCCAGTTGTTCAAGTGTCACCTGTAGTTTGGAAATACCCAATAAAGTCGAACATGCCCATATCCCACAGCCCAACAATTCCATGCAGGAATATACATTGGAGTAGTTCTCAAACTTTAGTGTGCATTAGAATCGTCTGGAGGGCTGGTTAAAATACAGATTGCTGGACCCTACCCCTGGGGTGGGCCCCACTCCAGCAGGTCCCCAGGTGATGTGGATGCTGCTGGTCCAGGGGCTACAGAACCACTAGTTTTAAAGGAAAAGTGGACATCACTTGGGAGAAAATATTTACAAGTGAGATTTATTGCATGTGATAAAAGAAGTATTATTAAGAACTTTTTCCTTCACCCAATATTAAAATTAGTTTTACTAAAATTCAAATGGGCCAGGCATGGAAGCTCATTCACCCCTGTAATCCCAGCACTTTGGGAGGCTGAGGCGGGTGGATCACGAGGTCAGGAGATTGAGACCATCCTGGCTAAAACAGTGAAACCCCGTCTCTACTAAAAATACAAAAAAATTAGCCGGGCATGGTGGCGCGCGCCTGTAGTCCCAGCTACTTGGGAGGTTGAGGCAGGAGAATCGCTTGAACCCAGGGGGCAGAGGGTGCAGTGAGCCGAGATCGCGCCACTGGACTCCAGCCTAGGTGAAAGAGTGAGACTGCATCTCAAAAAAATAAATAAATAAATAAATGTCAAACTATTCATTCGAAGATGGTGAATTTTATTGCATATAAATTATACCTCAAAGCTGTAAAAACATTAGCTTGGGGGTGATGAAAATATTCTAAAATTAGATCAGATATTATGGAGATGGTTGCATAACTCTGCAAGCATACTAAAAACCACTGAAATGCACACTTTAAACCAGTAAATTATAAAGCTATTTTTTAAAGTTAACTTTGTTTGCAATTGCTTAGTGGGCATCAGCTGATAATGAGAAGTACTAGTTCAGCTGCTTGATAGATAAGAGAGGAGGTTTAAACATACAGCCTGAGCTGAGAATGCTTTTTACATTTTAAAGTGTTGTAAAAAAAAAAAAAAAGAAAGAAAGAAAGAAGAAGAATATGTGACAGAGGCTGTACGTGGCCCACAAAGCCTAAAATATTTACTATATGGTTCTTTTTTCTTTTTTTTTTTCCTTTTCTTTTTTTGAGATGGAATCTCACTCTGTCACCCAGGCTGGAGTGCAGTGCTGCGATCTCAGCTCACTGCAACCTCCGCCTCCTGGGTTCAAGCGATTCTCATGCCTCAGCCTCCCAAGTAGCTGAGACTACAGGTGTGCGCCACCACGCCCGGCTAATCTTTGTGCTTTCAGTAGAGACAGGGTTTCACCACGTTGGCCAGGCTGGTCCTGAACTTCTGGCCTCAAATGATCTGCCTGCCTCAGCCTCCCAAAGGGCTAGGATTACAGGCGTGAGCCACCACGCCTGGCCCATGCCCAGCTAATTTTTAAAATTTTTTGTAGAGACGGGTCTCAATACGTTGCCAAGCTGGTCTCAAACTCTTAGGCTCAAGCGATCCTCCTGCCTCGGCCTTTCAAAGCATTGGGATTACAGGCGTGAACCACCACACATGGCTGCCAGGAGCATTTCACACACCTTCCTCCTGGAAACATTTTCTTCACTTGGATTCCAGAATACTACACTTTCTTGATTTTCCTCCTACCTCTATAACAATTCCTTCTGTCTCTTTTGCCAATTTCTCCTCATCTTCCCTGTCATCATCCTGACCCTTAAGAGTGAACCCAGTCTTCCTCTAAATAGTGACTTTGGTCTTTGGACTTGTGTCCATACTCTCATTCAGTCTCATGCCTTTAAATACCCTCTATAAACTAACAACCTCAAATTTATATCTCCAGCTCACACCCATCCCATGCACTCCAGTCTTGCATATCCAGCAGCCCACTGGATTCTGTAAACATGTCCATGAGCAAACTCCTCACTTCCCTCCAACATTTTCTCCTCTCACAGTCTATCCCATCTCAGTAAATGGCAGCTCCATCCTTCCAGTTTTCCACAAAGAGGAAATACAAATGTCCAATAAACACATGAAAAGATACTCCACCCTGCTAAGAATCCAGGAAATAACATGAAAATAATGAGATATTATTTCACACTCATGAGATTTGAAAAATTTTTAAGTCTGATGGCACCCACGTGTTGACAAGAGAGTGGGAAAACAGAATTTCTTTCTTTCTTTTTTTTTTTTTTGAGACGGAGTCTCACTCTGTCACCCAGGCTGGAGTGCAGTGGCGCAATCTCGGCTCCCTGCAGCCTCCGCCTCTCGGGTTCCAGCGATTCTCCTGCCTCAGCCTCCCAAGTAGCTGGGATTACAGGCACGTGCCACCACTCCTGGCTAATTTTTGTATTTTTAGTAGAGACAAGGTTTCACCACGTTGGCCAGGCTGGTCTCGAACTCCTGACCTCAGGTGATCCACCTGCCTCAGTCTCCCAAAGTGCTGAGATTACAGGCAAGAGCCACCGTGCCCGGCCAGAAAACAAAATTTCCTACCTGCGAAAATTTTCTTCCCAAAAAACCATGAAGCAAAAGGAAACAGTAAGTCTGTAGAGGCACACCTCATTGTGTTGTGCTCTGCCTTACTGTGCTTCACAGATACTGCATTTTTTTATAATGCAGGGTTTGTGGCAAACCTGTATCGAACAAGTCTATCAGTGCCATTTTTCCAACCTCATGTGTTTACTTCTTGTCTCTGTGTCATGTCACATTTTGGGAATTATCAAAATATTTCAAACTTCTTCCTTATTATTATATCTGTTATGGTGATCTGTGATCTTTGATGTTACTATTGTAATTGGGGGCACCATGAACCATGCCCTTATAAGATGCGAACATAATCAATAAATGTAGTATGTGTTCTGATGGGGCATTCTTCCTTCTCTCTCCCTTTCCTCAGGCCTCCCTACTCCCTGAGACACAATAATATTGAAATGAGGTCAACTAATAATCCTAAAATGGCCTCTAGATGTTCAAGTGAAAGGAAGAGTCACATATCTCACGTTAAATCAAAAGCTAGAAATGATTAAGCTTAGTGAGGAAGGCTCATCGAAAGCTGAGAAAGGCCAAAAACTAGACTTCTTGGGCCAAACAGCCAAGCTGTGGATGCAAAGGAAAAGTTCTTGAAGGAAATTAAATGTGTTACTTCAATGAACACATGAATAAGAAAGTGAAACAGCCTTATTGCTGATACGGAGAAAGTGTGAGTGGTCTGGATAGAAGCTCAAACCAGCCACAACGTTCCCTTAAGCCAAAGCCCAATCCAGAGCAAGACTCTAACTCCATTCAATTTTGTGAAGCCTGAGAGAGGTAAGGAAGCTGCAGAAGCAAAGCTGGAAGTTAGCAGAGGTTGGCTTGTGAGATTTAAGGAAAGAAGCCATTGCCATAACATAAAAGGGCAAAGTGAGGCAGCAAGTGCTGACAGAGAAGCTGCAGCAAGTTATCCAGAAGATCACTGATGAAGGTGGTTACGTTAAACAACACGTTTTCAGTGTAGATGAAACAGCCTTCTTTTGGAAGAAGATCGGACTTTCACAATTAGAGAGGTAAATGCCTGGCCTCAAAGCTTTAAAGGACAGCCTGACTCTCTTGTTAGGGGCTAATGCAACTATGACTTTCAGTTGAAGCCAATGTTCACTGACCATTCTAAAAATCCCGGGGCCCTTAAGAATTACGCTAAATCTACTCTGCCTGTGCTCCATAAATGGGACAACAAAGCCTGAGTGACAGCACATCTGTTTACAGCATGGTTTACTGAATATTTTAAGCCCACTGTTGAGACCTACTGCTCAGAAAAAAAAAAAAAGATTCCTTTCAAAATATTAATACTCATTGACAATGCACCTGGTCACCCAAGAGCTCTGATGGAGATACACAAAGAGATTAATGCTGTTTTTGTGCCTGCTAACACAGCATTCATTCTGTAGCCCATAGATCAAGGAGTAATTTTGACTTTCAAGTCTTGTTATTTAAGAAATACGTTTTGTAAGACTATAGCTGCCATCGATAGTGATTCCTCTGATGGATCTGGGGAAAGTCAATTGAAAACCTTCTGGAAAGGATTCACCATTCTAGATGCCATTAAGAACATTCATGACTCATGGGAGGAGGTCAAAATATCAATATTAACAGGGGTTTGGAAGAAGTTGATTCCAACTCTCATGGATGATTTTGAGGGGTTCAAGACTTCAGTGGAGGAAGTCAATGCAGATGTGGTAGAAACACCAAGAGAGCTAGAATAGGAAGTAAAGCCTGAAGATGTGACTAAATTGCTGCAATCTCATGATCAAACTCGGATGTATGCAGAGTTGCTTCTTACAGATGAGCAAAGAAAGTGGTTTCTTGATTGGGATCTCCTCCTGGTGAAGATGCTATGAACATTGTTGAAATTACAAAAAAGGATTTAGAACATTACATATGTTTAGTTGATAAAGCAGTAGCAGGGTTTAACAGGTTTACTTTAATTTTGATAGAAGTGCTACTGTGAGTAAAATGCTATCAAACAGCATCTACGCTACAGAGAAATCTCTTTTTTTTTTTTTTTGTCTTATATTTTTTCAGAGATGGGGTTTCACTTTGTTGCCCAGGCTGGTCTTGATCTCCTATCCTCAAGAGATACTCCTGCCTTAGCCTCCCAAAGTGCTGGGATTACAGGGGTGAGCCACAGCATGCAGCCAGAGAAATCTTTTGTAAAAGGAAGAGCTGATCGATGCAACAAATCTTATTGTTGTCTTATTTTAAGAAATTGCCCTAGGCTGGGCGTGGTAGCTCATGCCTGTAATCCCAGCCCTTTGGGAGGCCAACGCAGGTGAATCAGTTGAGGCCAGGAGTTCGAGACCAGCCTGGCCAACATGGTGAAACCCCATCTCTACTAAAAATACAAAAATTAGCCAGGTGTGGTGGCATACACCTATAATCCCAGCTACTTGGAAGGCTGAGGCAGGAGAATCACTTGAACCCCCGGGAGGTGGAGGTTCCAGTGAGCCACGATCGTGCCACTGCACTCCAGCCTGGGTGACAGAGCAAGACTTCACCCCCTCCCAAAAAAAATTGCCTTAGCTACCCCAACCTTCAACAACCAACCCCGATCAGTCACCAGCCCATAACACTAAGGCAAGACCCTTCATCAGCAGAAAGATGATGCGTCACTGAAGGCTTAGAGGACCATCAGCATTTTTTTTTTAGCAATAATATATTTTTAAATTAAGGTATGTATTGTTTTAGACATAATGGTTTTGCACACCTAACAAACTACAGTATAGCATAAACATAACTTTTATGTGCATCAGGAAACAAAAAATTGTGTGACTCACTTTACTACAATATTCGCTTTATTGTGGTGGTCTGGAACCAAACCTGCAATATCTCTGAGGTATGCCTGTATTACAAATAGAATTAAATATATTCAAAAGCATTTGAGGATATTAAAAAACCTACCTTGAATAAGAAATTCACAAACTAAGAACAGAAATAGATGAAAAACAAATAAAAAATGGAAAAATGAAAGAATAAAAGTTAACTGAACTCAAGAAAAAAAAATGGGAGAAAAAGACTCAACTATCTCAAAAGTGAGGAATAAATTACAACGTGTCCAAGGGAGAATAAACTCAAATTAAAATTTAATAAGGAACAGTGAAGGCAGGCATGAAAACAACCGAGAAAATAAAAATGACATTGAGGGAGAGGGAGAGAGAGAGAGAGAAAGAGTAGTGGGGAGAGGGAAAGAAAGGTTCAGAGAAAAAGTAGTGGAAATAGCAAATAGGTAGAGAAAAAAACTAATATTCATACAATTGCAGTCCCTGAAGAAGAAAAACAAACAATAGAACTGAACTAATATTTAAAACTATAATTTGCTCAGAATGCAAGAAAACATTCCAGAAATTTTAAATTACCTAAAATACCTGAATCTACACATTTAAGGGCTCGCCAGGTACCTAGGAAAATTAATCTAGAACAAGTAAGTCTGAAATATAGCCTAGTAAAAACTATGTGATTTCAAACATAAAGATAAAATTCTCAAGGCTTCCAGGCAAAAAGAATAAATAACTTACAAGTCCAAAAGAATTGGGTCAGTATCAAATTATGAGATTTTTCAAAAACAAAATACAAAGCAAGGTGAGAAACAGAGCAGCACTAAAAAATAAAACTCAATGAAAGTAATGTGAGCCGAGGATTTTACATCAGTCATGATGTTGCTTAAACATCAAGGCAACAAGAAAAACAGTTTTCAACTTACAAGGGTATAGGGAATTCTGCACTCACTAACCCTTTCTGAGGAATATACTGGAGGATGAGCTTTATTCAACTAAATGGGGGAAATGTCAGCAAAAGGACTGATCATGAGCATTTAAAAATATGTAAATGTATATATAAGACACTAAAAGAAAGATAAGGATGAAGGTGGAAGATTAGTGTAAAATTGCTACACATTGGCTGGGCGTGGTGGCTCACACTTGTAATCCCAGCACTTTGGGAGGCTGAGGTGGGCAGATCACCTGAGATCAGGAGTTGGAGACCAGCCTGGCCAACATGGTGAAACCCCGTCTCTACCAAAAATACAAAAAATCAGACAGGCGTGGTGTTGCACACCTGTAGTCCCAGCTACTCGGGAGGCTGAGGCACGAGAATCGCTTGAACCTGGGAGGCAGAGGTTGCAGTGAGCCAAGATTACACCACTGCACTCCAGCCTGGGAGACAGAGTAAGACTCTGTCTCAAAAAAAAAAAAAAAAAAATTGCTACACATTGTGATAGAGTTAAAAAAAGAAAGTACAACTAGAAAACAGGAGAAGAAGAGAAAGCAAGAGAGAACAGTAGAAGCAGTTCCACTGCTATGTACACAATAGGTGGGTTTAAGAGATACTGGCAGGAAAAAACAGGTACACCAGATATTAAGAGGTTAAACAAATCAACACAGGGTGCTGAGACAACTGGATATCCAAAGCAAAAGGTTAAAGTTTGACCCTACCTCACACCATATACAAAAATTAACTCAAAATGGATTAAGGACCTAAACATAAGAGCTAAATCTATAAAACTTAGAAGAAAACATAAAAATAATCTGTGTGATCTTAGATCAGGAAATGATTTTTAAGTTAGGATATCAAAAACAAAGCAACATTATTTCCAATTGCTGCTACAAAAAAATCAAAACAAAACAAAAAACAAAGCAACAAAAGAAAAAATAGATAAACTGGGCATCATCAAAATAACAAGCATTTCAGGGATGTAGAAATATTGGAACCCTCACACATTCCTAGTAGAAATGTAAAACAGAGTAGCCACTTGGAAAATTTTGGCAGTTCCCCCACAAGTTAAACATAGAGTTACTATATGACCCAACTATTCCACTCCTAGATAGATACCCAGGAGAAATGAAAACATATGTCTACACAAAACTTGTATACAAATATCCATAGGAGCATATTAATACTACACTATACAATGGAATATGTATCATCTGACCATAAAAGGGAATGAAGTACCAATACATGCTACAACAGACAAACCTGGAAAACATTATGCTAAGCAAAAGAAGCCAGTCACAAAAGACCACTATTACATGATTCCCTTTATGTGAAATGTCCAGAATAAGCAAATCCATAGAAATAAAAAGTAGACTGGTGGTTGCTTGGGTGGGAGAAGGGGTGGGGGGGATGAGAAATGATGGCTAATGGGCACAGAGTTTCTTTTTGGGGTGAAGAAAATGTTCTAAAATTAGACTGTGGTGATGGTTGCACAACTCTATGAATATACTAAAAAACACTGAATTGTACACTTTAAATGGGTAAATTGTGTTATGTTAATTCTATCTCAACAAAGCTGTTACAGAAAAAAAATCAACTGACAGAGATTCCACACTAAATGTGAATTCAGCATCTACAAATGCAAAGAATAAAAATTCCCCAGGAAAGCCTTTGCAACAAAGAAGCCTCAGGCTGGGCGTGGTGGCTCATGCCTGTAATCCCAACACTTTGGAAGGCAGAGGCAGGCAGATCCTTTGAGCCCAGAAGTTAGAGACCAGCCTGGGCAACATAGCGAAACCCCCTCTCTCCAACAACAACAACAACAAACAAACAAACAAACAAACAAAAAAGCCACACTCCCATCACAGAAACGCACCAAGTCAGAGCCCACAGAAAAAGAGCACAATCGGTAGAATAGTGAGAAGGGGAAGGTAGACCTGAAGAGACCATCATGGATTATTATCTTGGCCACGGTGGGTAGCTGTTATCTGTTATTGCCAGTTCTTCAGTAAGAAGGAGCACAAAGTAGATACACAATTCCACAGTTGTCTATCATTATCCTACTTTGATTACATAGATGCAATTTCACACACACACACACACACACACACACACACGCACAGATAAGCAAACAAAGGAGTGAGGGCATTTTAAAAGGTGTAAGTACAAAGGTAAATGATCAGAACAAAAATGCAAACCTTCCTAAATACCCCCCGCACACACCCTAATTTTTGTAATAAAAGAGCAAAATATCTACCTCGCATAGAGAAATGGCAAAGATAACAAATACACATAATTATAAAATATTATGATGGATTTGAGGTCAAATTTTTCAGTCCTAACAATAAATGTGGGTGGGCTTAATCCACCTATTACAATAAAAAATTTTCAATTTGACTAACAAAAGAAACCTCAACAACTTTTACAATACAAAAGACATATCTAAACCAAAGTGATTCCAAAGTGATTCCTTTTTTCTTTTTTTCTTTTTTTTTTTTTTTTTTTTTTTTTTTTGAGACGGAGGCTCTGTTGCCCAGGCTGGACTGCAGCGGCACCATCTCCACTCACTGCAACCTCCACCTCCCAAGTTCAAGCGATTCCCGTGCTTCAGCCTCCTGAGTAGCTAGTACTATAGGTGTGCACCACCATACCCAGCTAAATTTTTTTGTATTTTTAGTGGAGATGGGGTTTCGCCATGTTGGCCAAGCTGGTCTCGAACTCCTGACCTCAGGTGATCCACCTGCCTTGGCCTCCCAAAGTGCTGGGATTACAGACGTGAGCCACAACACCCAGCCCCAAAGTGATTCTGAATGGTTAAAAATAAAAGGTTAGGCTGGGCATAGTGGCTCACACCCCTAACCCCAGCACTGTGGGAGGCCGAGGCAGGCGGGTGGATCACCGGAAGTCAGGAGTTTGAGACCAGCTTGGCCAGCATGGCGAAACCCTGTCTCTACTAAAAATACAAAAAAATTAGCTGGGCATGGTGGCTCATGCCTGTAATCCCAGCACTTTGGGAGGCCAAGGCGGGTAGATCACCTGAGGTCAGAAGACAAGCCTGGCAAACATGGCAAAACCCTGTCTCCACTAAAAATATTTTTAAAAATGTAGCTAGGCATGGTGGCATGCGCCTACGGTCCCAGCTACTCAGGAGGCTGAGGCAGGAGAATCACTTGAACCCAGGAGGCGGAGCTTACAGTAAGCCAAGATCACACCACTGCACTCCAGCCTGGGCAACAGGGTGAGACACAGTCTATAAATAAATAAGTAAATAAATAAATAGCTGGAAAAGGTATACGAGGCAAATGGAAACAAAAAGAGAGTAGGCGGCTGGGCAAGGTGGCTCATGCTTGTAATCCCAGCACTTTGGGAGGCTAAGGTAGGTGGATCACCTGAGGTCAGGAGTTCGAGACCAGCCTGGCAAACACGGTGAAACCCCGTCTCTGCTAAAAACATAAAAAAATGTAGCCGGGTGTGGTGGCGCATGCCTATAGTTCCAGCTACTCAGGAGGCTGAGGCAGGAGAATCGCTTGAACCCAGGAGGCAGAGCTTACAGCGAGCTGAGATCGCACCACTGCACTCCAGCCTGGGCAACAAAGCAAGATTCCATCAAAAAAAAAAGAAAAAAAAAAAAAAAGGCCAGGCACGGTGGCTCATGCCTGTAGTCCCAGCACTTTGGGAGGCCAAGGCAGGCATGTAGCGGAGTCAAGAGATCGAGACCATCCTGGCTAGCACAGTGAGACCCAGTCTCTACTAAAAATACAAAAAAAAAAAAAATTACCCGAGCATGGTGGCAGACGCCTGTAGTCCCAGCCACTCTAGAGGCTGAGGCAGGAGAATCGCTTGAATCTGGGAGGCAGAAGTTGCAGTGAGCCGAGATCACGCCACTGCACTCTAGCCTGGGAAACAGAGCAAGACTCCATCTCAAAAAAAAAAAAAAAAAAAAAAAAAAAAAAAAGACTAGGGATGGCAATCCTGGTCTCAGGCAAAGAAAGCAGAATCCATGTCCTAAAGCATTAACTGTGACACAAAAAGACACTTTTTAATCCTAAAAGCCACACCCCACAATGAAGATATAACATATAAATATATGTATTTATATAAACATAACACGGCAATCACCTTCATGAGACAAAAACTACAAGAGATGCGAGGAGACACTGGAAACACACTAATAATAGGAGACTTTAATACATCATTCTTTGTACAAGACATATTAGGTGAACCAAAAATAAGGAGACCTAAAATCTAAACAACATACTCAATAGAGTAACTCTTACTAATGTTTATCAAACTCTACACTCTGAAACTAATGAATACAGTTTCTTCTCAACTGCTCACACCACATTCATCAAAATAATCATATATTAGGTCACAAAGAAAAAATATTTCCACTTTAATAAAGTGGAAATATTACAAACAATATGTCTGATTATAATGTAATGAAACTAGAATTTATTAACAAAAATTTAAAAAACAGGCTTTTCCATCTAGAAATTTAACAGCCTACTATTAAGCAACTCCTGGGTATTCTAGAACTAAAATTATACTTTTTTTTTGTCTGAGACGGAGTTTCGCTCTTGTTGCCCAGGCTGGAGTGCAATGGCACAATCTCGGGTCACTGCAACCTCCGCCTCCCAGGTTCAAGTGATTCTCCTGCCTCAGCCTCCCGAGTAGCTGGGATTATAGGCATGTGCCACCACGCCCAGCTAATTTTGTATTTTTTTTAGTAGAGACGGGGTTTCTCCATGTTGGTCAGGCTGGTCTTGAACTCCCGACCTCAGGTGATCTGCCCGCATCGGCCTCCCAAAGCGCTGAGATTACAGGCGTGAGCCCGGCCAAAATTATACATTTTTAAAGAAATAATGACACTGAAAACACTACATATCAGATTCTTTTTTATTTACTTTTTTATGTTTTTAAGGCTAGTCAAGTGAAGTAGCGGGAGTGAAGAAGGAACAAAGAAATCTGTAACTGGTTGTCATCGATTAGTTGTAAATACCACTGCACTCGAACCAGCCTACAAATCCAATTTTATAGCATGCATTTAAAGCAGTAATCAGAGGAAAATTCATTGCACTAAACAATTAGTAAAAATGAAAGAATAAAAATAAGTAAATTTTATTCCAAGGTCAAAAAACACTTAAAAATAGGCTGGGGACTGTGGGCTCACACCTGTAATCCCACTGCTTTGGGAGGCTAAGGTAGGAGTACCACTTGATGCCAGGAGTTTGAGAATAGCCTGGGAAACATAATAAGACCCTGTCTCCACAAAAAAATAATTAAAAAAAAATTAGCTAGGCGTGGTGGCAAACCTCTCGGGAGGTTGAGGCAGGGGGATTGCTAAAGCTCAGGAATTCAAGGCTACAGTGAGCTATGACAGACCACTGCATCCCAGCCTGGGTGACAGAGTGAGACCCTGCCTCAGAAAAAAAAAAGAAACTTAAAAAATAACAAAATAAACCAAAAGAAAGGACATGGAAGTAAATAATAAAGATCAAAGTAGGCCAGGCACAGTGGCTCATGCCTGTAATTCCAGCACTTTGGGAGACCGAGGCAGGACGATTATTTGAGGCCAGGAGTTCAAGGCCAGCCTGGGCGACATAGGGAGACCTTGTCTCTACAAAAAAAAATAATCAAAATTAACCAAGTGTGGTGGTGCACCACTGTAGTCCCAGCTACTTGGGAGGCTGAGGTGGGAGGACTGCTTGAGCCCAGGAGGTAGAGGCTACAGTGAGCAGAGACAACGCCACTGACTGCACGTCAGTCTGAGTGACAGAGAGAGACCTTGTCTCAGGAAAAAACAAGCAAAAAAGATGAAAGTAGAAGAAAAGAATGAGGGAAAAAACAGAAAAACAGATCTAATTAATAATTCAAAATTCTGTAGTTTTTGAAAAAAAATAACAAAATAAAATAGATAAACCATTAGATAAGGAAAAAAGGGAAAAAGCACAGAAACACAAAACGAGGGCATGGAGGAAATAAGATGAAAAAATTTAAAAATAATAAAGGATGTCTTTGTAGACCTCTATCAAATAAATTTGAAAACCCAGATGAAAGGGATAATTTGCTAGAAAAGTACAGATCACTAAAATTTTCTCCATTAGAGTTGGAAAGCTTAAATAGACCAATTTCCACAGAAAAAAAATTGAGAAAGTTATAAAGGAAATATCACATGAAAAAGCGTCAGGCCCAGATGGTTTCACAGGGAATTCTACCAAATCTTCAAACACGAGATAGCCTCAATGCTCTATAAATTATTCCAGAGACAGTACGGCACAAGAAGGATCAAGGCTGCAGGAAAATCAACCTTTGGAGGAAGGTAAACCAGCAAAGGAGAAACTGAGAAGGAACTTCCCGGGAGGAAGAAGGGAACCTTGGAACACAGAATCTCAGAAACAAAAGAAGGATGTTTCAAAAAGGGAGACTTTCATGGTAAATACTGCAGAGAGATCAAATAAAAGGAATGAAAAGTGTTAACACATGTCTTGAGGGCTAAACTGAGAAAGCCAATTATTAACAACTCTTTCAAACAGTCCAGCTAGGAAGGGAAGGGGAGGAGAGAAACTAGGTAGTGGCAGGGTGATTAGAGGTCTAGGAATGAGGTTTTAAAATGGGAGAAACTTGAGTCAGTTTCTTTTTTTTTTTTTTTTTTTCCCTTGAGTCCAGGTCTCACTCCGTCACCCAGGCTGGTGTGCGGTAGTGCAATCATAGCTCACCGCAGCCTTGAACTCCTGGGCTCAAGTGATCCTCTCGCTTCAGTCTTTGAGTAGCTGGGACTACAGGTGCATATCCCATACCCAGCAAATTTTTTTAAAATTTTTTTGTAGAGACAGGGTCTTGCTGTGTTGCCAGGGCTAGTCTCAAACTCCTGGCCTCAGGTGATCCTCCCAGTTCAGCCTCCCAAAGTGCTGGGATTATAAGTACGAACCACCATGCCCAGCCAGTACATTTATTCTTAATAAGGAGGGACTATTTGCCTGGCATTAGGGATCTGAAGTAGAATGACAGTCATAACAGAGATGAGTCTAAGTCCAATTAGTTCAATGTTTCCTTTGATTCCTTAATATTAACTCCAAATAACGTGGTCAATTTTTCCCAATATTCCATATTTACATATTACCTTCTTCATTGGTCCAAACCGAATTTATTTATTTATTTATTTATTTATTTTAGAGACAGAGTCTTGCTCTGTCACCCAGGCTGGAGTGTAGTGGCACGATCTTGACTCACTGCAACCTCCGCCTCCTGGGTTCAAGCAATTCTCATGCCTCAACCTCCCAAGTAGCTGGGATTACAGGCATGCACCACCACACCCGGCTACTTTTTGTATTTTTAGCAGAGATGGGGTTTCACCATGTTGGCCAGGCTGATCTCTAACTCCTGACCTCAGGTGATCCGTCCACCTTGGCCTCCCAAAGTGCTGGGATTACAGGCGTGAGCCACTGTGCTCGGCCCCCGCCCAAACTGAATTTTTACCAGTAGTCACATTCTATGTTAATTTATCAAACATGACTAAGTACCAGTGACTGCTAGGGGTAGGAATACAAAGTTAGAAGAGACCTAGTTTCTTTCCTGGGGAAGCTAAGTCTCTAGTGGGTAAGAATGATGACATGAGTACCAGCAGTTCCTGGTTTACTAAGTGTTGTACACGTACTATGTCATGTAATCCTCACAACAAACACATGAGGAAGCTGGAATTATCTCCATTTCACGAGTGAAGCCAGCCAGCCTCAAAAAAGTTAACTGATCTGCCCCAGGTGGAGGACCTGAAAGCAGAACCCAGGTTCTTGGACTATAATACTACCACTTCCTCACCTTGCCAATCCTCCCTTCAGAAAGATGACCCCGTGGAGACTGCCCGGTCACTTGCTCAGGTGCTTGGTCAGCAGAATTGGGCTTTAGCATACTTGAGAATAGTTGACATCAGGCATCACATCTAAAATTGCCATCTAAATTTGGAAAGCAGCTTTTATGCCCTCTGCTGCCTGGATAATGTAGCCTGCAGGGCACAAAGACCATGTTTTATTTATCATGAGCCCAAGTACTGTGTTTTATTTAGCGTTATACCTGTCCCTCTTAGCTTTATACAGCGCTTTTAAATATTTGCTCCTTCAACATTTGTGCAGATTCATTCACTCACCTAATTTCATAACCCTGATAAAGTTTTGAATATAATCTAGGGCAGCAGTAAAACAAAAAACTTCAAATTTAAGGAGTGAAAGAGTATGGGGGCAAAGGGTATCAGAGAATAGCCTTCTGAATTAAGGTATTTACTTTAAAAAATGTATGAACCTCAAGGTGCTTCTGTGCTCTGAAATTTTTACCAGATGGTAATAACATGGCCGGGTGCAGTGGCTCATGCCTGTAATCCCAGCACTTTGCAAGGCCAAGGCAGGAGAATCGCTTGAGCTCAGGAGTTTGAGACCAGCCTAGGCAACATAGTGAGACACTGTCTCTATTTAAAAATAATAAATTAAAAATAATTTTTAAAGATACCAACAAGACAAAGTGTGTACTAAATGTACTTTCCAGGAATGTTTCAATTGACCCTTAAAATTATCCTTAAGAAAGGTAAGGCAACTGTATTATAACCCCTAATGCATCACTGAGGAAAGAGTACCTTAGAAAAGTTAACTGACTTGTTCAAGATAATCAGATATACTGGATTTCAAGGGGATCCTAACTTTAAATCTCTTGTTTGTTCTATTATGCCTTTGCCTCACCTAGATAAGCTTTCTTTACCAAAATAGTAAAGGTGCAATAAAAGATGAGAAGCTGAAGTGCTATCAACAAATAAGAAAAAAGTGATGACTAGAGAGGGGTAGTTGTACTTGGTTGGAGAGTACAAGTATGGCTCAAAAGTATTCCTACAGAAATCCCTTTAAATGTTGCCTTTTGCTAGGGTGTGGGTAAGGACACTCACAGATTGTTGGTAGGAGTGCAAAACAGCATATCCTTTCCAGAGGGAAATTGAGCAATTCACATTAAAAAAAAAAAAAACCCTTATGTGCATACTCTGCCCAACAATTCTATCATCTAGGAATGTACACTTAAAAAGTAATCATGGGCCGGGCAATCATGGGCCGGGCACGGTGGCTCACACCTGTAATCCCAGCACTTTGTGAGGCCGAGGCGGGCAGATCGCCGGAGGTCAGGAGTTTGAGACCAGCCTGGCAAATACGGTGAAACCCCATCTCTACTAAAAATACAAAAATTAGCCGGGCACGGTGGCACACGCCTGTAGTCCCAGCTACTCGGGAGGCTGAGACAGGGGAATCACTTGAACCCAGGAGGTGGAGGTTGCAGTGAGCCGAGATGGTGCCACTGCACTCCAGCCTGGGCGACAGAGTGAGATTCGAAAGTAATCATAGATATGCAGACTTTTACATTTACCCAACAATGTATTTTAATAGGGAAGAACTGAGAATGACCAATGAAATAAATTATAATATTACAGCCATATAATGGCATGCTATCTAGTCAGAAAAAGATAATTACAAAAGAAAATTCACTTTAGAAAAACTCATGTATTAAGCTCTGCACAGAAAAAGACTGGAGGTGTATAACCACATTCACAATAGTTACTTGGAATGGTGAAACCATATTCACCTTGGTTACTTGGAATTTGAAATAGTGAAACAATGTATCTTCATTGTGATTTCTATCTTAGAAATGTGTATAAATGGCTAAATGTTCCTATATATAAAAATGTTTCTAATAAGACGTTTTAAAGGTTTCTTGGGGGTGAAACAGCTGTGATTTCAAAATAAAATTTTAGTAGCCATTTAAAAAAACATTAAAAATAAAACATTGCTATACCATTACCATTAAAATACCAATGAAAAACAAAGCCCTCGTTATGAATCTGCAGCAAAACCTTTCTTTTCAAATTCTGGTCTGTCGTTCGGACCTGTTCACATTCAGAAAAATGCTAAAAAGGCTGCCTGGCCAGGAGCCTAAAGAGGCCTTCCTGATTTCTACCTGCAGTTTGTAATTTGTTCCAGAAAAAAAAAAAAAAAAAAAAAAAGGCAATCACCTAATAGGTAGTTCGAAAAGCACCTGAATAGGGAAATATTTACGGGGTAGGTTTCTCTCCCATTTCTTTCCCTCGAGACCTACCAACAGGACAGTCCTAACAGCGACTGGCCCAGTTTCCCAATACAACCCAGAGAAGCACAGGAGATGCGCCAATTTTCAGTAGACGCTTCTAAAAAGACAAGTTTTACTTTACAATGCAGGATAATGAGCAGCCTTCACTACTCATTCTCGACGTTAACAGAGGACGATGCCGCTGCGCGGCAGGAGCGCCTCACCAGGACAAAGCGGGGTGCGGGGGGGTCCCCGGTTCAGGCCCCGCAGGCGACGCGTCCAGGGCCGCCTCGAGAACAAGGGCACCGTCCCTGGACACCGCCTTCCCGGCCCCCGCCCTCTTGACAGATGCAGGGAACCGCGGGGACCGCAACCTGCCCGACGACGGCGGAGGATCAGGGTCGCGGCAGCAGGTGCCCGAGTCGCCGTGCCTGTCGAGGGACCTCAGGGGCGCCGGGCAGCTGTCCCCTGGAAACCCACGCCGGGTCGCCGCGCCCGAGGGAAGGCGCTGACCGAGGGACCTACGGGGCGCAGAGGAGCTGTCCCAACAGAACCCGAGTCGGACCGCCGCATCCTCCCCGCTGCCCCATCCGCCACCCCGAGAACCGCCCCTCCTGGGTGGCGGACACGCCCTCCCTGCGGGCCCAGGCCTCCTCGCCCCGCCTCCCCCCGAGCCGCTCACCCGGCCGGGAAGTCCCCGCCGCCACCACCGCCGCCGCCGCCGCCGCCGCCGCCGCCGGCCCCTCGGGCCTCGCCCCTCACTCTACCGCCGCCTCCCACAGCAGCGGCACCCCAGCCGCCTCTGCCGGGCCGTGGGACCCGGAACCACTTCCTTCCGGAACCGCCTCGCCCCGCCCCCGCCCTGGCCCCGCCCACTGCTCGCGGCCTCGAGCTGGGCCCGTTCTCCAGCCGACCCCTATCCTCTACTCTCCCGGCGAGGGTGCCCCGCCCGGGCTTCTCGGGCCAGAGCGCTGCGCCCCCTGCCGGCCGTTCCCACCGCGGCCGCTCTGTCCAGGGCGCCTGCGCCCTCTGCCACCCGCCCGCCGGGTCGGGCTAGAGCGCCTGCGCCCTCTGCCGCCCTCTCGCCGGAAAGGAGGGGACCTAATGGGCGTTCCAGGTCCAGGGATCCTGGGGGTTAAGGCCCAGGGATTGGAGGTCACCCCTCAGTCACGGGCAAAACTTGATCCCGTGGGCCTTCCAGCTTTGTGCAGATCTCTAACCATTCACCTACCCTCTATCCATTTCCCACTCCTCAAATTAAGCATATTCCCGGAAAACAAAG
Source organism: Pongo pygmaeus (assembly GCF_028885625.2). Lineage (NCBI taxonomy): Eukaryota > Metazoa > Chordata > Mammalia > Primates > Hominidae > Pongo > Pongo pygmaeus. The sequence continues at coordinate 20,517,990 of NC_072396.2, forward strand.
CCTCCCCTCTGGACTTCCCAAATGGTCGGATGGTACCGACATCTATCCGTCATCCAATTCAAAAGATTGCCTCATCTCTGTCTACTCGCTTTGTTTCTCCCCTCCCGCACTCCATGCACCAGCCTCAAAGGTAGTGTGTCTTCTTCACTCTTGAAGCTTTCCGCTTGACACTGGTATTCTTTCTTCCCCTTGTGAAATAGCTCTTTCAGGCTCTATGCCATCTGGTAGTAACACCTTTTGCCCTCCCTTGTCACTGTCACCTACTGACTGCCTGGCATTAGTTTTCCTCTCCATCTGATTTACTGCCATCCTCCCAATGAATCCAACATCCACAACCCAACCTGGTTTCCTTCAGTTCCTCAACCCGAATGACCTTTACTTCTACTTTGTTCACCCATAGTCTAGAAAATCTAGATATTCATCACTTGATACTGCTCCATCTCTAAAACCTTAAATGTTGAAATCCCACTACCCAACTTAAACCCATGGCCTTTGACTACAACCACTTTTTTATTTTTACTTATTTATTTATTTTGAGACAGAATCTCTGTCACCCATGCTGGAGTGCAGTGGCGTGATCTCGGCTCACTGCAACCTCTGCCTCCCGGGTTCAAGTGATTCTCCTGCCTCAGCCTCCTGAGTAGCTGGGATTACAGGCTGCGCCACCATGCCCGGCTAATTTTTTTTTTTTTTTTTTTTTTTTTTTTTTTTTAGTAGAGACAGGGTTTCCCCATGTCGGCCAGGCTGGTCTCGAACTCCTGACCTCAGGTGATCCTCCTGCCTCAGCCTCCCAGACTGCTGAGATTACAGGTGTGAGCCACCACGCACGGCCTATTTATTTATTTAGAGATGGAGTCTGGCTCTTGTCACCCAGGCTGGAGTGCAGTGGTGCGATCTCGGCTCACTGCAACCTCTTCCTCCCTGCCTCAGCCTCCTGAGTAGCTGGGATTACAGATGTGCGCCACCATGCCCGGCTAATTTTTGTATTTTTAGTAGAGATGGGGTTTCGCCATGTTGGCCAGGCTGGTCTCAAACTCCTGACCTCAAGTGATCCGCCTGTCTCACCCTCTCAAAGTGCTGGGATGACAGGCATGAGCCACCGCGCCTGGCCTTTTTTTTTTTTTTTTTTTTTTTTTTAAGAGTCAGGGGTCTCATTTGGTCGTGGTCCTGGCTGGAGTGCAGTGGCATAATCATAGCTCACTGTAACCTCAAACTCCTGGGCTCAAGTGATACTCCTGCCTCAGCCTCCACAGTAGCTGTTGCAACAGACATGCACCACCATGCCCAGCTAATTAAAAAAAAATTTTTTTTGTAGAGACAGGGTTTCGCTATGTTGCCCAGGCTATTCTGGAACTTCTAGGCTCAAGTGATCCTGCTGCCTCGGCCTCCCTAAGTGTTGGGATTACAGGCAGGAGCCACTGTGCCCAGCCTTCAACCACTCCTGTAAGCAGAGCCCCCTGCTTTGCCCTTTGACTTGTCCTAACATTAAACTACCACTTAAAACTCCAGTCTACAGTTTCCATTCCTACGTCTGCATTTCCAAACACTGCTTGGGCGGGGAGAAAGCCACACAACTATCAAAGAAGGATGTCACTACAAATGTATGGATGCCCACCACAGTGGAGAGCCTGGTACCTCTTAGTAATCATTTTATGTGACCCTTTTATGTGATCTTTTTTCCAATAACTGCTGTTACAAACCCTTTTACCACTCTTTTTAAGCCTTATGTCAATGATCATTTTCCTTTCTTCATATATGACTTTGCTTCCTGTTTGGCAGAGAACATTCTTTCGAATAGCATTACAAACCTTTTCATTATCTATTCTCTAGCTTCTCTTCCCCTTGTACACAATGCTCTGGTCATACTAAAGTTTTTGTAATGTAAGAATAAATAATGCTTTTTCTTTCTGGTTCAGAGGTGTGAGTCCTTTTTTTTACCTGCATATATATGGCTTCAATTCAGAAACATTTTCTTCCATTCTATCTTCAAGAATTGTTTCTGCTCCATTAGCTCTAATCTCTCTTTTAGGAAGAGCAATTAGCTGTATTAGTTCTCTGTTTTTTTATTTTATTTTTATTTATTTATTTTTTTGAGACGGAGTCTCTCTCTTGTCACCCAGGCTGGAGTGCAATGGTGCAATCTTGGCTCACTGCAACCTCCGCCTCCCAGGTTCAAGCAATTCTTCTGCCTCAGCCACCTGAGTAGCTGGGATTACAGGCACCCGCCACCATGCCCGGCTACTTTTTGTATTCTTAGTGAAGACGGGGTTTCACCATGTTGGCCAGGCTGGTCTCGAACTTGTGACCTCAAGTGATCTACCCGCCTCGGCCTCCCAAAGTGTTGGGGTTACAGGCATGAGCCACCACACCGGCCTGTTTTATCATTTTCATCTTTCATCCATTTCCAGCATTTCCAGTAGACCTCAAGTTAGCTTTATTGATACTGATATGGCTTTCTAAAGCATTATTTCTGTCTCTATTTTGACTCAAACTTTATTACTGAGATTTTTGTTTCTTTGTATTCTCCCCTGCCCGGTTCTCTCTTGTTACTCTAGTAATCTCCATCTCACCCTTTCATTTCCTTACAAATTTCTGTTCTGACTTTATAGAAAGCCTATCATCTTCCAAAAGGATGCTAAACTGGTTGTGAAATTTTTCTTTCAGATTCTGCAGATAATTCTTTTCAGAAGTATGCTCCTTTGGGACAGGTGCAGTGGCTCACGCCTGTAATCCCAGCACTTTGGGAGGTCAAGGAGGGTGGATCACTTGAAGTCAGGAGTTCGAGACCAGCCTGGCCAACATGGGGAAACCCTCATCTCTACTAAAAGTACAAAAATTAGCTGGGCTTGGTGGCGCACGTCTGTAGTCCCAGCTACTCAGGAGGCTGAGGCGGGAGAATCGCTTGAACCCAGGAGGTGGAGGTTGCAGTCAGCCAAGATTGCGCCACTGCACTCCAGCCTGGGTGACAGAGCGATGCTCTGTCTCAAAAAAAAAAAAAAGAAATGTGCTCTTTTTTCTCTTCCATTCCCATGGTTTCTGTGTCTTCATTATATATAAATATAAATATATATACACAGAAATATAAATTTATATACACACATATTTATAAATAAAAAATATATACACACATATATACATACATATACATATATGCACACAGATATATATGTATGTGTGTATATATATTTGTGTATGTGTATATATATGCGTGTGTGTATATATATATATTATATATATGTATTTATATTTCTTTTGACTCCTCTTTGAACAAGGTGGTCTTTTTCCAGACTCACAATTGTCAACAGACAGCACAAGTAGATGGTCCTTGGCCCTATTTGCTGTCTACTTGTGTGGAAAGAGAGGTTAAACAGTTTGCACATAGTCCTTGGTGTCTATATGAATAGCATACATGCACATGTACGCAGAGCAAGCCTAAGAGAAACGGATTATCATCTCCCTTGCCTTTCCTTTCCTTTCCTTTGGGTTTCATGTGAAGCCAAATCTGCTGCAGAATGCCAACTCTGCTTCAAACAAGGAGTCTGTATTGGTAAGAATAAGCTATGCTACAATAACAATCCCCAAACCTCAGTGGCTTAGAACAGCAAATGTTTATTTCTCACTTACATTTCACATCCATCGTGGGGCAACTTTGACTCTTCTGTCTGGGATCCAGACTGAATGAATAGACACTGCCGGAGAGCTTACCACTGTCATATCAGAAGAAAACAAGCAAGGGTGGGACCATACACTACATAGTGAAGCTCCTGCTTCAAGCCACCAAATCAGAAACTCTAGGGCCGGGCGTGGTGGCTCACTGTATTCCAAGCACTTTGGGAGGCTGAGGTGGGTGGCTCTTCCGAGGTCAGGAGTTCAAGACCAGCCTGGTCAACATGGGGAAACCCTGTCTCTACTAAAAACACAAAAATTAGCCAGGTGTGGTGGTTCGCACATGTAATCCCAGCTACTCGGGAGGCTGAGGCAGGAGAATTACTTGAACCTGGGGGGCAGAGGTTGCAGTGAGCCGAGATTGCACCACTGCACTCCAGCCTGTGTGACAGCAAGACTCCGAAAGAAAGAAAGAAAGAAAGGAAGGAAGGAAGGAAAGAAAGAGAGAGAGAAGGAAGGAAGGAAGGAAGGAAGGAAGAAGGAAGGAAGGAAGGAAGGAAGAAGGAAGGAAGGAAGGAAGGAAGGAAAAAGAAAGAAAGAAAGAAAGAAAGAAAGAAAGAAAGAAAGAAAGAAAGAAAAAAGAAAGAAAGAAAAGAGAAAGAAACTAACTCTAGGAGTAGGGCCCAGCAAACTTCATTTCAGCAAGTCTCCAGGTGACTCTGACGCACCCTCAAACTTGAGAACCACTGCTGCATCGCTTGTACTCCCTGCAAACCAGAACATGGACACAGAGGCTTGCTGTAATTCAGGGTAGTTTTAAAATCCTTAAACCAGAGAAAAATATCAACAGTTTTAAAAGGAGCAATTCAGGCTGCAATGCAGACTTAGACAAAGTACATACTGCCATCGTCATTTTTTGGAGAGCATCAGCTTCTGGGGAGACCTATCAGCTGCCTTGGCACGTTCTCCCGCCACCCTTCTGTGTGGCTTTCTTTTTTAAATGCTGATGTGAGAAAAAGAAAATTGTGAAGTAGTAGGACAAATAGCTTTCTCAACCCTTGAAAACACTGTTGTCCAGATTGACCCTAGTTTGTATGGTGATGGTGTGACTTCAGCATCTCCATTAGCGCTTAGAACCCAGGACTGGCAGAACCGGGTGCATTTTCCCTTGCCTTAACGATCTGACTTTGGTTGTGTGGCTTAACGCTATTAATGAAATTTAATGTATAATGCTTAGCTGGCCCTGTTCCCTCCTCCTTGTCTTCCATCCCATGATATAGGCATTTTTTTGTGGACGCTGTCCTTTCTTTACCTTTGCTTTTTAAATGGCTTTGTCAACAGCAGAGTGCAGACAGAAATGATTTATATTGTTTGGATGAAAATGTTTTTAGACAGGCTTACGCTGCAGGTTTCTTTTTGCTCATTCTAGTCACTGCCTGTATGTCTGTTTTCCTACTGAGATGGAGGACAAATTCCTAAACAAAATTTGGTAGTTGCTACCAGTCAGTCCTCTGGTCCTATAAATTATTTCTGGTGAACTCTTTTGTAATGTAATAGGTGTAGTGGCTTGGCTCTGGTTCTGAAAGACATATAATATCTATGGTTTTAAAACAGTGTCTTACAACTCAGCAATTATTTTGAAAAACATTTTGAGATAGTCTACCTACATTAATGCAAGGCAAAAAGGAGGAGTTTGAGACCAGCCCGCACAACATGGCAAAACACCGTCTCTACAAAAAAAACACAAAGAATTAGCCAGGCATGGTGGTAGGAACCTGTTGTCCCAGCTACTTGGGAGACTGAGATGGGAGAATCACCTGAGCCCGGGAGGCAGAACTTGTAGTGATCCGAGATTGCGCCACTGCACTCCAGCCTGGGCAACAGAGCAAGACCCTGTCTCAAAGAAATAAACAAATAAGAGCAGCCTGGCCAGCATGGTGAAACCCCGTCTGTACTAAAAATACAAAAATTAGCCGAGTGTGGTGGCGCACGTCTGTAATCCCAGCTACTCTGGAGGCTGAAGCAGGAGAATCGCTTGAACCCGGGAGGGTGAGGTTTACAGTGAGCCAAGATTATGCCACTGCACTCCAGCCTGGGCAACAGAGTGAGGCTCTGTCTCAGAAAAAAAGAAAAGAAAAGAAAAGAAAAAGTCCAGTGCCTTCCCACTGTAGAAACTGTATCCCCAAATCCCTTCCTACCATAAATGGTCTCTTTTGTGTCCACACACAACCCCAAAACCAATTCAAAAGTCATTCATCTCTCCAAAACTTCATGCCTGACGAATTTACTTTGTTCAACCCCATATTTATTAGGTACCTCATAGTCTCGTCTTAACTTTTCACTCCAATTCCCACTCTCCATTGGACTGGTAGGGAAAGAGAACATAATGGACTCTGTGGTAGATTTTACAATAATATATTCAAAACATTTACCACACTTCCCTCCCCAGGCCCCTTACTAGAAAATGGAAAAATGAGACAAGTGACTCACATGATACTCCTACTGAACAGCTCTGGTCTAAGTCAATCATGGCATGGCAGAGACAACTAACTATCCACCAAATTATGTGTGTTCTCTCCTCCATAGAATAGCAATATCTCTGGTAAGAAGAAAACTAGCCAGGGAATATACTTCCCAGCATCCCTTGCATCTAAGTAGGGCCACATGACTAGTTGTACTAACGGAATGTGAGAGGAAGTAGTACATGTCCCTTAGGGGCCCAGGTGGTTAAGAAGTCATGTGTCTTCTCCATACTCTTTCCCTGTTCTGTCAGCTTGATGCAGAAAAACATGATACAATTGGAAGATTAGGGGGCCACAAGATGGAGAGAGCCTGGTCTCTGACTTATGACTCAGAGGAGCGTCATAATCAGGCACATCTGTTTGGGACTTCACATAAGGAAGAAAAAAACTTGTATTTGAGCTATTCTGCATTTTGGGTGTGCTGTGGTTGTTACAGAAGCAAGCATTACCTCAACTAATAACATGGGATAATCTCACTCCCTTTGGCAGGTGATGAGCTGAGGGGTAGGTGGAAGACCTAGTACTGGCCAATGAGAAGTAGAAATCTGCTGCTGGGGGCTTCTGGGAGAGGGTTTCCTCCCTGGCTAAACGAAGGAGCAGTAACAAGGAGCAGCCTGCCACTGACTTCTTGCCTTTGACCATGATGGTGCGCAGTTGGGATGCTGGTGCTGCAGCGACCTTCTTCAGAGCCAAGACACTCAAAGAGATGCTGCCTTAGAATCCTGACGCCATTGAGCTGCCTTTGGAGCTTGTTATGTATTATGTGTGATAAATACCCTTAATATTGAAACCACTTTCTGCTATATGTACTGGAACCATTCAAACTGGTATATTTATTCTCAATAGAGAAATCATTCATTCAACAAAGATTTATTGTGTGTCCACTGTGTGGCAGGTGCTGTTCTCGGTGCTGGGGATTCAATAGCAAATATGAAAAGTAGGGTCCCTGGGACCTTTAACTTGTGATAGACCGTGGGTCTGGCAGAAAGACATGCAGATCCAAGGCCACAATTTTATTATATTATATTTTTGTTAATATATTAGAGATAAGGCCTCTGTTACCCAGGCTGGAGTACATTGGCACCATCACAGCTCACTGCAGCCTTCAACTAACTTCCTGCCTTAGCCTCCCAAGTATCTTGGGCTCAAGCTATCCTCCTACCTCAGCTTCCCAAGTATCTGGGACTATAGGCATGCACCATCATGCCTGGCTGTTATTTTAATTTTTGTAGAGAAAAGGTCCCACTATGCTGCCCAGGCTGGTCTTGAACTCCTGGGCTTAAGTGATCCACCTGCCTTGGCTTCCCAAAGTCCTGGGGTTACAGGTGTGAGCCACTGTGCCTGGCAGAGGCCATAATTTTAATTCATAGAGTTTCTCAGTAACAACTGTGTTTATTCACTCACAAATATTTACTCAATATCTATGTTGGGTGATAGGAATATGACAGTTTTGCTGTCATGACACTTACAGTGAGGGAGATAGACCTTAATCAAAGAATCTCACAAATCAATGTATCATCACAAACTGTAATGATATGAAAATGTGGGCTGGGCGTGGTGACTCACTCCTGTAATCCCAGCACTTTGGGAGGCCAAGGCAGGTGGATCACCTGAGATCAGGAGTTTGAGACCAGCCTGGCCAACATGGTGAAACCCGTCTCTACTAAAAATACAAAAATTAGCTGGATGTGGTGGCACACGCCTGTAATCCCAGCTACTCGGGAGGCTGAGGCTGGAGAATTGCTTGAACCTCGGGGGCTGAGATTGTGCCACTGCACTCCAGCCTGGGCAACAGAGCAAGACTCTATCTCAAAAAAAAAAAAAAAAAAAAAAAAGAAATAAAAGAAAAAGAAAATGTATAACAGCAGGCTTGACCTTCACACCTATCACAATTGCAAATAATGACTTTCAAAATTGTCTACTGTCTCTCTTCACTGCTAGACTACAAGCTCCAGGAGGATGGGGACACTTTCTAGTCTTGTTCTCTGCTCCATCCCCATCCCTAGCAAAATGCTTAGAATGGAGTAGATATTCATTCGTAGTTGCTTCATAAATGAGCAGTTATGAAATGGGTTGCTTTCTGGATGAGGGAAAAAAAAATCTCATAGCAACTGTGCTCCCAGGTGGAAGGTGCACATATTCTGCTTGCATGAGCGATACAAAGATGGATGAAATGCCCTCAGCAGAAGATTCTCAAGGATTTTCAAAGTCAGCAACAATTTCTGGTGAGGGAAGCTGGTTGAGGAGATTGATTGGGAAACTTGCAAATAAAGCTAGAAGGTGTGTAGACTAGCAAGAGCCTCTGGGGGCTGGGTCTGTCTGATTTGTCTGGGCAGGCACTTTGGGCTGTGGTGAGCTAGGCCAAGTGCAGGCTCCAAAGCACACCTTGGGGTTGGAAGCCCAGCTCTGTACTTCCTGGTTGCATGTGACCTCGGACCAGTGGCTTAGCCTGAGTCTCGGGTCTCTCATGGTGAAAAGAGCATGGTAACAACCATGCCTCTCTCGGAATGTTGTCTGGAAGGTTAGGAGAGATAGCACATGAAAAGCCTTAGCACAACACCCAGCTGGCTCAGGACGGGTTCTTTGGGAAACTCTCAGACCAACTGGCATGCGGGGCATGTATGCAGAGTGGCTGGGGTGGGGAGGCGTGAAGGAAGCAGGAGGGAGAACTTAGACTGCAATGCAGTCTCTGCAGAGCCCTCAGGTGACCCCACAGGGAGCTCTGAAGTGGGATGGCTAACTCAGAGTTGTCCTACCTCCAGGCAAGGGGCTTTGTACACTGAACTGATCCAGTCATCAGATACAGGCTGCCCTAGGAGGAGGTTTAACCTCGGCGAGGCAACCTCCTTCAGCCAAGGGCAATTCCCAGACAGGAGGTCCACTGACAGGCTTCAGGGGCTGTACCTCCAGCATCTGGAAGGAGACACCTGGAAGGACGAACACCTCAGTCCTAAAAGGGAAGTCCATCTGGGTGGCGAATCATGACATCCACTCCACTAGCATTTAATATGAACCTTTGAAGCCATTAGTATAGCTATTGCAGATTTCCCAAATCCTGCTGAGGATATAAGGACCCTCACTTGTCAAAGTATAACTTCCCAAAGGTTAAAAACATGATTCTGATCTTAATATACAGCGAGCGTGTGTCAAAAAATGTATTGAACTCTTTAAGGAGCAGGATGAGAAAGCAAGTCAAAGGTGGAGATGAGGACTATTATGCACACATGTATGTACGTAATATACACACACACGTGTATTTAGTAGGAAAAAAAGAATGCTGGAATAAGATGGCACAGTTAAAGACAAAGTTTTTTAGTGTCCTACAGGAACAAATAGACATAACCTCTAACTCCAGAGGCTGAGTCCTAACCCATAGCACATGGTGAGCCGCTCGAACTAACATCTTCCGAGACCCAGCTGGCCCAGAGGCTGCCTTGTGAAGACAACGCTCTATCAGGGCTTGGAAAGGGTACACAGTTATCTTTTTGCCTTTCACATTCTGAATAATTTCTTACCATTATGAACCTTGCACCAGCTACCAGGGCTGTGACCCACAGAGTAGGCCCCTGAGAATCCTTTAGAAGGCCAGGTCCACTGAACAAATGGAATTTATTCTGTCCTCCCAGTGGGCCTAGGAAGATTCGGTTTGTCCTAGAACCACCTACAGGTCCCACAGTGATGACTGAATTCAATCCAACAAGCTTTACGCACGTCTACTGTGTGTGGCACAGCCCTGTCCTAGTTGTTAGTTCTGTGTGGATGACTTTCCTGTTGTTTCAAGATGACCCTACACACGCTATTAGGAAAATTTAACTAAAATATAAGTACAGCCAACAAATTGCTGCTAGCTCTAAATCTAAAAAGAAGTTACTTTCCGCAAAGGTTCAATTGCTTGGAACTCTATTCCTTGCATTTCCTGAGATAAGGTGAGATGGGGAAAGCCTGCCTTCATCATTTCTTGGGAGTCCAGAAGGCTGGCAGCTTTAGACACTCCCCAGGCCCCAGTCCCTTGTTGCCAGTTGAATGGTTGCATTATTTAACTGCAGCATAGAAGCCTAGGCAGGAGGTTCTTGTTGATTTACTGTGGGGCATGGAGGGAGGGGAAGGGGGTGAATTCTCCAGGGGCAACACCTGCAGAATTTTAGCTCCCTCTGCCTTTTGCAAGGGGACCCTCAGGCTCTGGGCTGTAGGTGATTTCTTTCCACAGTGCCATGAGTGCCCATTGCCACGGACCCTGGCTTGGACCTTAGAGGGGAAAAAGAGGGCACTGAAACACTCTCTCCCTGGTGGTTAACGTGGGGGATCTGTCCCAGAAACATAAGGGCAAGTAGAGTCACAGTGTAAGTCACCCCATGCCCGAATCCATGGTCATTGTTAAAGGCATGCCTCCAAAGTTTCAGAATTTTCAAAGTGTCTTAAATTACAGCTTCACCCAATCCATGTCTCTCATCAACCTAGGAGCCCATGCTGGGCATCTGAGAGGTGAGCCTATGTTTGGCATTTGATCCCATGTTTATGAAGCGAATGTGGAACAACACAAAACAGCCCACCCTCATTGTGACATAAACATTGTCCTAATTTGGCCTATTGAAGGGGTAAGATGGGGAAGAGACTGCTTCAAAGAAGAATGCTATCTTCAAACCCCATGTTCTTGCTTTCAGGTACAATGAGAACTTCAACTAATGGCTGATAAAGCCAAGCTTTGCTGCTTTGAGTAGATGAACGGATGACAAACCCTTGAAAAAGGACTCCGGTAAAAATGTTCTAGAATTAGTAGTGATGGTTGCACAACTCTGTGACTAAAGACCACTATATTCTATACTTAAGATAAATTTTAATAATGTCAATATATTTAATAATATCTATCTATCTATCTACTCTAATTTTGAGACGGAGTCTCATCCAGCCTGGAGTGCTGGAGTGCAGTGGCACGATCTCGACTCACTGCAACCTCCACCTCCCAGGTTCAAGCAATTCTCCTGTCTTAGCCTCCCGAGTAGCTGGGACTACAGGTGCCCGCCACCATGCCCAGCTAATTTTTGTATTTTTAGTAGAGATGGGCTTTCACCATATTGGTCAGGCTGGTCTTGAACTCCTGATCTCAGATGATCCACCCACCTTGGCCTCCCAAAGTGCTGGGATTACAGGCGTGAGCCACCGCGCCTGGCCTCAATATGTATTTTAAAGCACCTTCAGAACTAGGAGTTTCCATGAGGGTCCTGGCCCTTTGCTACTCCCTTTATAAGCGCTTGCTCTAGCAAGACTTTTTTTTTTTTTTTTTTTTTTGCCCTGCCTACCCCCTAGCAAAACAGTGTTGCTGCTCTGCGGGGCAGAAAAGCCTGTCAACTTCCCCTGGGGGTACTAAAGCTGGGTTCCTGGAAGTCGGGCACAGTGGTTCATGCCTGTAACCCCAGCACTTTGGGAGGCCAAGGCGGGAGAATCGCCTGAGCTCAGGAGTTCGAGACTAGTCTGGGCAACATAGGGAGAATGTGTCTCTATTAAAAAATACGTATCTTTAAATACATATAAAAAATAAAGCTGGGGCCCTGGAGTCACAGCCAACTCTGCCAAGTTCCAGCTGTGTGTGTCCTTGGGGAAGTTACTGTCCCATACCTACCTCAAAGCATGAATTTTTTTTTTTTTTTTTTTTTTTTTGAGACGGAGTCCCGCTCTGTCACCCAGGCTGGAGTGCAGTGGTGCGATCTTGGCTCACCACAAGCTCCGCCTCCCTGGTTCACGCCATTCTCCTGCCTCAGCCTCCCGAGTAGCTGGGACTACAGGCGCCCGCCAGTACGCCTGGCTAATATTTTTGTATTTTTAGTAGAGACAGGGTTTCACCGTGTTAGCCAGGATGGTCTCAATCTCCTGACCTCGTGATCCACCCGCCTCGGCCTCCCAAAGTCGCTGGGATTACAGGCGTGAGCCACCGTGCCCCGCCAAAGCATGAAATTTTTGAAGCAACTCAGTACATGCTGTCTGTCATGGCCCACTGCTGCAGAAGCCTAAAGCAAGGTAAGCAGAGGCCTGCTGCTCCCCACTTCCTGAGAGCCTGGCACATCCCAGGGGTGCCTGGCAGCTCAGGATCTTTACAGGATGCTCCCAAGCCTTGCATCTAAATTTCGTCCCTGACTTAAACATTGATCCATGCCTTGGATCAATCCAAGGTACCCTCACCTTGGATCCCTTTGCTGTCTTTATCATTTCCTTACCGTGACTTCTGGGCCCCTGTCTCTACCACATCAGAGATTCTAAACTCAGTTGACAGCCAAGCACAGTGGTTCACGCCTGTAATCCCAGCACTTTGGGAGGCCAAGGCGGGCAGATCACTTGAGATCAGGGGTTCGAGACCAGCCTGGCCAACATGGTGAAACCCCCATCTCTAGTAAAAATACAAAAATTAGCCAGGCATGGTGGTGGGAGCCTGTAATCCCAGCTACTTGGGAGGCTGAAGCAGGAGAATCACTTGAACCTGAGAAGGAGGTTGCACTGAGCTAAGAGCACGCCACTGCACCCCAGCCTCGGGGACAGAGTGAGACACTGTCTCAGAAAAAAAACCCCCCAAAACAAAAAAACCTCAAAGTTGACACTCAGGATACCTGCTACCTCTCCACAAGTACAGTGGCCCACGCCCAGCCCCATCATGCATTCAATTCTTACCGCTCTTGGGTATTTCTGATCTCTATAGCTATTCCAAATTCTATTTCTCTATCAGAATACCATTTCAGTTATGGAAGTTTTATCATGTATTTTACTATTTGTTGGGGGAAATTCTTCTCTAAAAATTCCTAGCTTTCTGTTCAGCTTTTAAAATGAACTGTACAATTCTATTATTATTATTATTATTTTTGAGATGGAGTCTCGCTCTGTCACCCCGGCTGGAGTGCAGCGGCGCTATCTCGGTTCACTGCCAGCTCCGCCTCCCGGGTTCATGCCATTCTCCTGCCTCAGCCGCCTGAGTAGCTGGGACTACAGGCGCCTGCCACCACGCCCAGCTAATTTTTTGTATTTTTAGCAGAGACGGGTTTTCACCATGTTAGCCAGGATGGGCTCGATCTCCTGACCTCGTGATCCACCCGCCTTGGCCTCCCAAAGTGCTGGGATTACAGGCGTGAGCCACCGTGCCCGGCCCCTGCAATTCTATTTTCAAGTTGCTGAAATGAAATCTCATTGACTGGAACCAATGTGAGTGCTGCCTATAGGATGAGCCTTCTTCATATGCATAGGATTTCCCATTCAGGGGCATGGCGTGTCTTTCTATGCACTTCAATTCTAACATTCCTCTCATTTTGGCTAGTTTTTATTTCTATGAAATTTATGGTTTTTGTTGGAACCTATTTCCAGTTTATTGCTGATATGTAAGAAAAAGACTCGTCTGGCCAGACATAGTGGTGCACACCTGTAATCTCAGCACTTCGGGAGGCCAAGGCGGGAGGATTGCTTGAGTCCAGTTGAAGACCAGCCTGGGCGACACAGTGAGACCTCATCTCTACATAAAAATTTAAAAGAAATTAACTGGGCATGGTGGTGCACACCTATATTCCTAGCTACTCAGGAGGCTGGTGCAGGAGAATCACTTGAGCCCAGGAGTTCAAGGCTGCAGTGAGCTATAATTGTGCCACTGTGCTCCAGCCTGGCCCTGTGCCCCTACGCCCCCCCCCACCCAAAAACTATTAATTTTTCTTTGATAGTTGGCCTCCTTGTGAAATCATTCTAAGAGTTTTTCATCGGTTTCCAGAAAAAAGACCATTTGTGAAGCTTCTCATTTCTGAGAGTTCTTGCTTCATTTTCTTACGTAATTGTGCTTTTTAAAAAGAGACAGGGTTTTGCTCCATTGTCCAGGCTGCAGTGCAGTGGTGTGATCATAGCTCACTGCAACCTTGAGCTCCTAGGCTCAAGTGATCCTCCTGCCTTAGACTCTCAAGTAGCTGGGATTACAGGTGTGTGCCACCATGCCCAGCTAAGTTTTTAAAATTTATTTTGTAGAGAACAGAGGTCTTGCTTTGTTGCCCAGGCTGGTCTTGAACTCCTGGCCTCAAGTGATCCTCCTGCCTCAGCCTCCCAAAGCGTGGTATTACAGGTGTAAGCCACTGCACCCTGCCCATAATCGTGCTTTCTGAACAATGCTGAGGAATGGGTATGGAGGTCACCCTGTGCTGTGCCCCAATGTAATGGGTATACCTCTTGAGATGAATTAGTTCTTTACATTTGCTTTCTAAATTAACAAAACCATCTAATAGGAAACCTGTACACACTAAGAAAAAATTTGCAATGTTCACAAACAAGAAACTGTTCTTAGGATGACTGGCCACCAATGTAGGCCCTATGGCCAGAGCTCATGATGACATAAGCTACTTCTAATGCCCCTCCCAGAGGTCTGCATATGGAAATAGTGTCTGCTCCTGTGCCCTGACCAGAGGCTTTGTCAGCAGAACTGGGGAAGGCAGCAATGACTGGGCCCTCAGCTTCAGAGATGGCAGCCCAGAAGTTACCACAGGGGTCTCTAATTCCAGTCCTGCCCACCTGGCTTCTGGTCTGGCCTGGTACTGTCTCCAGGCAGTGGAAAACCTGTGAGTTAGATACAAAAAAAACAAAAAACAAAAAAAACCCAAAAAACTGGTCTGGGTTTCAACTTACCTAAAAATAAGGGTCAACATTCCCATTATAATTTTATTTTAAATGCCAAATTGCTATGTGCAATGTTATCATAGATTATGGTAAGATTAACTGTATCTTAGCTAGAAAGCCCTCGCACCAGTGGTATTAACGTACAGGAACTTGGCTGGGCGTGGTGGCTCATGTCTATAATCCCAGAACTTTGGGAGGCCGAGGCAGGAGGATTGATCACTTGAGCCCAGGAGACCAGCTTCAGCAACATGGTGAGACCTTGTCTCTCCCAAAAAAAAAAAAAAAAAGGAAAGAACAGCAACTTTTTTTACTATACTCAGAAGTCCATTGTGTTCTAGTGATAGTCATCACTTAATAAGCTTTATGCAGTTGACTCCACTTGGCACTGGCAACAAAGGAATTTTTAATGAGTTTGACAGGGAAAGGACACCCACACAGGATTTTTTGGTTTTCTTCTACACAGGTTTTTAAAAGCCTGGTTTGGTTTCAGCACATTGAGCTTACAGAAAAAATAAAACGCTAGCAAGTCATCAGACTCTTCAATGAAAATGTATTTCACATTAAACACAATGTACATATCATGCAAATGAGGCATCACCATGGTCACAATGGTGCTGTGAGGTACAACAAATCACAAGAAAACAGACATTTAGCAAAATAAGGTTCTAGGAAAGATGAGAGGCATTTTTTGAAAGCCAGACCATGCTATGGTTTCTGTGTGCCTGTCATAAAGGGACTTGGCCAGTATTTGCCGAGATGGACAGCACCGCATTACTGGAGGCATGTGTGGAGGCATGTACTTTATTGAGTAGAGACACATACACACACAATTTCTGTAACTAATACATTCTTAAATGTAGCTGGCTGTAAAAGCACATGAACAAGATTACTACTGAGACTTCTTTGTGTCTCCTGGTTGCAAACCTCTCTCAGAATTATGAATCTTTCCAAACCCTTAATTATACAAGTCAAAACAAAAAGTTTCGAAGAAGAAAAGGTCATTTTAATTTGAAAGCCACATTTTGCCACAAGAAACAAAATTAAGAAAACACACCACTATATGGCATAAAATGTGTGGAGTATACATTCTAGTGTCATTTTTCCCATTCAGATTTTTTCGTAATGTTAAAGTCCATTAAAGTGACATACTGGGTCCAATGTGGGCCCCCTATTGTTTCAGAATGCTATGGTTTTTGTTTGCGCCGGGTTTTATTAAAGCTGGGCAAACACAGGAGCAAACAAAGAAAACTCCCAAGATCCAATAGAAAAAAAATTAGCAAGAACACTGAAAACCAACCACCTGCATGCGAGACACAGGATTCATTCAGCTGGAAAGCCACTCCATGGTCTGGAGTGACTACAGCATGAAGATTTTAAGGTGTGACATGAAAGAGTCCTTGCTAGATTCAGTTGCCCATGTATACACGAATATGCATAAGAGAACAGAAATCATTACTGTTTTGACTTCCTTCCTCAACCAAACTTACTACTTTAACCCCAAAAGAATAATGTGGGGCAATGCATTTTTGCAGGTGGCAAAGCTTAACAACAATTTTTTAAAGGCTTCTTGATACTGCCTTCCAACAGAGAAACTCTGGAGATGGGGAACCTCCTGAATTTCTTCTCTGTCTCAAAAAAGACAGGGAGATATACAGTGCAAGTTGAGTATATGTTTAACTAGAGTTTGGGTAAATGTCTAGGATATTTTACAGAAAAAGACATCTAAATGTTTATGTGCTCCAACTTTGGGAATAAGAATGGTTATAAAGCGAATTGCCGAGCCAGTCACTCAGGTTATTCAGAGGGCCACTATGATAATAGAGAAGTTCAGGAAGTGCTTTATCAGTAGCTGAAGCTCATAAACAGAACTGTAAAAGGAAACTTTGCTAAAGCCCAACAAGGTGAAAGTTTCAAGGTTTCTACCAAGAGTGGCCAGTGTTTGACATACTACCTAGGAATACAGTTACATTCCGAGCTAATAATTTGGGATCCAGCGGTAAGGGTGACAGAAGCTTCTTCAAGCGGCTAGTAGCTCGGATTTGACTATCAGCAGCTTTACGGGTTCTCCAAACACCTGTGTCAATTCAGAAACAAAACCAGATGAGATCAAAGGGAAAACCAAGTATTCTGCAGTTTGTAGCACTATTCTCTCACTAAAACGATCACAACACACTTTGGCACTTTCTACTTTCTTGGCAATTATATTTTCCTCCTGGGCTTATACAGTATTTCTCAACAGAAGTGATACAGTATTTTACATAGGACTATTCTTTTAGATGGGTCAAATTTTCCTTGTATGGAACTTTTCTAAAACCTGCAGATGTTTAATGTCTCAAGCTTTGTCTTTCAAATGCCCCCAGCCACTCTGGCAACAAAAACCATCAACATATGTCCAAACGTCTCCTGGTGGGGGTGGTACCACTTTTGGTAGAGAAGAATTTGAGAACTAGACCCAATCATAATTAAAAATTTACAAGCAGTGTGAATAAAATAATTTGAGATTTTTCTTTTTGGGCAGGGGTTTTGCATTTCTTTTAGAGATGTAAGAAATAAATTTGAGGACCTATGAATACTCTAATAAGTTTTGTGGATTCTCTGTTCCTTACTGTGTAGTGAGGTAAGTGAACTGAAGGGAAACTAATTTTAAAGTCAAAGTATGTTAAAAACACAAAAAACCTCTTAATAAATATTAAGCCACGCTAACTGTCAGGGAAATAGAATGCTCAGGTGATTTAGTGTTTTAAGTGTCCAAGAAGGCAGCTGCTTTTCCAAACCAGTGATACAGTTTACTCTAAAAGTGACCCACCACACACCAAGAACCAAGAGAAATGGGCTCTCAAACTTGTCTTATAGGCAAGAGCCGAGGTCAGGTAGAAACAAGTATACAAAAAACACAGTGACCTCAGCTCTGTGGCCTCTCCAACTTGTTTCCTCATTTGAAAAATAAAAACATTGGACTAAGTTATTTTGGCCAGTGAATTTGTTATGGGAGTGAAGTATAAAAAATAAAGTGACTGAGAAAATGCCGAGAATATAAAAATGCTTTTAAGAATCTAAAATAGCCGGGCGCGGTGGCTCACGCCTGTAATCCTAGCACTTTGGAAAGCCAAGGCAGGCAGATTACCTGAGCTCAGGAGTTCGAGACCAGCTTGGGCAACACAGTGAAACCCCGTCTCTACTAAAATACAAAAAATTAGCCAGGCATGGCGGCGTGCACCTGTAGTCCCAGCTACTCGGGAGGCTGAGGCAGGAGAATGGCTTGAACCTGGGAGGTAGAAGTGGCTGTGAGTGGAGATCGTGCCACTGCACTCCAGCCTGGGCGACAGAGCGAGATTCCATCTCCAAAAAAAAAGAATCTAAAATGGATGCAAGGCATGGTAGCTCATGGCTGTAATCCCAGTACTTGGGAGGCCAAGGAGAGAGGATCACTTGAGGCCAGGGGTTCAAGACCAGCCAGGCAACACAGCAAGACCCAACCTCTACAAAAACTAAAAAAAATTAGCTGGGCCTGGTGGCATGTGCCTATGATCTAACTACTCAGGAGGCTGAAGCAAGGGGATCTCCTGAGCCCAGGAGTTTGAAGTCTCAGAGAGCTGTGACTGCGCCACTGCACACCAGCCTGGACAACAGAGTGAGATCCCTTCTCTTGAAAACGAAAACAGAATCTGAAGTGGGAGGAGCAATTGGAATTATTAAATTATTAAAGGATTTGGTGACAGACTCTAATTATGTTTTCCTTATTCAAAAACAAGCCCCAAACTGAGTAAATCAAATGTGAAGTATATGTAACTAAGTATACCTTACTACAGAGTGTATATAACTCATAGACATTCTTGCTCAAACGAGAACAGCTTCTGGAAGCACTTTGGCAAAAATAAAAAAAGGCCAAAGGTGGGGAAAAAACCTTCAAGACACAAAAACTGCAGTTCTCTCTCCCTCAGGTATGATCCAAGAATAGCTGTCTGCTTTGGAAGAATCCACAATGGGTCAAGAGAATAGCAAATCATGTGGCCCTGTATATGAATGATTCTAGATAGAATGTGGGATGTCACTGAGCAAAACTAGAGGTGGGGAAATTCATCTTACTCATATCACCTTGCAACACTACTAGAGTATTCTTTCCTTGCCCCTAAAAAAGCTACTCAGGCTGGATTGGTAGTCAAACCTTTAGCCAGTGTTCTCAACCTTCCCATACACACCCTAAATAGCACGGTTAGGACAAGGCGGCTCGGCGCTGAAGGCTCGCAGATGAATTACTTGAAATCTGTCTCAATTCTTGTGTGTGCTGTAGTATACCATAATATATTCATGTTTGCATTTTTCAAATAAAATTTGACCATCCAAGAGGCTGAGTGATGTACATCCTATCTTCACAAACCCCAGTTAAAGGGTTATGAAGTTAGAATATGATCAAAAGACTGTACCTTTTATTAAAGGGATGCTGTATTTGTCAACAGAAGGTGTTAAGAGGAGTTTCTTGGCCAGGACTGTTAAATCCTTCGATAAGGTTTTTGTTACAGTCGTCCAGGCTGAGATTTTCACTGGATCTCTTGGGGAATGTAGGGGGACCAGTGAAATCTAACAGATCTTGAAGTGCTCGGGCATTACCAGTTCCATTTTGGTCCAGAGACACCCCAGGAATCATTTCACTCACTGGTGAAAATTCCGGGATAGAGATAAGCTCTTCTTTTGAAACAGGACTAGAAGAGATGAACGAGAGGGAGAGAGGCAGAAAGAGACAGACAGACAACATGGCACAATATATTAATTGTATTTGCAATATTTTGTTATACTACTCTTCTAAAGAAGAAGGATTTAGAGTCAGAGTTTTTGTGTAACACATCGTAAAAAATACAAGTGGGCTCAAATCTGAGAAGGACAGATGGTGGACATGAGGCACCATGTATGAGAACAGGGAAGCAGATTGAGCAGGGCTGTGACGGCCAAGCTCACATTGCCCAAAGGGTGAAAGGACAAAAACCCACAGGCACCAGCATTCTACTACAAAGAAGCAAGACATTCCAGAACTTTCTAAATAGGACATTCAGACAGAAAGCCAATGCCAAAAGTTCAAAGCAAGTTGAAGAAGAGCCCTAATTAACAGTGGGGCTCCCAGTGCTGCCTTTCTAGTAGTGCCACCTTAGGCGAATTGCTTTTTCTTCCTGCAGCCTCAGTTTCTTCGCCAGTAAAATGGGAACAATTGTTTCTCTCTGCCAGGGCTCCTGTGAGTGTGAATCTGATCGTGCTGAGAAGAGTTCATGTGGAAACGCCTGAAGTGCTCAGTTAAGGTTGGGGGGCCCATTATGAAAGGATCCCACCACAGCCCACGTCATCACTGGCAAAGCCAATCTCACTCTCTGCTTCCTCTCTAAAGTGAGGCTTCTAATCCACTCTGACTTATCCAGCTCCAGCCCAGCCAAGCCTGGTTTTCTTTCTCTCTCTCTCTTCCTCTCCCTAGAGATGGAAGGAGGAGTTTCACAATTGCGCCAGCTGTAAGGCCTAGCAAAGGAACAAATCCAGGCTCTGAAGAGTGGTGGGCTGAGGGCCTGTCACCAGGAATCTCTTAACAGCCAGAGTAAAGCTGCTGCCAGGTTCTTCTTTTTCTTCCTTGTGAGATCTTAGAGAAGAATCTGGAAAAACCAGAACGGCAGAAGCTCAGAGGAACTGTCTCTGGTGTAAATTCATCCTCCAGAGCTCCCATGGGGTCAGCTGAGAAGGCATCCTTGCTTAGCGAATTCCCTCCTTCCCCTTTCTCCTGAAAAACTCCCAAGAGCTTTCCTCTAACAAATCACATGCCCTAGAAACTCTGTTCCAGGCTCTGCTTCTAGAGAACCTGACGCAAGACACTAGAATGTTATATCACTGAGAGCTTTCCTGTAATGTCAATCAAACCTGCTTTAGGTGATTTGGTTGTATAAAAGACGAAGAAACCAACTAAAAGAAAGGGTAGTGTTTAGAGAAGTGATGAGGCTTAAATGCAAAAGAAATGAATATACCTCACATCCATAGACTGAACTTCTTCAGTTGAATCATCCAGACTATTTGATTTCCCATCAAGGGCATCCAGATGAATGAGTCCCCCAGCTGGCTTAAGCCCATTAGAGAAAATGTCTTGGGGATAAGTTTCTGGGGCAGCGTGATCCACACCATTAATTTCCTGGCAGGTGTTCAATCCATTGATTTCTGATCGAGAACACAAAGTCCCTTGTGTTAATCATAAAATGTCTAAATAAAGTAACAGAGAAATATAGATCAAGGCAATTAATCTAATGCTCTGCTTCACTGATACTGCAGCATCTTTTGTGGAAAAAGCCACAAATAACCCCATATAATCACCTTCACACAGGAGAAGAGAAGACAAATCACATTATCAGTGTCTGTGCAAAACCTCTGGAAAAGACCAGAGTCAGGTCCTAATAGTAATAAAACCTGACCAGCAGTTAAGCTCCCTGGAAAGCACTGTGAGCCAGCAGCCAGAGTGCCTCCTATGCTGGGATTATGGGAGTAACCAAGGAACCCAGTGGGTTCCCAAGTGGAGCTGACAGTCCCTGTGCTGGAGACACATTCCCAGGGAAGGGAAACTGCACAGGCCCCTGCCAGCAGTCACCCTCTTGGGATCCATGGGTCTGTTTACCCTGCACCAAGTCTTACGAGCTTTTGCTACTAAAAAGAAGAACCCAAGAACCAGAAGTCACACTCACCCATTTTGTTGGGGACAACCAGTTTTGTCTTCTTTTCCACACACACAGCAGGCTGGACCCCCATTTTGGGGTCTTCTTTCTGAAAACAAATGGAAGGTGAATGAAATGAGGGAAGGCTGACATCACACAGAAAAAAGTGCTTTTTAAAAGCATCTGATGATATTTTGAGCCTGGACCATCTGCCTGTTCTGTGGTAATTCTTTAAATCTTCAGCTGTGTTTCCATTATTCTTATGTATTTTTATGTCAGGATTCTCTTTTTTATTCATGGACTACTATGCCTCTCTCTTCATCCCACCCCCCATGACTCTAAGGAAATCTTTTACCCATCCCACCTCTGAAGCCCCTCTTTCTTTTCAGATACCTAACCCTCCTTAACCTAGCCAGGAACAAAGCAGGAAAACTGCATTTTTTTCTGGCTAATCGTCTCCAAGACCTACAATTTCACTGAGTGTATTCTGCTGTTCTTTTCTACTTAGTACATAAACTATTAAAATGGTCATCTGAATTCCTACCTTCACTTGTGGAGACACATCACTTTTCCTTGTTCTCTTCATGATTTCATCTATTCTCTAAAAACAAAAAAGAAAAAATCAAGTAAGAGGACTATAAGACCAAAAACATAAAAGTAGCTTGGTTTACATGCAAAGTCACATTTCTCAGAAAACTTGTAAGAGGCAAATGTCAGAAGAGGATAACAAGTACAGAAAGGTTTTCCACTAGTTTTGGAGATGTACACCTCTGGCTCCACGGACAAGGTCAAATGCTTGAGAAGTTAACTAGTACGTATCTAGAATCAATATTCAATTTATATCCCATATTTCTCCTTCTCCTTAGGCTCCATATAAATCAACAAATTACCACCTGCCATTAAAGAGGACCACCCTGCAGAAAGTGAGGCTGAGGCTGAGGTGCATCTCAGGAAAGAAGGCCACAGGCTGGTCTCCTGGGTCCCAGGCCTACAGCAATACAAAGCCCACATTGGGCCTAGGACACCATGAGAATACTCCTTTATAATCAGTCTCCTTAAACCCAACTTTACCCATAAGTATAGTTAGTGTAAATGGACTAAACACTCCAATTAAAAGACAAAGAGAAAGACTGTCAAACAGAATTAAAATAACAATTCCTGGCTATATGCTCTTTACTTATAAAAACACACAGAAGAAGTTTGAAGTAGAAGGGTGAAAAAGATTTGACATACAGACACTAATCATAAGAGGGCTGTCAGGCCAAGCACAGTGGCTCACGTCTATAATCCCAGCACTTTGGAAGGCCGAGGCAGGAGGATCCCTTGAGTTCAGGAGTTCGAGACCAGCCTGGCCAACATGGTGAAATCCCATCTCTACTAAAAATAAAAAAATTAGCCAGGTGTGGTGGTGTGCGCCTATAATCCCAGCTAGTTGGGAGGCTGAGGCAGGAGAATCGCTTGAACCTGGGAGGCGGAGGTTGTGGTGAGCCGAGATCACACCACTGCACTCCAGCAGGAGCAATAGAGTGAGACTGTCTCAAAAAAATAAAAGGCAGGGGGCTGTCAAAGTAGACTTTAAGACAAGAAATATCACTAGAGACAAAGGCATATCAACGATAAATATATATAAAACAAAACCTGACAGAACTGAAAGGAAAAATGGGCAAATCCATAATCACAGATGGAGTTATTCTTTTTTCTATTATTTGAGACAGGGTCTCACTCCTGTTCCCCAGGCTGGAGTGCAGTAGCATGATCTCGGCTCACTGCAGGCTTAACTTCCCGAGTTCAGATCATCTTCCCACCTCAACCTCCTACGTAGCTGGGACTACAGACACATGCCATCACACCCAGCTATTTTTTGTATTTTTAGTAGAGACAGGGTTTCACTGTATTACTCAAGCTGGTCTGGAACTTCTGGGCTCAAGTGATCCTCCCGCCTCTGCCTCCCTAAGTGCTGGGATTACAGGTGTGAGCCACCATGCCTGGCCACAGATGGAGTTTTTAACAATCTTTCTCAATAACTGATAGAACGAGATAGCAAAAAACTAATAAAGACATAGAAGATTTGAACAGTGGTATCAATGAACTTGACCTAACTGACAATCCTAGGATCATTCTATCCAATCACTGCAGAAGAGAACTGGATTTACTTCCTGTTCACTTACCCTAAGTCTTCCTGACCCTCAGCCCTTACCTTCTTTCTCTCCAGTCTCTCCTGCTCAATCTGCAGCATAATCTGTTCTCTCTCGAGACGCATCTGTTCAGCTACCTCCCGGGCCTTTGCTTCTGCTGCTTCTTTCTAACAGAAACAGGTAAATCAAGGCAAAGCTTTAATAAGCTAAGAAAACAGTGTGGTAATTCCCTGGCTTTGCACATGTTCCTTCATCTCATCATCTGCCCTAAAGTGGATGCTGCTCCAATATTCAACGTGGATTTACATAAACCACTGTATGACACAGCAAACATGGTTGGACCTCATTCATATACCCCTGGCTCACCATGCAAATCACCTGCAGACAGTTCTCACACATGGCCAAGGCTTTTCTGTGTCTGTGGGCAGGCTTGGGCCATGAAGTGTGCACGTGGCCAGATCAGAGAGTTAATTCCCCAGGGAGTGACCTTCTACTACAGTGAAGGGCAGGATGTGGTAGATAAGTAGTTCAGTTTCCTCATCCCTCAGCTGGACGATTCTAAAGCATGATCCACAGTCTCTCAGAGGTTCCCAATGGGACTGTGTTCCAGTCACCCACAGTAACACATGCATCAATGCACTTACATTGGCTTTTCTCCTATTCCTCTACCAGCTTCCTGGGATTCGCTTGCAAAAAAAAATTGCTGGCACCCAAATTCTTATCCCAGGATTTGCCTTTGGGGAAACCCTAACTGACAGATGGCAAACATTACCAACTTCGCTGCAACTGCCCCAACTTATTTTTAATAACCAGCCCAGAGAGTTTAAGAAAAAACTTCAAGTAAACATTATGAGTCACTGAAATTTAACTAATTGTACCTACTATCAAGGTCCTTAAAAAACAAGTAAAGTCCATCTGAGTGCTCATAGAGTACCTGCTTTTCAATCATGGCTTTCTCTTGTTTTTCTTTTTCTGGCTTTTCTTGTTCTTGCTTTTCTTTCAACAACAGCTCCTCCTCAGCCTTCCGCTTGGCCTCCTCGCCTGCCTTTCTTTTCTCTTCCTCTTCCTGTTTTTTCTTTTCCTCTTCCTGTCGCTTCCTTTCTTCTTCCTGCTTTCGGGCTTCCTCTTCTAGGCGAAGCCTTTCCTCCTCTGCTTTTCTTTTCAATTCCTCTCTCTCCAGCCTTTTGAGAATACAACTGTTGTTAGAAGAAGATGACATGCTCGAAAAGCAAACTGCCAGAGAACTGTGTGCTGACAGCCGAGAATAATGCTCCACATGGTAACACACACACATACCTTTCAACGAGCATTCATTTAATAACATGATTCATCCTTCCTGGAAATCCACTCTGGTCCATATATTTACCAAAAAATATTAACCAGGCTTGACTTTAAATTCTGTAATACAGCAATGAATGATGTGTTGATGTGTAACGCATACTGTATTGAAAACAGATGCTCCTCAGTCAATGAACAAATGACCACGGTGACAGAGAAAGCCAAGCCATCATTCTTATTGAATGACAATTCTTTTAAAACCTAAGCAGAATAAATATTTAAAACCAATGAAAGCTAGGAAAAATAGGAAGTGTCTCAATGGGCACAAATGTGCCAGTCAGCAATTTAAGAGCAGTGACTGTGAACTCAAAAAGTCATACCAATTTGGTTCTAATTGGTATGTGACTTATGAAGCAGCAAATGGAAGAAAATGCTCAACAGAAACTTGACATTTAATAAATTAAAACATCTATTTCCATTTATTTTGGCAATCTTTAGAAATCTATTTTAGCTTTCTTTGCTATATGAAAATTAAGTGGCATTTAGACATTTTCATCCACAGTCAGATGAATGGTTCATGGTGTAGTGGTAAAGAGCTCGAAGCAGTAAGGGAAAATTCTGTAAAGTCCAAGAGCTTGTTTTAACCTTTCTAATGTTCCTCCTCCTCACATGTACGTCACTTTCCTTGGGTAATCACTCGCAATGTGATGTATGGGCACGACTCAAATTGTACTCTGATTATGCCACTCACTGTGTGCCACCTGGAAAGTCACTCAATGTTCTTGATGCCCATTTAAAAAATGGGAAAAGCTATACTATTGTTCTATGGCTTTACTGTGAGAATGAAAATGCCTGGCCCTAGAAGGTTCTCAAATGTTAGTTTGTTTTACAATTTAAAATGAATCCTCTCTCCAAGCCCCAATGTCCTTTAAAGTGCACCTATAAATCTGTATGTCTTTTAGAAATTACCTTCACTTGGAAGCATGTGCCAATGACTTACTGGGATGCTGTTATTTGTTATAAAAAGGTCAAGACTTAAAAAGAGCATCCATCCATCCTAATGCTCAGCTTCAGAACTTGTGCAGGCTAATAGCCTATGTATGACCCAAGGAAATATTTTGTGTATTCATTCAAAGAAATATTTTAAAAGACAGATAAAGAAATACTTAAATATATTAGCCTCAGACTGTAACAATACGTGATAACACTAAATTAGGTCACAATGCCTATAAAGCACTGTGAAACAACTCAAATTATTAACAGATATTCTGGAGAGGAGCATTATAGAACCTATCAGAAAGAAGCTCCCATTTTCTTAGATTCCTCAATGAAATACTAAGTATGTCCAACACAGGATTATCCAAAATGGATGTGTTAATAACAAGATGTATCTAAAGGTTAACTGAAATACCATTTCATTTCTTACCCTTTATTAACGAGCCAATTATGATTGTCCCAGAGAAGTTAACACACAAAGGATACA
The DNA here is from genome assembly GCF_028885625.2 of Pongo pygmaeus. Taxonomy (NCBI): domain Eukaryota; kingdom Metazoa; phylum Chordata; class Mammalia; order Primates; family Hominidae; genus Pongo; species Pongo pygmaeus. The sequence goes on from NC_072396.2 coordinate 20,544,310, forward strand.
TTGTATATTAATTAATGTATAAGCTACTTCATAAAGGACCTGCCATCTTCATCTCCAGGACCTGAAAATCCATTCTTTTTTTTTTTTGATGGCGTTTCACTGTTGTTGCCCAGGTTGGAGTGCAATGGTGCAACCTCGGCTCACCACAACCTCTGCCTCCCAGGTTCAAGTGATTCTCCTGCCTCAGCCTCCCAAGTAGCTGGGATTACAGGCATGTGCCACCACGCCTGGCTAATTTTGTATTTTTAGTAGAAACGGGGTTTCACCATGTTGGTCAGGCTGGTCTCAAACTCCTGACCTCAGGTGATCTGCCTGCCTCGGCCTCCCAAAGTGCTAGGATTATAGGCATGAGCCGCTGCACTTGGCCTCTGTTTCTTGTTTTTTACCATCAGGACTTCAGAAGTGCCCAGATGCACACAGTAAGAACATCCTTATGGCCCCTGAACCTCCATAATCCTCATTATCACCCAAAATATAAATCCCCACAAGCCCATGAGACCCTGCTTGTCCTTTCCATAGCACCTCCATGGAAATCTTGTCCTTTTTTTTTTTTTTTTTTTTTTTGAGATGGAGTCTCACTCTGTTGCCCAGGCTGAAGTACAGTGGTGTGATCTTGGCTCACTACAACCTCTACCTCCCGGGTTCAAGTGATTCTTGTGCCTCAGCCTCCCAAGTAGCTGGGACTACAGGCATGCGCTGCTACGCCCAGCTAATTTTTGTATTTTTAGTAGAGACAGGGTTTCACCATGTTGTCCAGGCTGGTCTTGAACTCCTGACCTCAAGTGATCTGCCTGCCTTGGCCTCCCAAAGTGCTGGGATTACAGGTTTGAGCCACCGCGCCCAGCCCCTTCATCCTCTTATATACCAAGTTCTCTCCCTTAACGACACTTGGCTTCCCCAACGTAGGTAAAATTTGGCAAAACAACCAACCAACCCTGGTTTCCCCTGTGTGAAACCAGGTCCCTCACAATCCTCTTCAAGGATGAGCATTCCTTCTGTCTCTGCTCAAAGAACCAGACAGCACATTAGATTTCATCATTTTCCCCGCCGCCCTCTGCTGTGGGCTACCCCGAGCCTACCGCCCTTGCCGTCATTACTAAACCTCCAAAGTTCATCAGCTCTGTGTGTAGTCCTTTTTTTTTTTCTTTGTAGAGGCAGGGTTTCGCTCTGTTGCCCAGGTTGGAGTGCAGTGCTGCCACCACAGCTCACTGCAGCCCCAACCTCTCAGGCTCAGGCTCAGGCTCAAGCGATCCTCCCACCTCAGTTCCCAAGTAGCCAGGACCACAGGTGAGTGCCACCACGCCCGGATCACTTTTGAATTTTTTTTTTAATAGAGACAGGTCTCATTTTGTTGCCTAGGCTGGTCTCAAACTCCTGGGCTCAAGTGATCCGCCCACCCCATTCTCCCAAAGCACTGGGATTACAGGCGTGAGCCACTATGCCTGGCCCTGTGTGTAGTCCTGTCACCCTCTCCATCCTTGTTCTTGTCATTCACACAAGTCCATCTCCCTTTCCTCACTATGTACAAAGTACCAGAAAACTGTGCATTACTGTCATCATTTGGCATTCAGTGGATGCATCATCCCATGTCCCTGTCACTGGTCATTTGAGGAGGATCTTCATATATTGGCTCCTGTCTGTTGGAAACTCCAGCACCTCACCCCCTTTTCTGTCGCTCCCTGTTAACCTTCCTCATGTCACTGACACAAGCTTAAACTTGAATTGTTCAATCTGAGGGACGAGTATGTGGGTTTCACTGGTCTCTATTCTTACGTGCTTAAAAGTTTTCATTTTAAAACAAGCCTAACCTTCAACATTAATCTTCTTTGATCTGATCACATCCCATCCTTCTGCCTTTTTCTCTCCTGACCTGCCCTGGTTAGCGCTGTGCAGTCTACTTGTATCTGCTTCCCTCTCTCTCAGTGTCCCCCAGGCCTTGGGTATCCTTGTGAGCATTTCAGAGATGGCATGGAGGTCACTCTGCTGCCCAACTCCAGGCTTGAGTGGTCTCCAAGACCACTCCTGGGCTGCCAAGCACTAGTTAGAGAGAGGCGTAAACAAGGCTGGCTGGTTATCTGCCTGCTGGCAATTGCATTCCGGCCTTTTAATCCTCATCCCCTGGATCCCTTATGGACACAGTCCCAATTGCCACTTTTCTCAATCTTCGTCATCTTCCATAGTTGATGGTTATCACCAACTGCTCCACAGAGAAGACTGAGGCCACCCGATCTGAGCTTCTTAAACTCTCCTCTATGACATTACTGCTCAGAAATGTCCCCATTTGTTCCTCTGGTTAGATGGAAATGCCACCACTTGTGCTGTGAATTCCACATCCTCCACAGCTGTGTCCCTCCTACTAGCCCCTCTTCCCTTCATTTGTCAGTTTCATCCTTCTGCATGCATTTTTTCCATGCCCTGGAAAAATGCTCATGTCTCGGGCATCACAAGCAACCCTCCTCAGTCCTCTCTCAGCTGCTTCCCATTCATGACTGCTTAACAGCCAGCTTATATTCTGGGCCCGTATCCGCTCATCTCTTCAGGCTGCTTTGTCTCTATCCTACTTCTCAACAATTTCCCTCCAAAATCTCTTTTCATCTCCTAAATCCCAAGACCAACAGCCCTCATCTTTGATAAGCCTATGTCTTATCAAAAGTCCCGCCCATGTGGCTCTCCCTACAGCCCTGTGCTACATGAGGCTGCATGACCCTGGCTCTCTCCTACCTCTCTTGGCTTTCCCTTCCTGCCTCAGCTGCTGCTACATCCTGCTGCCCCACATCGCATGTACCCCTACCTGCCCTAGCTCTCACCAAAACCACCTGCCACCTGTAGGCTCTGCAGCAAAAAGCCAGGTCTGAGCAGCCTCGAAGACCTCTGCCTGTGGTTCCTGGCCTGGGCTAACTCTTGCTTTGACAAGAAACTTTAGCCTGGCTACATGACCTTGCTCATGGAGAGCTGTCTAACTGGAATATTCTCTTTTCTTCAATTTTTTTAAAAAGATGGGGTCTCGCTATGTTGCCCAGGCTCATCTCGAACTCCTGGCCTCTAGTGATCCTCCCACCTCAGCCTTTCCAGTAGCTGGGACTACAGGTACAAGCCATTGCATCTGGCTGGAATATTCTTTCATGTGAACCCCTAGTAGCTATTTTAGCTTCTTAACATGACTTAAAGTGATCCGTCTAGGAATCCCATTAAGATCTCCTGCTTACTAGTTCCCGCCAGTGCCTTCCCCAGGGTGGACCCGGGGTCTAAGGTTTCCTTCCCCACCTCTAAGAATCTCACTTTATATCTTGGGCCATCCACAGCCCGGGGGCTGGGCTGGGCCCTGTTGTGTTTGCGAATGGACCAACTTTTGTTCTTCTGCTTAGGGCCTGCTTGTCTGGACTCCTGGTTGGCCCTTCTGTTCTGGTTCCCCCATCCTTGACTTGGATGGTGTTTCCCTTACCAGTTTGTGACAATAATTGGGCTTTCCACAGTTTGACTCAAGTAACTTTATTTTTCTCTAAATTATTTTATCTGGCAACATTTCTGTGGCTTTAACTATTAACTGTAAACATAAAACAGATGTGAGGGTGATCTTATTCCAAGAGGTGGCCGCTGTGTTCCAGCCCCAGGTTGTCTGGTACTTTCCTTCCTCACTCCTCACCTCCCACGTGGCACTATGCAAAGCTTCACATTCTGGCAAGAGAGAGGAAAACTCATTTGGGGTCAGGTGTATTGCTCTAATTTTTACCTACACCCCCAAGCTTCAATTCCATCTCCAATCATCTGAACGTACTGTAGACACCATAAGCTTACCTAAAATCAAGTGAATAATTTTTATCTTTTAAAACGAATTCCTTATGTCCTTTCTTTACCTGTTATTGGGTGTACCATTCTCCTAAGACCTTAGAATCAAACCTCAGCATCAACTTCAAACCTGCCCATTTCTTTGGAATTGTGTAAGTCCACAGACACTGGCTTTTGCAGGTCTGCCTTCACCATACTACTTTAGCCCTTCTGTTCTCTTAACCTACTACTACGATGGTTTCTTAGTCAGGATTCTTCCTCCTTCTGTTCCTTTCTTGTACATTTACTGAGCGCCAGGCACCAGTGATCCAAAGACTGTGTCCCAGCCTTTTAAGGTGCTAACTGGGGAAAGGAGGCCTGTAAACAAATGAAGCTATGTTAGTCAACTGAACAGCTGGGCTCAGTATGGGTGAAGAGTGGGGGGTCGTCAGTTCTGTCCCAGGCACAGGGCCAGAAAAGGTACAGGGAGGGAGCAAGACTTGACCTGCATTGTGAGAAATGAAGAGGTGTCTGGCAGGAAGGAGCCCAAGTCCACGTGGAGGCAAAGTAAAAGCACAGCTTTTGAGGTGTACAGCCATGTGATGGGTGAATGTCAGGGAGCTTTGCACACTGGTGTCTGGAGGAAAGCAAGGGGTAAGAGGCAGGTAGTGGCCAGTTCATGGCAGGCCTTGAAGGCCTGTTGACAGGTTCGGGTGGATCCAGTGGGCAGGGGAGTCTCTGGCTTGTTAAAGGACAGGAGAACAATCACATTTATTTGAGAAAGGTCAGTGTGGACCCAGCATGGACAGGGGACAAACTCTAGGAGACCCAGAGCAGGGAGCTCAGTTGGGATATGACAGATACAGTCCAGGTGAGAAGCGATGGGGGCTGGAGCTGAGGAAGGAGAGGAGGGACTGGAAGGGAAGGGAGAGAACAGAGATGCCAATGTGACAGCTGATGAAGACTGGACCCGACAACCACTGGGAAGAAGGAGGAAAGGAAAGAGCTGAGAGTGGCACTGAGACTTTTCACCTGGGTGCCTGAGGAGATGGGAATGCAGAGCTCATGAAAGAGAAAGGTAGTTTGGGGGAAAAAATACTAAGTTCTGCTTTGGAAATGCTGGATTTGAGATGTATATGGGACACACTCAAATGAAAACTTATTGCAGCTGGAAATACAGTCTCTAGGTTCTAGACCAGTGCTATCCAATAGAACCTTCTGTTGAATAGGAAAACAATCTATAGATTTGTGCTGCCCGATGTGGTGTGGATCCACATGTACTCAGATGCAGCTCTTGAGCACGGAAATGTGGCAGGTGTGGCTGGGGAAATGAATTTTACTGAATGTATATTTTGGTGGCCACATGTGCCTAGAGGGTCTGATAGTGGACAATGCAGCCCTAGACAGAGCTCGGGCCACAGGCATAGTTTTAGGAGTCATCAGTACACATGTGTTATTAGTGCCTCCCTTGTTCCAGAAAGTATTTAGAAAGCAAGCTGCAGTTAGCTTCAGAAACAGACAATAAAACAAGACAAAGGGAAAATGAAGGTGGGAAGTGAGATGAGAGCAGAGTTGGTTTAGCACAACAAAGGCTCAACAGAAAGCTGCTGTGTAAAATGTGGGCCCTAAATCTTTTGACACCATAGGAAACTGGCAGGATGGCAGGGACACTGGCAGAACAGGCGGGAGCAGTGCTGCTCGGGAAAGCTTGTTGGGAGAGAAGCTGGTCCAGGACTAAGGGCTGAGAGCCCAGGCAACATTTAAGGGGATGAGGGGCAGACAGAGGAGGCTATGAAGGAGAGGCCAGAGAAGCAAGGGCAAGCTTGACAAGGCCAAAGCCAACCAAGAAACTGATTAGTAGTTAGGCAATGAGGAGGAGTGGTAGGTGTGAGGTTTGAAGACTGAATGCGAGTTGAGAAAATAAAGACAGAAAGTTCAATCAAATCTTTCAGGAGCTGGGCTGTGAAGAAAATGGGAGACACAGAGGGTGGTAGCTGGAAAGTAAAGAACATCACCTTCTTTAGCACACGGCTACGATCATGTTACTCACCAGCTCAGAGCCTACATGGTATCTCCATGGCCTGCAATTATCAAGGCCTGACATCTGAGGTCCTGTGATTCATCTTTATCTCTTGCGACCTCCCTTCACACACCTTAAGGCTCACCCAAACCAGCCCAAACATGCCACTCGACAAAACAAACAAACAAACAAAACACGTCTGTACTGACCAAAATGTTGGAAACAGGAAAACAATCAAAGAAGTCCCGAATTTCAAGAAGGGACTGTCCAGACCTACCCCACTGTCCCTTTTAAAAAATAGATCATCAAACCTGTATTCAGAGACCACAAAGACTTACCAAGGTCACTAAAGGATCAATAATATTCTATTATTTATTACTCTAAATTTGGTGCTGGCCTTGAAGTGCTACAGCATTGCCTGCTTCCTGTCATGTTAATTCTCTAAACCGTATTGGACTGTACTCCGTGATGAGCCTAACAGCTTGCTTTATCAATTTAATGATAAAATCGACCTTGTCCTGCTTTCTTCTCTAAATAAAAAGATCAGAAAAGGAAGGGCTGTCTGTATTGTGACAAAGTACCCTGGTACTAACATCACAGTGGTTCGCAAACCCTGGCAAGCTACTAAAACAGAACAGGGCTGAGTCCATGTGTTTTTACTGCATTCCCCGGATGATTCTGATGCTCTTCAAGGTGTAGGGACCACTGCAATGATGTCTTTTGTCTTGCTCCCAAATGGGACTCCCCATGCCTCACTGTTCTTAGACTATGAGGTTGCCCCTATACACAACCCTATGCCTAGGGGACACTGCTCAACCCTCCCCTCTGTCTCTCACTTTGGGGTATGAGTTAGGATAATTTGATGGAGGAAACAATTTGGAAATCAGAATCAAGACCAAAACCAGAATCTTGAACCTCTTGTCTTCCCAGGGAGAATCTCATTTTATAAACAAAGTTCAGACTTCCCTGATAGCTCTAGGAGGCCTGCCTGGCCCCAAAGTCCAAGAGGAAAATGGGAAGATGCCTGTGCCATTTAGATCCAAGAGCTATGAGTTTCCAGGTCCTCCGAAAAGAACAAAGTTCCATTGTTATTAATAATTACATCTAATATAAGACTCAGTCCCCTGAACACCTTCCATGTAGTTCAGACATTCTAGGTTCCCATACTTCTGTTCAAGTTTTATCAATACCAACGCTGTAAAAAGAAAGGCAAGTTGCTCTTTCCAACACAACAGTTACATGAGATCACGCCGAAATTCTGAGCACTAGCATACCTATCTTGTTCTTCCTTCTCCAGTCGTTCTTGCTCCTCCTGTTCCTTCTGCAGCCGGGCCTGTCTTCTCTTTTCAGCCAAGATCTTCGCAGCCTCTCCTGCATCAGTGGTGCCTGCTGTGGGCTTCCCCAAGGCTGCACCAGAGGAGAGGCATCAAGAGGAAAAGATCAAGGGAAACGAACATAATGATTCCACTCACACAGCAGCTGCCAGTTGGAAGTGAAAAAAAATCCAACCCAGTGTGGTGATGGGAAATGCCGTCCAGACTAGCACAATCAACCACCAAGCAAGAGAAGCTGTCATGGGCTGGCTGGAACCCTGGATGCATTTTACAGTGGAAGACAATAGAAACATGAGGAGGAAAGACAAGGTCACTAGCAAGTGCCACAGCAGCCACCATCTGGGTGAACTCACTGCATCACAGAAGCCTGAAAGTCTAAAGGAAGATCTTCTTTTGCGTGAGGTGCAGATGCGGGCCTGTCTTACTCAGCATTCCCCGTGAGCTTCCACAGCCATGAGTGGAGTCAGCCCCTAGATTTCCTCCAGGGGACCCTCAGAAGACTGAAGGAAAGAACTCAGGAGCAACGTGCAAACCCAAGAAAGCTGCACAAGGGGGATGAACTTGTCCCCAGGGAAAAATCCCTCTCCCTCCCCAAAACATGAGAGAATGGCATGTGGATTGGGTCTGAGGAGAACCGTCTTGGGAAAGCCAAGGCATGGTGGCAGCATCTACCTGCACTATTTTCGGCTTTCCCTCCTGTGGCAGCAGCATGCTTCTCGCTGGCATGCTTGTCCACTACATGCTTCTCTAGGGCGTCCTCTCCTTGTGGGCCAGCAGCCTGCTGAGCCAAGGTACCTTCCCTTTCCTTGTTGCTCTTCTCTTTCTCCGCTTTCCTCTTGGGCATGTCTTGGCCAGAAAGGGCAGGTAAGCGGTACTTCACAGGAGACCCCGGGTAGGGAGGTTTCGTTGTCTTTGGAGACTGTGGATAAGCTTTAGTAGCTGTCCTGGAAAACAAAAAATATGCCAGAGGATGATTACTGGGCCTGAACACAGAGCTCTCTGTTCCTAAGACACCTAGTTCCAACAAGCTGAAAAATTTCATCCTTCCAGAGGAAGGAAAGTAGGGCTTAGCACACACTCAAAAGTCACTAAAGTGCTCTCAGCCCAACAGGAATATATGGTCTCTCTAAGATGGCCCTGGTGGAAAGGGAAACATTTTAAGAAGCCCAGCTGATGATGCCATGTCCTAATCTCACTTAGGTTTCATGACAATGTAAAGATGGAGTATTAGGCACTTCCCTACTTCCTCTTTTTAGGTGAACATCAGGGTTGAATCTGGTTTCAGCATATGGCAATGAACATGCTGGCTCCTTTTAAAAAAATTGTGACAAAACATATATAACATCAAATTTACCATTTTAACCATTTTTAAGTGTACAGTTCAGTGGCGTTCAACGCTCCATTCCCCTCCCCTCAGCCCCTGGCAATCACCCTTCTACTTCCTGTCTCTGTGAACGTGCCTCTTCCAGGTGACTCGTATAAATGGAATGACACAGTATTTGTCCTTTTATGTCTGGCTTATTTTACTTAGCAAGTCTTCAAGGTTCCCCATTCCTTTTTAAATGCTGAGGAACACAGCCAACAGATGGGGATGGGGGCTGTTTTTTGGACGGTCTCAGGTTTAAAAGAATCTCTCTTCTCCCAACTGGGCAGATGCAAAAGGTGAGGACAAGCCACTTGGTTAAAACACAGGAGCTCGTCTTATGTCTGCTGGGAAAGGGTCTGTTACAGGTACGCCAGCCTAGGCTGGGCTCCTGGTGAGTGCTGCTTGTTCAGGACACAGGTAACAGCTTAGCTTGAGATGCCCAGTTTCCCTAGAGGTTTGAACAGGGATGTGGGCATCTGTACAGAGTTCCTCTAGGAAGGATATAAAGTAATGTAAACAGAAATTATAAGTCATCACCCTCAATCCTCAGCAGGTTGAACCATGAATTGCTAATATCTGACTTTTTTGATCTATAAAAACAGCAATAAAAATGGCAAATCACCCTAATATTCAAAGACAATTTTTCACCAGAGGCTTAGAGTTACCTAATCAGATCCTGGTAATAAGGGGAAATATGATCAGATCAATATTAAACTTGGTCTTGAAGGAGAAAAGAATCCTCAAGTGCCATGTGGACTTTCATATTAGCCAAGTGGCTTCCCTGTGTCCTCATGCCATTAGGCCTGGAGCAACTCAGAACTCCCAAGACACCTTGTCTTTGTGGATGGTGCTTCGACTCTCTGCAGACTATTCTCCCCTCTGGCCTTGGGCTCAGGCCCCACACTCGGGTTCTCCTAAGGGATGTGGTTTTTCAGAGTGCTTAGCAATCAGGTGGTTTTTTCCAGGTACGCTATATAACGCTGGTCTTCTATTTTTTCCTAGACTCTTACCAAGTAAAAGCCATGCAGAGAATCCCCCTGCCCCGCCATACATATACGCCCACATAGCAGGCTTCCTCAACCTGGCATCACTGACATTTGGGGCTGGATAGTGCTTTGTTGTGGGGTTGTCCTGGGCACTGTGGGATGTTTAGCAGCATCCCTGGCCTCCATTCACTAGATGCCAGCAGCAGTCCGCTCCCCATGCAGGTTGTGACAACCAAAAATGCCTTCAGACATTGCTAAATGTCCCCTTAGGGACAAGATCTCCCTCAACTGAGAATCCCTGAGACATGGGGTAGGGCGGGGAGGGAGAAAGGGAGAGAGAAAGAGAGGGAGAGGGAGAAGGAGGGGGAGGGAGGGAGGGAGACAGAGAGACAGAGAGAGAGAGAGAGAGAGAGAGACAGACAGACAGACAGAGAGAGAGACAGAGACAGACAGACACAGAGACAGGTGCACACACACTCTGTCCGTACCCAGTAGGTAAGAGTGGAGCTGTTCTGCATGGTGACCTTGAGGGTCCTGAGAGCCTTGGCTCGAGAGGTAATGTGTGAGTGCCTCTATGATTCGCACGTGAGTCCTCATGTGTTCTGACACAATCAGACCACGTCCTTACCCTGGCCATTTGGAGCTCAGACCTCCAATCACACTCTCTGCAGTTGTGTCCATGTTTACTCAGTGCTGTCTACACACCAGCCACTAGGCTGCTAAATGTCTACAGACACATATTTGTGTACATATGTGTGTAAATGGTATGACACAGGTACTATTATCATGGCCACTTTACAGATGAGAAAACTAGGCTTAGAGAGGTGAAATGGCTTCCCACAGTGAACCAAGCCACAGAGCCTTCTTATAGCTCTGCTCTACTTCCTGTGTTGCCAGGGCAGCTAAGTCTGAGTTTGAGGTCACCAAGACCCCAAGATGTTCTTTATAGAACTGGCATAGAGTAAGCACTCAATAGCTGTTAGGTATTGGTGTTGATCAATTAGATGATAAACTAAAAATCCAAATAATCCTCACAGACAAGAATGAACCAAAACCAGGAAGATGAACTGTAATAACAGGGGAGCCCATGTCCTGCTTGCTCACACTGACAGTGCTCCATTGAGCATGGTTTTCCAATGAGTTACACAATGTGTACTAACTATACGCATTAGTTGAGCCTGCATTTAGTCTCAATTAATATGTATAAAGATACAGACGGTGGTCTTTTGCTTGGCCACGTCTTCCTTTCATGCTGTTATCTAAGGTGAGTGGCGCCCACAGTAGAGCTGTATACCCGCCACCCGACCACCACGAGGGTGTCTCAAGAGACTTGGTCTAGTGCCTTGCCAAGATCAAAGCACATTACCTCTCCACTGGATTGTCATGTGAATGATATGTGTCCTTTGATCCAACAACAGTACAAAGGCAGGGAGTGGATTTGAAACTTGGCGATAGAGGCTGTAGGAAAGACTACTATCTCGTGGTAGATGATAACAGATGGAAACACTTTCTCATCCCATAAGCATTCCTACCTTGACCTGTTGAGGAGGACTTTCTGGCATTGGAAGGCCTGGCAAATCTCACCTGATCTTCTTACTTGCCCTCACCCTCCTCCCCATGGAATGAGGTACAATTTCTCTGATTGGTGAGAATGAGCAAAGGTGCTAGGTGTGCACAACCCTGCCTGTTCTTGTTCTCTCCCTGGAACTTGCCTGCGAGCCCACACTCTGGGCTTCTCTAAGCAGTATAGAAAGAGGTGGGTTCTGCTTCGGGGGTCCCTGAAGTGTGCTGGCACTTCTGCCCATGAATGTCTCCAGGGCTGGACTGGGGGGAGTGGGTGGGAGGCCTGAACTGGCTGCAGCCTCAGCAGCCATAGCCAGCATCTGAGTTCCAGCACGACCTCTGTGTCTGCTTAAATGGCTCACACACTCAGTCAGTGTGGCAGGAGCCTGTTGGCTATGTCAGACCCATCTAAGTAGATGGAAATGCAGGACAAGATCCTAATCCTAGGGAGAAAAGGCCAGGGTGGCCTAGGTGGGGGAGGGTCTGACAGCCTCAGGTTGGCATAGCCCTGAACAGCCTTGCTTGTTTTAAGAGAATGGTCACATGTAGGTTCAGTTCACGCCACAGAATGCGAGGTTCCATTCTAAATAAAACTGGACCAATTACCCATGAGCACACATTTAAAAATAACTTCTACCTGAGAAGTAAGGGTGGATTCTTTGGGATAAAGCTCATTAAGAAGTCTGTTTACAGTCCCCGACCCCAGCCCCTGCCCAATAAACAGAGTAAGTTAGAAAACACACACATACTCGTATGCACACACAAACATGACCTTCAAATTAGAAAAGTGTGGGCAAGTCATAGATGTTTTTTTTTTTTACAGTGAGTGAACAAAATACAGAATTAAAAAAAAGAAGTTCCCAATGTTATCTACAGTCTGTCAAGTTTCCTGCTCATCCTGCCTTGCCACTTGCTTACATGGACTTTGTACCCTGGCAGCTGCCCTGCAAAAGTGCTAAGCACAGGTATCTGGAAGAAACTAAACCACAAGGCTGGTATGTCAGACTGCACGGCTCTCTGGCCAGCCCCGCTCACATTGCTGAAAGCTAAAGAAAGTCTGGCAAGCTATTTTTCAATTTCCTGGAAATGGGTATCTTGGCTGATTAAAGAAATACGAATTAATTAGGGGAACTCACTGTGCTTGTACGGAGCTTTATTCTGAAGTACCTTCTCATCTATTTAACAAGGGTCTATTTGATTGCCACAGTAATCCAGTGAGGTAGGTAGGAAATTGCTATTAACCATATTTTAGAGAAGAAAACCAAAGTCCTAAGAGTTTAAACAACCTTTCCCAAAGAAATGCAAACAGACAAGAGTGCCAGGGCTGGCACTCAAGGCATTTGTTCATTGTCTCACTTTTTTAGCTCTTCCACTTTAATTTTTCAAGGTCCAATAAAAATATAACAAAGGGGATTCACAAGGTGTGTTTAGGATGGTAAACTAGGCCTTCCAGGAACATAAGGCAGTATGATATAACCTTTTAGGATCCATGACTGGCAGAAAATATGAACAAACACCTCTGTAAACACAGTGGCAAGAATAACTCTCTGGAGAGGGTTGTCATGCCTCTGAATGTGAGTTGACTGCAAAGTGGAACCCCCAAAGGACTTTTTTCCTCCAATCTTGGAATCTAGCTCCATGTTCTCCAAAACCACTCGACTCCATGCACAGTCAGTGAACACAGCCCACTCAATGCATGGGAGGGGTCTTGGCTTCATCAGCACAGCTCAGCCAACATTCAGAAAAGTTTGTTACTTCCTAGATAAGAAAGAGCAGCAGTTTTATACCAGAGAAACCTGGGAACACCACCTTAATCCAGTAATCAAAGTTAATATCACCAGTAATTAAACAAACTGACATCATAGCCTCCTGATATGACGTACTGAGAAGGACCCAACACCTCTGCCACGAGATTCCTGCCCAAAGAAAAGAACGCAACCTGAATGTAATTAGAGGAAACGTCAGGCCTATCCAAACTGAAGGCAGTCCTCAAGACGACTAGCCTATATTCTTTAAAAATGTCAAGGTCGGCCGGGTGCAGTGGCTCACGCCTGTAATCCCAGCACTTTGGGAGGCTGAGGCGGGTGGATCACGAGGTCAGGAAATCGAGACCATCCTGGCTAACATGGTGAAACCCCGTCTCTACTAAAAATACAAAAAATTAGCCGGGTGTGGTGGCATGTGCCTGTAGTCCCAGCTACTCGGGAGGCTGAGGCAGGAGAATCACTTGAACCTGGGAGGCGGAGGTTGCAGTGAGCCGAGATTGCACCACTGCACTCCAGTCTCGGTGACAGAGGGAGTCACCATCTCAAAAAACAAAATACAATAAAATAAAATAATGTCAAGGTCAGGAAAAAGAATGGCTGAGGAACTGTTTCAGTTGAAAGAAGACTAAGAAGATGAGACAATTAAAAGCAATGTGGGACCCTGGGTTGGACCCTGGACCATGAAAAAAAAAATGATATAAAAAATCTTATTGAGCCAGACCTGGTGGCTCATGCCTGTACTCCCAGTACTTTGGGAGGGTGAGGCAGGCAGATCACTTGAGGTCAGGAGTTTGAGACCAGCCTGGCCAACATGGTGAAGCCCCATCTCTACTAAAAATACAAAAATTAGCCAGGTATGTGGTGTGCCCCTGTAATCCCAGCTACTCGGGAGGCTGAGGCAGGAGAATCACTTGAACCTGGGAGGCAGAGGTTGCAGTAAGCCGAGATCACTGCACAGCACTCCAGCATGGGCCACAGAGCAAGAGTCTGTCTCAAAAAAACCCAGAATCTTACTGGGACACCTGGCAAAAGTTGCACATACATTAGAAATTAAGTAACAGTGCCAAGTTAAACTTTCTGATTTCCATAACAATGGAAAATAATGTCTTCGTTCTTAGGGGCAAAGGGGTATGATGTCTGCAAGTTACTCTCAAACGGTTCTGGGAGAAATCTGTGTATGTGTGTCTGTGTGTGCATCTATGGAGGATGAATGTGAGAGACTGTGCAAGACTGAGTGAGGGTAATAGGGGATGGGAAGGATGACAGAAATGTGGCTACAAATTAATACAGGATAAAAGGTGTGGAAGAAAGGGTTCTGTGTTCTAGTCTTGTAATTCTTTTGCAAGGCTGAAATGATTTCAAAATTTAAAAGCTGAAAAAACTGGTGTAAATTCAAGTGATCCTCTGATAAGACTCAAAAATACAGGACTGAGTGAGTATACAGGTATGGTTGCAAGGAGGGGACATCACTTGACATTTTCAATTACGCTCTTCAGGAAGAATTTCAGATAAGAATGTAAAAGCCTACTAGAGAATGATGTGGTGGCAAAAACAGCAGTTAAGTCGCCCTTGTGGGAGCCTAGTCTGCTGTAGATGCTTATCTGTGGGAGAGGATAACCAAGCCACACATCTCCCAGAGAAGCTTATGGGAAGGGCACTCAGCCAGGATCCATTAAATGTCCTCAGCCACCAAAGGGATAGCCTGGGTCTGGGAGGGAGCCTTCCACAGGCCTGTGATTTGGAGTAAAGTGGGAGGTACTTGTTTTGGGCCATCCAGACACCTTTATCCTAATTTTTTCCCTCATATGGAATATGTTTTGTTTTCAATACATGATAAAGCGAAATTAAACTAGGTCCCTGAAACAAAACTGATCTCAGCTATGATCTACCTCTGGAAGTGATTATCTTTGGCACATTGAATTTTCCAAAGTTGGCCACAATAATATCTCCCATCCCACAAGATCTTATCTTTTGAGTTTATCTCTCCATCCCATTGAATCTAGGTTGGCCCGACTGCTTTGACCTATAAAATACAGCAGACAAGTAACGCTGTGCCATTTCAGGGCATAGTCCTTCACTGGCCTGACAGCTTCCGCTTCCTGACCCAAAAGATGCTCAATCTTGGGGCCATTTCTTGTTGGAACCCAGTCACTGTGAGAAGCCTAAGACATACAGAGAAGGCATAGCAGGCACTGTGGTTGGACAGACTAAGCTGAGCTCCCAGCCAATAGCCATCATCAACTGCCAGGTGGGAAAATGGCCCATCTTGAACCTTCAGCTCATCTGAGCTCTAGGTAACTGCAGCTCCAGTCAACACTGGACTGCAATGGCATGGAAGACCCTGGGTAACCCAAGTCAACCCACAGAGCAACTGCACAAAAGATCCAAAGAGAGAACCTCCCGGTAAGCCCAAGTCACAGAACTGTGAAAATAAATAATAAATTACTGTTTAAGCAACTCAATTTTGGGGGCTTTGTAACAGCAGTAATAGACAGCTGAAATATTACCTATCGTAATGACCAAACTGACTTAGAATATATTTTTAAGAATATAAAACCATTAGAGAATATTTCACGCTGAAGACCTGGAAGTACAGGCAGCATCAACACTCAGAGGCAGAGACGGGCTGGACAAATCCACTTGGCCACACTGGATTTCTTTTCTCTAGGTTACGGGAACAAAGCTATGCTCCATCTATGTCTTTCAGAGTGTTGTTGAATCTAGTTTTCTAAAACCCATGCAAGTACCCAATGATGAAAACAATAAAAATAAACTTGAACACTTAAAAGAGCAATGCTGTTAACATGCACAGCCACCCAACAGTGGCTTAGTTTATCTGACATCAGGCAGGAGAACAATGCACTGTCAGAGCTTAGGAGGGCACAGGAAAGGAGATCATTAATCACATGACCTGCCTGGGATTCTGGATGGGTGAGTTCAAAGGGCTAATTAAGCCCCTTTTCAAAGCCACATCATTTCCAGTGTGTTTTAAAAATCACACACTTGGTCTGCACAGAAGGAATGTCAAAAATACCAGTTTTGGTGGGGGGTTTGTTTTGTGTGTGGCACCATTCTAAAAATCAAGTAAGTCTTTTTTATTATGTTTTTCCAACACTGAGTATGCAAGAGAATATTTACAAAACATGTAAGGTATAAAGAATGATATAAATGGCCGGGTGCGGTGGCTCATGCCTGTAATCACAGCACTTTGGGAGGCCAAGGCGGGTGGATCACTTGAGGTCAGGAGTCCAAAACCGGCCTGGCCAATATAGTGAAACCCTGTCTCTACTAAATATACAAAAATTAGCCAGACGTGGTGGTGCGTGCCTGTAATCCCAGCTATTTGGGAGGCTGAGGCAGGAAAATTGCTTGAACCTGCCAGGCAAAGGTTGCTGTGAGCAGAGACTGCGCCACTGCACTCCAGACCAGGCGACAGAGTGAGACCCTGTCTCAAAAAAAAAAAAAAAAAAAAAAGAATGATATAACTGGCCAGGTGCAGTGGCTTGCACCTGTAACCGGAGCACTTTGGGAGGCAGGGGCAGGTGGGTCGTTTGAGCTCAGGAGTGAGCAAAGGGCAAAGTCCTCGAGCAGGTTTGGTCTCAGCATTTTCCCTATCTGCCAGGTGACCCTGCCCTTGCCCCCCAGCTTCTCCTTCCCTTCTTACTTGCATCCCATACCACTGCTATGTCTGAATGTTTGTGTCTCCTCAAAACATGTGAGTTGAAACCCTAACCCCATGGTGGTGGTATTAGGAGGTGGGGCCTTTGGGAAGTGATTAGGTCATGAAGGTGGAACCCTCCTGAATGGCATTAGTGCCCTTATAAAAGAGACCCCAGAGAGCTCCCTTGCGCCCCTTCCATCATGTGAGGACACACTGAGAAGATGGTTGTTCATCAATCAAGAAATGGGCCCTCACGAGACACTGACTCTGGCCATACCTCGATCATGGACTTCCCAGCCTCCGGAACTGTGAGAAATACATTTCTGTTGTTTATAAGCCACTCAGTTTAGCAGCCAAACAGACTAACACACATACATACTGAGCACCTACTGTGCAACAATAAATCAAGACAGTTCCCAACCTCATAGCAGTCTAGCAGGAGATTGCTAAGTATAAAATACTAACACCAAGCAATGAGGCATAGACCAACCCCGCCTATGCCCTAGTTTCATGCATGGCTCTGCTATAATGTCACCTTCTCAGAGAATCCTTTCCTGACCACCTTATCCAGCTACTCCCTTCCACCACTCTGTCATGTGAACCGGCTCAATTTTTTTCCATAGTGCTTATCGCCACTTGATCTTATCCATGCTGTTCACTGTCACATAAGCTCCAGGAGTGCAGGGACTTTTGCATCCTCAGCCCTTAGAAGAGGCCTGGATGTTAAGTGAGTGAATGAAAGAGGGCTGTACACGATGCTCTGTCAACACAGAGAAGGGGGTGAATTCAGCTTTGGCTGGCTCTGGAGAGGATGATGGCTGAGCGGAGTCCTGAGCAGACGGGTAGTTCTTTGGATTAGGGCCTGTACTGTGCTCAACTGTGTACAAGGCTCCCCCCACCTTGCTGGAGGTTCCTTGAAATAGGGACTGTTCTCACTCATTTGGGGATTCTCTGAGGCACTGGGCATAGTGACCTGCATTCATTCATTCCACAAATATTTAAAGCACCTACTATGTGCCTACTAGTGTTCTAGACAGAGTGAAAATTAAATTTTTTTTTTCTCTAAATTAAACTGCATAAAAAAGTCTGGAATTTTAACCAAGTCTCTTTGATCAGGGACAGCTTTTACAAAACTCAGATGATGTGTCCTTTAAAATATAAAACAGTTGGCCAGGCGTGGTGGCTCACACCTGTAATCTCAGCACTTTGGGAGGCTGAGGCAGGCATATCACAAGGTCAGGAGATTGAGACCATCCTGGCTAACATGGTGAAACCCCATCTCTACTAAAAACAAACAAACAAACAAACAAACAAAAAAACCCACAAAAAATTAGGTGGGCGTGGTGGCACGCACCAGTAGTCCCAGCTATTTGGGAGGCTGAGGCAGGAGAATCGCTTGAACCTGGGAGGCAGAGGTTGCAGTGAGCCGAGATTGCACCGTTGCACTCCAGCCTGGGCGACAGAGCAAGACTCCGTCTCAAAAAAAAAAAAAAAAAAAAAAATATATATATATATATATATATATGTATGTGTGTGTGTGTGTGTGTGTGTATAAAATAGTTCTAGAAACACAATCTTCTTCAACATTTTCGACTTCATATTATTCTAAGTGAACTAATGCAGAAACAGAAAACCAGACACTGTATATTCTCACTTATTAATGGGAGCTAAACAATGAGTACACTTGCACGTGAAGAAGGGAACAACAGATATTGGGGCCTACTTGAGGGTGGAGCGTGGGAGGAGGGTGAGAATCAAAAAACTACCCATTGGGTACTATGCTTATTACCTGGGTGGCAAAATAATATGTACACCAAGCCCCTGTGACATGCAATTTATTTTATTTTTTATTTTTTGAGACGGAGTCTTGCACTGTTACCTGGGCTGGAGTGCAGTGGTGCAATCTCAGCTCGCTGCAACCTCCGCCTCCCGGGTTCAAGCGATTCTCCTGCCTCAGCCTCCCGAGTAGCTGGGATTACAGGCACGTGCCACCACGCCTGGCTAATTTTTTGTATTTTTCGTAGAGACGGGGTTTCACTATGTTGGCCAGGCTGGTCTCAAATACCTGACCTTGTGATCCACCCGCCTTGGCCTCCCAAAGTGCTGGGATTATAGGTGTGAGCCACCGCGCCTGGCCTGTGACACACTCAATTCATCTATAGAACAAACCTACACATGTGCAACTGAAACTAAAATAAAAGTTTTTTAAAAAAAGATTTTTGGCCAGGCGCGGTGGCTCATGCCTGTAATCCCAGCACTTTGGGAGTCCAAGGTGGGTGGATCACGAGGTCAGGAATTCGAGACCAGCCTGGCCAACATGGTGAAACCCCATCTTTACGAAACATACAAAAATTAGCCGGGCGTGGTGGCGCACCCCTGTAATCCCAGCTACTTGGGAGGCTGAGGCAGGAGAATCCCTTGAACCCTGGAGGCAGAGGTTGCAGTGAGCTGAGACCGCACCACTGCACTCCAGCCCGGGTGACAGTGTGAGATTCCATCTCAAAAAAAAAAAAGGATTTTCAACTTCAAAGAAACAGCACAGAGCCAGTGAGCTAGTTGTGACCTTGTTTCTAAGAAGCCAACTCCAGAAACCCCCAAACCAACGAAAGAACTCCATCCTTAATATTCTGTTCCTCTAGAACTACTCCTGGTACCAAAATAGTTCTAGAGGGACAGAAATAATAGGATAGATGTATATATAAAGGGGAGTTTATTAAGGAGTACTGACTCACAATCACAAGGTGAAGTCCCACAATAGGCCATCTGCAAGCTGAGGAGCAAGGAAGCCAGTCCTTGCGATCTGAACTGCCTATCATGAACTGGGTGCTTTCTGACCTATCTAGCCATAAAGTGGGGTGTGTACAGCAGCATTCTATCATCAAATGGAAATGGTATATACATGATCAGGCTCGAGCAGGTCCTGAGGGCACAAGCAAATTACATGAGGAAGTTGCTCAAATGCCCTGTCACCCTGCCTTCTCTCCCCGAGCCTGCACCGATGTCCTCATGGGTGGTGTTGGGGGGTTCCCTATGATCAGCTGACAGAGGAAGAGAAGACTAGGGCCTGATTTACAGATGGCTGTGGATGATATGCAGGCACCACCTGAAAGTGGACAGCTACGGCACCTACAGCCCCTTTCTGGGACATTCCTGAAGGACAGTGGTGAAGGGAAATCTTCCCAGTGGGCACAACTCTGAGCACTGCACCTGGTTATGCACCTTACTTAGAAGGAGAAATGGTCAGATATGTGATTATATACTGATTCATGGGCTGCAGCCAATAGTTTGGCTGGATGGTTAGGGACTTGGAAGAAGCATGATTGGAAAATTGTGACAAAGAAATGTGGGGAAGAGATATGTGGATGGACCTCTCTGAGTGGTCAAAAACTGAGGATATTTGTATCCCATGTGAATGCTCACCAATGGGTGACCTCAGTAGAGGAGGATTTTAATAATCAAGTGGATAGGATGACTCGTTCTGTGGACACCACTCAGCCTCTTTCCCCAGCCGCCTCTGTCATTGCACAATGGGTCCATGAACAAAGTGGCCACAGTGGCAGGGATAGAGGTTACACATGGGCTCAGCAACACAGATTTCCACTCACCAAGGCTGACCTAGCTACGGCCACTGCTGAGTGCCCAATCTGCCAGCAGCAGAGACCAACTCTGAGCCCTCAATATGCACCATTCCTCAAGGTGATCAGCCAACTACTTGGTGGCAGGTTGATTATACTGGACCTCTTCCATCATGAAAAGGGCAGCAGTTTGTACTTGCTGGAATAGATACTCTGGATATAGGTTTGTCTATCCTGCACGCAATGCTTCTGCCAAGACTACCATCTGTGGACCCATGGAATGCCTTACCCACCGTCATGGTATTCCGCATAGCATCGCCTCTGAACAAGGCACTCACTTTACAGCTAAAGAAGTGCAGCAGCAGGCTCATGCTCATGGAATTCATTGGTCTTAACATATTCCCCATTATCCCGAAGCAGCTGGATTGACAGAACAGTGGAATGGCCTTTTGAAGTCACAATTACAATGCCAATTCGGTGACAATACTTCGCAAGGCTGGGGCAAAGTTCTTCACAAGGCTGTGTATGTTCTGAATCAACGTCCTATATATGGTACTGTTTCTCCCATAGCCAGGATTCACGGGTCAAGGAATCAAGGGGTGGAAATGGAAGTGGCACCACTCACCATCACCCCTAGTGACCCACTAGCAAAATTTTTGCTTCCTGTTCCCGCAACATTACGTTCTGCTGGCCTAGAGGTCTTAGTTCCAGAGGGAGGAATGCTGCCACCAGGAGACACAATAAAGATTGCCACCTGGACACTTTAGGCTCCTCCTACCTCTAAGTCAACAGGCTAAGACGACAGTTAGTGTTGACTGGGGTGATTGACCCAGACTATCAAGATGAAATCAGTTTACTACTCCACAATGGAGGTAAGGAAGAGTATGCGTGGAATATAGGAGATCCCTTAGGGCATCTCTTAGTTTTACCATGCCCTGTGATTAAGGTCAATGGAAAACTACAAGAGCCCAATTCTGGCAGGACTACAAATGGCCCAGACCCTTCAGGAATGAAACTTTGGGTCACTCCACCAGGTAAAAGACAACGACCTGCTGAGGTGTTTGCTGAAGGCAAAGAGAATACAGAATGGGTAGTAGAAGAAGGGAGTCATCAATACCAGCTACGATCACAGGACCAGTTGCAGAAACGAGGACTGTAATTGCATGAGTATTTCTTCCTTATTTTGTTAAGAACATGTTTGTGCATGTATACACTTACTCTGGATATAGGTTTGCTGCATGCAATGCTTCTGCCAAGACTACCATCTGTGGACCCATGGAATGCCTTATCCACCTTCATGGTGGATGAAGAAACTATTGTCATTTCCTTTCTCTTTCCTTTATCATGTGACATAAGACTTACTGACGTCATATCAGCATTTAAGTGTTAACTTTATGTAATAGCATTTGGGTTGGGGATTGGTGTGCTTCCAGTTGTAGGAAGGATAGGCGTAATTATGACCTTATTATTTGTCTTTATTTGAAGATTATGTATGATCTCAGGAGATGTGTATGGGTTCAAGTTGACAAGAGGTGGACTTGTGATGGTTAATATTGAGTTTCAACCGGATTGGATTGAAGGATGCAAAGTATTGTTCCTGGGTGTGTCTGTGAGGGTGTTGCCAAGGAGATTAACATTTGAGTCAGTGGACTGGAAGAGGCAGACCTACCCTCAATCTGGGTGGGTACCATCTAATCAGCTGCCCGCATGGCTAGGATAAAAGCAGGTGAAGGTGGCTCACACCTGTAATCTCAGCACTTTGGGAGGCCAAGGTGGGCGGATCACGAGGTCAGGAGATGGAGACCATCCTGGCCAATGTGGTGAAACCCCGTCTCTACTAAAATATAAAAAATTAGCTGGGCATGGTGGTGCATGCCTGTAATCCCAGCTACTCGGGAGGCTGAGGCAGGGGAATCGCTTGAACCTGGGAGGCAGAAGTTGCAGTGAGCTGAGACTGCGCCACTGCACTCTAGCCTGGCGACAGAGCAAGACTCCATCTCAAAAAAAAAAAAAAAAAAAAAAGCAGGTGGAAGTGGAAGAGCGTGGAAGGACGACTAGCTGGCTTAGTCTTCTGGCCTACTTCTCCCATGCTGGGTGCTTCCTGCCCTCAAACATCGGACTCTAAGTTCTTCAGCTTTTGGACTCTTGGACCTTCGACCACAGACTAAAGGCTGCACTGTCGGCTTCCCTACTTTTGAGGTTTTGGGACTTGGACTGGCTTCCTTGCTCCTCAGCTTTGCAGATGGCCTATTGTGGGACTTTACCTTGTGATCATGTGAGTTAATACTACTTAATAAACTCCCCTTTATATATACATCTATCCTATTAGTTCTGTCCCTCTGGAGAACCCTGACTAACACAGGCTGTTTCTCTTTCTTATGGTTTGTGTGTTCACTGGAGTAGCACTTTTAATTTCCTTCAATAACTTTTCCTTTGCATTCATGACTTGGCTAACTGGTGCCAGAGACCTAGCCTTCAGCCCATGTCAGCTTTTGACGTGCCTTCCTCACTAAGCTCAATCATTTCTAGCTTTTGATTTAAAGTGAGAGATCTGTGGCACTTCCTTTCACTTGGACACTAAGAGGCCATTGTTGGGTTATCAGTTGGCCTCATTTCAATATTACTGTGTCTCAGGGTGTAGAGAGATCCGAGGAGAGGGAGATGGGGGAATGGCCTGTCAGTGGAGCTGTCAGAACACACATATTAAGTTTGTCATCTTATATGGGTGCAATTCATGGCACCCCAAAACAATTATAACAGTAACATCAAAGATCATTGATCACAGATCACCATAATGGATATAATAATAATAATAATAATAAACTTTGGATATTTTGAGAATTACCAAAATGTGACACAGAGACAAGAAGTGAGCACACACTATTGGAAAAATGGCATCGATAGACATGCTCAGTGCAGGGTTGCCACAAACCTTCAATTTGTAAAACAAACAACAACAACAACAAAAAACAGTATTTGCGAAGTGCAAAGTACAACAAAACTAGGTATACCTATAATTCTCATTTCTATAGAAGATACTACCATTTACAGTAATAAAGATGAAACTTGCAAGCTAGTATCCCTGCAGGGACCATGAGTCCAAATTCCAGCAAGACAGAGAGAGGGTGGAACCTGTAAAAGTCTCAGTGTAAACTAGGCTTTTCTTTCTGTTAATGCAAATGTCCAAAATCAACACCAGAGTAATGATGCATGGGTGGAAGCTGAAAAAGGCTCAGAAAAAAGACAGAGGAAAACGGATCGTAGAGTCCACATAATAAATTTAAAGAGGTGGTAAGATAACAACATCATAACCAAAGATGGGCAATACTAGCACAGAAAGGTTGCAATGAACTAAAAATAAAGAAAGAAAAGTAGGCTTTTAATTCAGTGATGTGCTATGGAAAGATTTTCCTTATGGAGGACAAACACATCAATGGCAGGTATTAGTAGTGTATCAAAACCATAGCGATCTCTAAAACAAATTATTAATAGTAGTGAAAAAGTCTCTGTTAGAAAGCAACACATTGCAAATTTAAGAGCTGATGTCATCTTTAAATATTTTTGACAAATTCGCAAGTGTTCATTAAACTTGTGTTTATCCAACATTCTCTGAACTAAACTGATACACTGAATAAGGTTTATATGATTCTCTCCATATAAAAACTTTCCTATTTTCCCAAATTAAATCATATTTCTCTTTCTTTCTCTGTCCTACTAAAGATGGTTTCCACTGTCCAACTGGACTGAGTTATTTACTGAGTCTTTTGTCAGTTACTGTCAGTAAAATATTTTAATGACTTAAGACCTTGGTGGTCACATAGTTATTGTACATTTTTCAGTTACGTGGTTTCATTGGTGAGTTTACCTAGTTCCTAACAAAAATTAGGCATGGTGGCGTTATGGTGCATGGGGATAGTGGTCCCAGCTACTTGGGAGTCTGAGGCGGGGGGATCACTTGAGCCCAGGAGTTGGAGGCTATAGCATGCTGTGATTACGCCTGTGAACAGTCACTGCACTCCAGGCCTGGGCAACCCAACAAGACCCCATTTCTTAAAAACACACACACATATATATTTGCTTCATTAAAATACTGTTGATCATGGCTGACAAGTTATTATTGTCTCTCTATTAAAGAGAGAGACAACAAGGTGGGGGAGAATGTCAGGAGGAGCCCAAGCCCATTGCAATCACTTAAATCCAAATGCAACTGGAAACAGAATACCAGAAAAGCAGAATGGAATTCATGGACCTAAAGAAAAAATGCTGAATGCATCATCTTGGTAAATAAAAGCCCTGTTATGCACTGGGGTCTCTTAGCAAAGGATCTTTCACCCAGAAGATACACAGAGTGTCAAGCCAGGTAACTTCAAGGCCAGCATTTCTCCCACTTACCTCTTCTGGCTGGCCACGCCTCATGGGGGAGCAGGAGCTGCAACACTGGATGGCACAAAGCCCTAGCAAACTGACTCATGACAGTCAGACTGTCTGGCAAAGGAGAGAGATGCTTACTTGGATATCACAGGAGAAGATGGTCTCTTAGGAATGCCTCCAGAAAACTCGCATCTTCTCAGAGGGGACCCGAAGTTCACAACGGGAAGAGAAGTTGCTGTTCGTTGCCCCCGCTTCACCTTCTCCACCTGTAGGGGACACATGATAGCCACAGTCCATGACTGGCACTACTTCCACAATTTATAAGACTAATACCCCAGATGGAACAATGCACAGCTTTCTTTCAGAGGGATCGATATGAAGCTATAATGCTTCACATGACAGGCATCTTTGCGGGGAGGAAGGATGAGGTCATCACATTTACATTATCCAGTTAAAAAAAAATCAGCCTCAAAATGCAAAGATTTCCTTATCCTTGTTATCTTTCAAAGAGTTAGCAACAGAACCATATTATGGTCTTAGACATATAGGAACTGAAAAGAGTACAAAAATGTAAAATCACTACAAAAAAATTACAGGTGGGTGAAAATGTGGTTACAACATCTAAGACAGTGAGCTGTGGCCCCTGATGGTATACATGGTATAACGGGTCTGCAACCCCACCTAGTCCTGTAGGTCTTCCCATTACCTCCTTTGGCAGAAGGGAACAGACATCAGTGCCCAGCCTGCAGAAAGTGCTCCACAAGGGTTAGCTCCCTTCTCTCCCTATCACACTTTTCTGCAGCAAGTCCTCATTTGGCCCCTACACTCACATCCATCAATCCCTTTCAACACTAATCCACCGTATAGTAAAATTCGAGAGTCTAAAACATGCACTTCTAAGAGCCACAACAGATTTGAAAAGAAAATATGGCATTATAAAATGCGGTAGTTTTGAAGTAAGTCCTGACATTATTTGATATTCCTCCCTTCGACAGGTGAGGCTTAATTCCTCTCCCCTTGAGTGTGGGTTGATCTTAGTGACTTACTTAAAGGACACTGCAGCTTCCCGATAGCTTGCTTGGAGGGAAGCCAGCTGTGGCATCATTTGGATACTCAACCAGCTTTATGGACAGGCCCATGCAGTGAGGAACTGAGGCCTCCTGCCAACAGCCATGAATGAGCCGTCTCAGACAAGGCCCAGCCATGCTTTCAGATGATGCAGCCCTGGCCAACATCTTGACCACACCTCATGAAAGACCTTGTGCCAGAACCACTAAGTCACTCTGAATTTCTGACCCAAAGAACCCATGAGTTAATAGATATTTGTTATTTTAAGCTGCCAAGGTTTGAGGTGATTTGTTAAGTAGCAATCGATAACTAACAAAAGTAGTATGGCACTGCGTAATTTCTAAATAAATAGACACAACTGGGGGTACCTGCTCAACATTTAATCTACTGATAGTGCCAGTATGCCATCAAAAATGTTTAAGCTTGGCATAGTAACATGTGCCTGTAGTCCCAGCTACTCAGGAGGCTGAGGCAGGAGGATTACTTGAGCCTAGGAATTCACGGTCAGCCTGGGCAACACAAAAAGACTTCATCTCAAAGGAATATTTAATGATTACTTTTGTACGTAAAAGTTGACATAGATCCTCAGTTCTACTTAGATGCACAGGCAAGACTGACCCAGAATCAGATATCCGTAACGAGGAAGACAGAGGATATTTAGAACATTCCTTCTGACTCCTGTCCTCTGGAGGGCAGGCTGTGACGAGGAAATCATTAAGAATTTGCTCCAAGGTACTAAGACTTAAGAGGGTGCAAAAAGTTAAATGATTTTCAAAGGTTGGGTAAAATTTTGAACTAAATCTACCCTTTCCTGCTTTGAGCAGTCCCAGGAGATTGATGGAAACAGACAGCCCAGGTCAAGCACAGAAGTAGTCACACCATCAGACAGAACACAGTCTAGAGGAGTGAGTGGGTGGGTGGTTTTAAACCTACCAGAGAGGCCTCTCCTCCTGCAAGGGCTTCTTTCCCAACATCTCCTGCACCAGATGTAGATGTAGATGTAGCTTTCTTCTTCTCAATGTTTCGAGTGGGTGAAGACTTGTAAGAAGGGTTAAGAGGGCCAAGAGGAGCTAAACGAGGACAGACATGGAATACTAGAAAGTTACAGTATAACAGCCAGAAGGACAGAGAGTACAGATGGAAAAAGTAGAGCACAGAGTTGGGAAGAACACATTTCTGTTAAAATATGACCTGGGCAATCAATATCATACTTTTCTATTGTACACAGGATGGATCTTACCCTAAAAAGGCTCCCATACTCAAGAGTCAAGTTTATTCAAGTTTATTTCAGGGGTTAAAAGTCTGTACTTTGGAGCCACAGAGACCTAGCACTGCCACCTAATAGCTGGATCACCTTGGGCAGGTTACTTAACCTCTCTAAACATCGATTTCCTTGTGCACAAAAGGGTTAACATAGCAGATCTGACTGCTGTGCTTAGAAAGGCCTGCTTACATGGGTGGCCTTTGGCTGGCATCTGGGAACTTAGATTTCAGGAGGGTTCCCACCATTAACTGATGGGTGTCTAAACTGTTTATACAAACAGTATGGTTTATGCTAAGCATCTGCTTTTCTTGTGGGAGTGTGGAATCTGGGTATATGCCTGGGAGGGGATGCCTACATATCTAGCCCCCAGTAAAAACCCTGGGCACTGAGTTTCTAGCCAACTTCCCAGCCTGGCAACATTTCATACATGTTGTCACAATGTGTTGGTAGAGGAATTAAGCTAGTCCCATGTGACTCCACTGGAAGAAGACTCTTGGAAATCCACACCTGGTTACCTCTGGACTTAGTCCCATGCACCTCCTCCATTTGCTAGTTTTTTTCATGTTTCCTCCTGCTATAATAAATCATAGCCATGGGCCGGGCATGGTGGCTCATCTGAGCTTAGGAGGTTGAGACCAGCCTTGGCAACATGGTGAAACGCCAGCCCTTCAAAAAACACAAAAATTAGCTTGGCATGGGGGCGCACTCCTCTGAAAAAGGGGAGATATGAAGAGACAGGCAATTTCTAGAAAAAGACATGCTTTTGGAGTTTTAAAAATCGAGTAGGGACCACTATAAATATAGAATGTCCTTCATGGAGCCCAAAACTGTAAAAAGATCCTGGATGCTGCTAGACTGGGTCACATACAAGTGCCCACCAGACAGGGCTTGTTCTCTGATGGGACCATCCACAACGAAGCTGCTCATTGGCTCTATTATTTCTGATGCAGAGTCTGATTATATTCCCAACACATGATTCCTACAAAAGCTCCAAGTCACATCACAGGCAATGTGACTCTTTCAGCCATCCCTGACAGATTGAACTCCATCCCCTCTGGGGAAAGTGTCACTGCTGTTGATGCTTTGTGTTTAATTTTCTGGAGTAGCTGCAGTTTGTAATAGACTGAGATCCTGACTATATTTCCTCTACCTTTCTCTCACTACACATGTCAGTAAAGCAATTTGTTAAATGCAGCTGTCACTGGAAAGGGATTGATCTTTTCTAGGCTGCTCACTGGATAAATGATCAAGATGAAAGGGCTCAGAGGTGATACAAACCTACTTTAAAATGTTTTGAAAATTTAGGATTTTAGCCTAATACCTGAACACAATATATCTTTCTGGTTAAGTTGGATAAAAATAGGTTTTAAGAAATGCTTTTGTCCTTTCTTTGAAAGGTCTGGGTGAGAGTAGGGGATGATTAAGAAAATGTAAAGTTTTGATTATTGAATAGGACATGGAGAAAAACAACATAATCCAACACCTGGGGTGATACAGGGATACGGAAGGACATTTGTGTTCTGTTTTCCATAACTGCTCCTGGAAGCGCTCTCCTTCCTGAAGGAAAACTCCTTCTGCTGAAAGCACCTTGGACTCAGACCCATGGCTGAGCCTAGATGGCATGTGACAGCATGACTGTGAGCCGGCAGGGGTGGGGCCAGCTCCTACATGTCCCCACAGAACACCTCCAGATGCCATCTGCACTTGCCAGCAAGATGAAGTAGGGTCACTGGTAGAACTGTTTGGGACTGATGGCCTCAGGCAGCCCCCATAAAACCTGGGACTGAGCTGAATTACCTGCACTGGACTGAGCACCCTGAGGCAGCAGTCACCACAGTGGGAGGCCACGCTGGGGACTGCCTGACCAATGATACCCTGCTAGTGTGCCCTAACATCTTCAACTCTTTGTTTCCAGGGAACCACATGAGCCTTTGGGGATCATAGTTCCTATGTGCGTGCCACAATTATCATGACACTGCGTCAGGCCTGGAAGGCATTCAGATCAGTTTCAACTTACTGGCCAGAGCTGTTCTGGGCCTGAGTTGATGCCATGGGCCAGGTAAAAAGATTCATACAGCAACTGATGGAGGAGGCCACCTGGCTGCCTCAAACAGACCTTTCTAAGGCCAGGTGCAGTGGCTTAAGCCTGTAATCTCAGCACTTTGGGAGGCCGAGGTGGGAGGATCGCTTGAGTCCCAGAGTTTGAGAACAACTTGGGCAACATAGGAAGACCCTATCTCTACCAAAAAAAAAAAAAAAAAAAAAAAAAAAAAAAAAAAAAAAATTAGCTAGGTGTGGTAGCACACACCTACAGTCCTAGCTACTCAGGAGATTTCGGTGGGATGATCACTTAAGCCTAGGAGGTTGAGGCCACAGTGAGCCATGATCATGCCACTGCACTCCAGCGTGGCTAAGAGCAACAGAGCAAGACCTTGTCTCCAAAATAAATAAATAAATAAATAAATAAATAAATAAGAAAAAGAAAAAGAAAAGAAAGAGGGGAAAAAAAAAGACAGACCTTCTGGTTAATGAGATTTGCTTTAACTGCTAAGTCCCAGAACCCCTAAAGGACATAACTGAGATCAATACTGCAGGATGGTCTCACCCCCTGCTGTGTGGGGCCCTACTGAAAAATTTTCTGTAAAGACACCTTGGCCAAGGGTCAAGTGGGTGGTATGTGCAAAAATGAGTTAACATAGCAAGCCTGACTGCCGTCCCTATTAAGGCCTGCTTACAAGGTTAGCCTTTGGCAGGCACCTGGGAACTTAGATTTTAGGACGATCCCCCTTTAACTAATGAGTGGCCCACAGGGCATAAACAAACAACATGGTGTATGTTGAATACCTGCTTTCCTTCTGGGAACCTGGAATTTGGGAATGTGCTGGGCACGGAGTACATGTGACCAGCCCTCTGTAAAGACCGTTGGCACTGAGTCTCTAAAAAGCTTCCCTGGTTGGCAACATTTCATACATGTTGTCGTAACTCATTGCTGGGGTGAAAGGCGTCCTGAGTGACTCCACCAGAGAGGACTCTGCAAGCTTGTGCCTGGTCTTCCCAGGACTTTGTCCCATGTGTCTTTCTCCTTTGCTGACTTTGCTTGCGTCCTTTCACTGGGGATCCTGTGAGTCTTCCTAGCAAATCGCTGATCCTGGAGTTGCTCTTAGGGAACTCCAATATATTCCTTATTCTCGAAATGGGGTACTTCCTACTTGCTAGGGTTTTTTGATATCTAATTCATATACCATAAAATTCATCCTTTAAAAAGTGTACAGGACAGGCATGGTGGCTCATACCTGTAATCCTAGCACTTTGGGAGGCCAAAGTAGATGGGTCGCGCTTGAGCCCAAGAGTTTGAGACCAGCCTGAGCAACATAGTGAGACCTTGTCCCTACAAAGAATCCAAAAAATTAGCCAGGCATGGTGGTGTGTGCCTGTAGTCCCAGCTACTTGGGAAGCTGAGGTGAGAGGAGGGCTTGGAGTTCAAGGCTGCAGTGAGCTATGATCACATCACTGCATTCTACCCAGGGTAAAAGAGCAAGACCCTGTCTTTAAATATGTATACATATATATACATATACATATACATATACACATACAATTTGAAGGTTTTGGTACATTCACAAGGTTGTGGAACCATAACCACAGTCTACTTCTAAAACATTTTCAAGACTCCCCAAAGAAACTTTGTCCGTTAAGCAGTCACCCCCCCTTCCTTGCCTCCTCCAGTCTCTGATAACCACCATCTATTGTCCATCTCCATGGATTTTCCTATTTCAGACATTTCACATAAATAGAAGCATACAATTTGTGGCCTTTTGCAACTGGTTTCTTTCACTTAGCGTATTTTCAAGGTTCATCCATCTTGTGGCATGTGTCTGTATTTTTTTTTTTTTTTTTTTGAGATGGAGTCTCGCTCTGTCACCCAAGCTGGAGTACAGTGGTGCAGTCTCGGCTCACTACAGTCTCCACCTCCTGGGCTCAAGTGATTCTCCTGTCTCAGCCTCCCGAGTAGCTGGGATTACAGGTGTGCACCACCACACCCAGCTAATTTTTGTATTTTTAGTAGAGATGGGGTTTCACTATGTTGGCCATGCTGGTCTCGAACTCCCTACCTCAAGTGAACCGCCCACCTTGGCCTCCCAAAGTGCTGGGATTACAGGCATGAGCCACCACGCCTGGCCTGTATTTCTTTTTATAGCTGAATAATATTCTACTTTATGGGTATATCACATTTTGTTTCCACTTTGTGGCTATTGTGAATAAGTTTTTGTGCAAACATATGTTTTTAATTTCCTTGGCTGTATACCTAGGAGTAGAACTGCTGGGTCGTATGGGAACTCTATGCTTAAGTTTCTGAGGAATGGTCAGACTGTGTTCTACCATAGCTGCATCATTTTACATTCCCACCAGCAGTGTGTTAGGGAAGAGTGTCTCCACACCTCCACCAACACGTGGTTATTTCCCCTTTAAAAAAAAATTCTAGTCATCCTAGTGGGTGTAAAGTGGCATCCCACTATGGTTTTGATTTGCATTTCCCTAATGATTAATTATGTTGAGCATCTTATGAACTTATTAGCTATCTGTACAACTTATTTGCAGAAACAGTGTAACTGTATGGAAGCAGCTACAACTAGGCAGAAGTTTTATCTCATTTATGTATCATCACAACTGAGTACACTATCTGGAGAACAGAGAGTAGACCTGACCTTAGGTGGACACAGTGCTGCTCATCTGGAAACAAAGAGAATGCCAGCCCCCACAAATCCTGACATGATGACTTGATCTGCTTTGATAAAGGCAGGGCTTTGATGGTCTGGTCCAGTGTTTCTCAGACTTCAATGTGCAGGCTGGGTGGGGCCTTCCAACCAAGCTCCTAGATGCTGCTGCCATTGCTGGTCTATGGATCACCTTTTGAGTAGTGAGGCTAGAAACTTCTGTTGAGCTTTCATTCTGTGCTAATCATTGTGCTATCTCATTTGCATGCACTCTCTCATTTAATCTTCACAATAATTTAAAATAGCTCCATCTTATAGACGAGAAAACTGAGGCTTAAAGGAGTTAATTAACTTACCCCCAATGGTGAGAGCTAGTGAGTGGTAGAGCTGGCTATGGGACACCCCAGACTGGTCTACAGGCTATTTTGCCACACCATCTCTTAAGAAAAATCTACTAACCTCTGGAGTTCATCAAGTGGGGTTTTCTTCCCCTAAAGAACATGCTCTCACACTCATAAGATAATTTACTCACCTCTGTGACACTCAAAAGAAACATAAAACAGCAAAACACTGGTATAAGATGTTATTAACCAATGAAGACTTTTCGCAAAGCCAGCAAATAGGAAGCAAAATCCAAAAATTCAGGAGTAACTCCTAGACTGACCAACACTTCTTCGGGCATTTTCCTTGGTGTTACCAGCTTAGCCTCTTTTACCTGAATCACTGGCCTGCCCAGAGAGCATGACTGAAGCTCTGCTTCTGGCTAAAGAAGACTGTGTGGGTGTCAACAGTCGCGAAACAAGAATGGCTTCCATTGGACTAAGGTGCATGCGATGAGCTGAGGGATGGAATCAAATGAAAATTTTAAAAAGCAAAACTAAAACAAAACAAAATAAAACATTTAAACAACACAATGCATGGTGCAAATTAACTTTCGGGTGGCAGAACGTGGAAAATAAAAATATTTGAACAAAGGATGGATTTGGAATTTGTCATAGTAAAATAAAACAAATAATGTGTCCTTTAGAGTTTGGGAGAGTGCATTAATTGTCACTAGGTACCAAAATCCATTTAACATGCTATTGCAGTACAGTGACCTGTATCACTCAGAGAATTAGCCCACCTCCCAGATGTAATATGGACTCAGGAAATCATTTATGGCCAGGCATGGTGGCTCATTGCTTGTTATCCCAGCACTTTGGGAGGCCAAGGCAGTCGGGTCACTTGAACTCAAGAATTTGAGACCACCCTAGGCAACGTGGCGAAACCTCGTCTCTACAAAAAATGCAAAAAAATTAGCTGGGCATGGTGACATGCGCCTGTACTCCCAGCTACTTGAGGCTGAAGTGAGAGGATGGCTTGAGCCCGGGAGGCAGAGTTTGCAGTGAGCCAAGGTTGTACCACTGCACTCTAGCCTGTGCAACAGAGAGCCTGTCTCAAAAAAAAAAAAAAAACCAAAAACCAAAAACCAAAAAAAAACCTTTACTCCAAGTAGAAAACAAATTATGCCTATAAAACACTTGTTTTAGGTCCTGCGCTAAGAAGCATTTCATAACACACTGATTTTTAAATAAAATGTCATCTTCTAATAGTATAAAAATACATCTTTTCCTACTTTTTACATGTCAATAAGGGTAAAAATTAAGTGAGAGGCACAAAAATACAGCCAACTGATTATCAGCTTTAATGAAAGACAGTAGTATTCATAATCTGGAAGTCAATGACCAAAATATTTAGATCAGTTTTGAATGTATTATATATGGCAATGAATTAACTTTTCCCTCACTCTGTATTCAGCTCTTCATCACTTCCAGGTTCCTGGTGCTTACCATGAACTGCATCACAGATCAGTAGCGTTATGAACCTTATAGGGTCTCTGACACACATAATATGCTTCTGGGATAGAGGTACAAGGTCAATGTCACTGGAAATAACCAGGAAGGCACACCAGCCTCTGCCAAGTCGCAACCAGCCTTTTGCTCTGCCCTTGGTGATAACTTGTGCTAAACACTCCACTGGCACCTGATACTTCTTCAGTGTTGCTTTAGAATAAACATTTAGTGCATGGAGAGCTTCCCTCATTTCCTTAACCTGTATACTCTGAAAGGTATAAACAGACTTTCAGTGACTTATCTGAGCCTTTGTGAGAATGCAGACCGTGTTAAATCTACTCAGGTTCTGGAACTGGCACACGTCCCATACACATCATCTCCCAACTCAAAACAGAGTGCCACCCAACCTTTTCCTCTTTTAGAGGCCTCATTAGTTCTGTGCTTCTCTTTTCATCTGCAAAATGGGCAGGCCTATAAACCACAGATGAGTGCAGAACCCCATTTTTTCACATATCTAAGCCTCCCATGTAACTATAACTTATCAATTCTGCTCTTTCTGGCTAATCAACTGTATTCCATCATTGACCAGGCAGTTACTTTAATGGTCACATCTGCCCACTGGTTAATTAATTCCTGGGCAGGATAACTCCTACATGCAATGTGGAAAACAGAACAGTCTCTTTCAGACTTGGAGACTGCATTAATTCTTGCCTCTATTCAACAACGACCTGGCTCTAAAGAGCCGTGCCACGTTCCAAAGTCCCATTGACAAGGCCCTAGGGCTCCCACATTCAGACCACAAGACTAGGACAATGATGGTATCTGCAGAAGGCTCAAGAGGAGACTCTCACAAAGACAAACGTTAAGATGCTCACACCAGAAAAGAAACAAACTGGAGAGACCAAGTCTACATGTTCACTTGCCTCGGTCTGGGGAATAGGATATTGCCACGGTGGATGAAGACAGGCGTTTACTCATGGGAGGCTCCGTCGGCTTTGGCAAACTCATAGTTGATGTTGAAAGTTTGTCACATGCTGCAGAGAAATGCATTAAAGACATTGGTATTCATCACACTACTGTAGAACCGAGAAACACATATCCCAAAGTGTCCTTCCTGTCCTCATCCACGCACCTCCTAAATGCTGTGGCACAGCATGCTCTGCTTTCATCATCCTGGCATCTCATTATCCTAATCTAAAAATGCCCAGGCTACAGCAGCCCTTGGTCTGCAGCAAGATCTCTGCAACTTCTTCACTGTGTTGTCATCTTCAATTTCAAATGTTCAACCTCACTCAACTGTTCAACTAAAGCCGTGTTAATCCCACCAACAAATCATTTTCTTTTGTCTAGGGATTTTTGAGCATGCTCATGTCACACAAAAACAAAACCAACTTGGACCCAGAGACAAATCACCACTGGAAAACGCCCTATGGTCTGACTGTCACCGCTTGCTGAAAGCGACTCTTTTATGAAGGTTATCTGTAGCTCAGGTTGGAGAGAGATGAAATCCGTCCTCTCAGAGTTGTATTTAAAGCAGAACGGCCTCTTTAGCAGTTGGTTTTCCTTTTCTTACTTAGTAAGAGACACATCAAAATGGTCCTTTTGCAAATGCTTTAACTGTTTGAGGTTAGGATTTTAACAGGCGACCCTGAGTTTGGTGTTCTTACATTCCAGTCATTATTTCAGACAGTAAACAAAGAGATGCTGACAGTGCCCTGCCAAGCTATGTTAGAGCCTGAGGCCAAAAGAAAAATGTGTGCTCTTGGTTGTAGAAAAAGCAAACTCATCAATTATATTTTCAAAATCTACTCCTCTGCTCATCGTGTTTTCACATGAGAACTGTCATAAGAACTGCCACGTTCTATAATTTCTGCTGACCAAATGACAATCTTAAATAATTTTTTTTTTTTTTTTGAGACAGAGTCTTGCTCTGTCTCCCAGGCTAGAGTGCAGTGGCACGATCTCGGCTCACTGCAACCTCCGCCTCCCGGGTTCAAGTGATTCTCCTGCCTCAGCCTCCTGAGTAGCTGGGATTACAGGTGCATGCCACCACGCCCAGCTAATTTTTGTATGTTTAATAGAGACGGTGTTTCACCATGTTGGCCAGGATGGTCTCAATCTCTTGACCTCGTGATCTGCCTCAGCCTCCCAAAGTGCTGGGATTACAGGCATGAGCCACTGCACCTGGCCCAATAATTTTTAATTAACTAAAGCTGAAGTAAAAGTATAATAAATTTGATTTGTGTAGAAATAAAACTATTTAAAGTTGAAATTATATGAGTTTTAATACTCTTTTCAATTTTTCCATATTTTAAACTACTTTAATGTTTTGAAAAAATTAAACATTAGAAATTAAATAAAACCATGTATATAGGAGTACACATTTTCCCTTTTGCTTCAGGCTCTGATATGCTCAGCATGGCACCAGTCTTTAGAAATTTGTTGTTTATTATGGATTGTTTTGCATTAATTTTGATTTTAAAAAATATCACATTAAGATATTATTTTATCTTTATTACTGAGATTTTTGGCACTCCCTTAAATTGTGTGCTCTAGTCAAGCACTGCACTCATTTCACCCTGGCCCGGGCCCTGGGTGCTGATTCCCAGTGGGTGATTACTCCACCTCTCTGCACCTTTCTTTTTTCTTTTTTTTTTTTTCAAGACAGAGTCTTGCTCCGTTGCCCAGGCTGGAGTGCACTGGTACGATCTCACTGCAACCTCTGCCTCCCGGGTTCAAGCAATTCTCTAGCCTCAGCCTCCTGAGTAGCTGGGGCTCCAGGAACCCGCCACCACACTTGACTAATTTTTGTATTTTTAGTAGAGGCGTGGTTTCACCATGTTGGCCAGGCTGGTCTTGAACTACTGACATCAAGCAATCTGCCTGCCTCAGCCTCCCAAAGTGCTGGGATTACAGGCACAAGCCACCACGCCCAGCCCCCCTGCACCTTTCTTAGGGGCAAAGTCAGTGCCCACACTAGAGGTAACTCTGCTTGTGCAGCAAAATTGCTGTTACGAAGCACCCCCAGTAAGGATTATTCATTGTCAAAAGAATGTCAGAAACCAAGGATATTGATTCCTACTGCTAATATGACCTTCCGCATTGCTGGTAAATATTGCATCCCTTTTACAGCTTTTTTTTTTTTTTTTTTTTTTTGCCAGTTGAAGATGGATTGAATTTCTAAAGTCATTATTAAATGGAAACAAAGTTTGGCTAGTTCTGTTCTTGATCTAGACCAGAGGAGTTTCCCAGGCCTGTATACAAAACAGATAGCCTATTAGATAAAATCAAGCACAAAGTCAAATTATCTAATTATTTGGATTACCAGTGTTAGCACTGATAAACTCCCTACCACTCCCTCTCAAACACCTCTCCAGGAATCTATCACTTTAA
This sequence comes from Pongo pygmaeus, assembly GCF_028885625.2. NCBI lineage: Eukaryota > Metazoa > Chordata > Mammalia > Primates > Hominidae > Pongo > Pongo pygmaeus. The sequence continues at coordinate 20,580,989 of NC_072396.2, forward strand.
CACTAAGCCCAAGTTTTCCATTCAGAACTCCGGGTGATTACAGGTTTTGGTAACCAGAAGTAATCAGAATGCCCTACTACTTAATGTCTACAACAGATGATGAAGAGATTGTTAAAGATCTGAATGTGCAAAAATCCAACACTGACAAGATTTTCAAGGCAGACGTTAGTGAGTTGAGGATGAAACGTCTCCAGGGCACTAAGATGTAAGGCATGCACTGCTCTATAATGACAGAGAAACAAAGAAATATGGGCATGTCATTCACATTGCTAGGGAAAAAAAAACTGTGATAGGCCAGACTAAGAAACCAATTGTAAAACTGCTTGACACAGACATGGTGATGGGGGAGGATGATCAGAACAGTTATCACAAAATGCTATGGCACAGTGATGCTCGGATATACCGTTGGTGGACTCGGCAGCTGCGGCAGTGGTCCCTGCATCCGGAGGGAGGGTGCTGGCTGCTAAACCTAGAGGAGGGGGTGGGGTATTTTCTGATTCACCTACACAGCAAAAAATCAGAGCAAAGAGAGGTAAAAGAAAAAAGTCCCAATTTCTTGTTGCTTCTTAGTTTCTAATTAGGAAATTAGAAAAAGTAACTGAAATGGGTTGTTGACTTTTCAAAAAAGAAAAAATAAAGTATATTTACTGCCCAAAGGTGAAAAGCACAATGCAGCAAAGTCAAGAACTGTCCTGTAAACTCAAATTCATTTGCTCTCAGATAGAGCTAGTACACACCTCCTGCATAATAGAATGCTAAGATCGCTGAAATGTAGTGAGACACTGAAAAGAAGGAAAGGCCATCCAGAGACTAGTAACAATCCATATATTAAATTATACATTTGAAAATTTAAAGATGAGTATGAACTGGTAATGAAATAAGTCACCTTGAAACAAAGTCGAAAAAGCAACAAAAATTTAAAATGAAGCAGGAAATAGTCCAGCCCTTTTTGGAGGGTAACTGCCACTCTGCTTTTCCTGATCACATCTGGAACAGTGACAGAGCCTCCTGCCGTTTCCCTCCCCCGAAGTCAGACCATCCCTGGGCTTGCCAGCTGGGCCCGGCTCACTGGGCTCTGCGTTCAAAGTCTTTTCTTTTGCTCTCCCTCAAAGCCCAGTTTTTGTGTCAACTGCTGTTTGCTATCATGAAGAATGCACAGATCCCCTTCATAACAAATGCATGCATAGGAATCTTGGCAGTTTTAAACATCACATCTGAAAGTGGTGCCTCTGAAAAGCTATGCAAAGTGCAAAGCATCCCCCAGATCCTGGAGACACCCAGCGGTGCCCATAATCCCCTGCCTGCTCCATTATTTCCCACCCAGGACCTGAAATACATGGGCAACCCTTCACTCACCATCATGTCCTCCGGGTCCAATGGCCAGTGGTGCTCCCCACGAATACTTCTTTTTCAGCTCCAGCTGCTGTGTGCGCTCCAGGGACCGGCGCATCATCGCCTCCAGCCGTTCCTACACAGTTCGTGTAAGGCAAGTGTTAACAAGATTAACTACCCAGCCCCACCACACTGCCTGCTGCCTCAGTGCACGGTGTGAGTCACCAAATGGGGCTTTCTGTGCTCAGCATCCAAAACCCAGGCATACGTGCTCTCTCTGCCACACCAGCGTGTTCTGAGTAGGTGGAGAGTAAACAATGCGGCTAGGCTAGCACTGGCTCTCAACCCAAACACCGTGCGTCCTGTCCCCTCCCCTCCCTGGGGAGAAGCTGTCCTAGGAATAATGCCCAATAAGCATTAACTCCTTGAGGTCTATCTCAAGCCATTTTGCCCTATCCAGGAGAGCTGGAATTCTGCTCCAGAACCAAGAGCATCCTTTCTAGTTAAAAGCATACAACATTTTGCTTTGAGAAAATTTTAATGCAAATATAATTTGAGTTTTTGGGGTGATACATGACACTGAGATCTATTTTGCAAAGCTGCATTTTCATCTTAGAACTTCTTAAAGGGGAACCAACTGTTTTACATAGTGTGACACTTTTCTGCTATATAGTAATCTGGGATAATATTGCATATTTCAAAATTTTCAAGAGGCAAGAGTAAAGAACCTTCTGGCCACAAAAAAAAAAAAAAAAAAAAAAAAGCATCCACGCGTTCCCAGAGTTACTTAGGTGGAGGAGGCAGAGAGGCAGAACCCAATAATTTTTAACCAGAAGAGAAAAACAACCATTAGGCTTTGGCTTCTCTCGTAACAGTATTTATCAAAAACACTCTCCTGTATTACCCAAATTGTTACTTTCATAAAGTTGTCCTTGGTGCTGCGGTGAAGGTGCTCTAATTCTGCACTCCCCACCACCTCCATGACACTGCAAATACCAACTCCTCTCCCTATCTCCACTGGAGAAGGCCTGAGCTAGCAGTTATAATGACACCCTTTTGCCCTCATAAAACCCAACCCTGAGGTGCTCCAGGAACTGGGCTGATCATAGCCTGATTCTAAAACAAAAAGATGCAATTGTCATGGCTTAAAAAAACACACACAGAAGCAAAATTAATTTAGGACATCATCAACTGAGTAACCATGACTTAAAGATCAGGAAAAGGCTCCTTTATGTCACACTTACTAGAAACGTATAAAGGTCACTTAATAGGTATCTGGATTTATCCCTTCTGTCTATACCAGAGGGATGCAATGAGGATCTGGCTTCTCCACATCTCAGCCTCCTCTGCATAATTTTTCTCTGAATAGCACTTTTTGCTAAGAGACTGCCTCTCCAGGGACCTGTGAGCAGAAAGGCGGATTTTTACCTCCTGTAAGTCTTAGATTTGTATTAGCTATTAACTGTGCTCTTGTTTTTGGCCTGAGACTCTACAATCATGAGTATGCATGCCTTGGCAGAGTCCAGTCCTCACGACCCTGGCCCATTAAACGATGATAGCCAACTCTGGCAGTCTGCCTGATAAAAGCTGGGGCTTGGAAGGAAGAGGACTTCTCTGCCATGTGATGCCTGAAGTATAGCCACTCGAGATTGGGGCTGAATAGTATTTCATTACACGGTTTTTAACGTAAAGTATTTAACCAATGACCTAACTGAAGTGTTGAAACCTTTCATCCTAGAGTGAATTAAGTATTGGGTGGGTTACGGTAGATTTCCTACATGCCAGAAGGACCTCACAAAGTGGTCCCTTCTCTACTAGGGGACCAATGAGAACAAAGAATAGTGAGCTTCACTGAACCAGCCTGACCACTGATCAGCTATCTGGGGGGCACCCTTGTAAGGGAATGAGTGCTCACCGAAAGCCAGACCTGCCCCTGGACTTTTCAGTGGCCTCTAGAAAAACTACCCCTGCCATCCATCCCCAGTCCACTGAGCTGCTCCAAATCCCACCACTGGAGATTCATTCCTTCAGACCTTGAGGAGGCTGATGAAAACACAGCTGTCCCTGAGAGAAAGACACACTCACTTTGTATCACCCACTTTTGGAGAGATGATGAGAAATAGATGATAAGCAAGTTCTAAGAGAAGAGGATTTATGGAACCCCAAAAAGTCAGAATGGGGTGATTCATACATACAGAAAACAAAACTCGTCCAGTGCACAAGTTAGTCCTGTATAGATCAGTATTGCCTCGTGTTTGTGTGTACCTTTTTGTTCCTTCATAGGATGAAACAGAAAGGATCTCAGATTTGGAATCAGGAGGTAAGGATTCAAATCCCACCTCTGCCTGACACTTTTTATCCCTGTGACCTTGAGCTAACATTTCAGTCCTAGGCTTCAGTTTCCTTGCCTATAAAATGGGGATGAGCTTAGTAAGTCCTTAACCAAAGCTAAGTGAATCTGAATTTAAAGAGGAAGATTCTTATCAGGACCATTTAGAGCAATAGTTCTCAAATCTGAGAGATCAGGTAGGAGAATCCCCTGGAGGAATTATTAAAACCCTGGGGTTTATCCCCAGAGTTTCTGAGTCAATAGGTCTGGGGTGGAGCCTGCTGAGAATCTGCATTTCTAACAAGTTCCCAGGTGCTGCTGGTCATGGGACCCCCAAGCAAGAGCCACTGGTTAGAGGAAAGGCTGAGCAACAGAAAGTGAGCAAGAGAAAGTTCCATCACATTAGAAAAGCAGTATTAATAAATATCAGAACTGCATACTGCAATTCCTGCCAAGTTCTGGTTCTCCTGAGTATCATCTGATAATCAACAGAGGATGGGGAAAGGGCAAGGCAAATCCTTGTCCCTAGAATCTCCTCTATTAGGTAGGGCTTAGTGGAAGGGTGGAAGGAAGGAAGGAAGGAAGGAAAGATAGGAAGGAAGGAAAGATAGGAAGGAAGGAAGGATAGGAAGGAAGGAAGGATAGATAGGAAGGAAGGAAAGATAGGAAGGAAGGATAGACAGGAAGGAAGGAAGGAAGGAAAGGGAGATAAGGAAGGAAAGAAGGAAGAAGCGAGCCTCACACTTGCTGCCTTGAGCTCTGGCTTTAGATCTGTCTGGATGAATTTGGAGAATCACGACCAAGGTGACCCCGCTGAACTGGCTGAACAGTATTAAAGGTTGCCAGCAGGGCTCATTCCAGACACTGTTACTCAGACAGCAGTCTTTGGCAGGAATGGGTGGTAGGGGGTGGCTGTGCCTCTTCAACTGCCACTATATGTGTTCTTTTTTTTTTTTTTTTTTTTTTTTTGAGACAGAGTCTTGCTTTGTCACCTAGGCTGGAGTGCAGTGGTGCGATCTCTGCTCACTGCAACCTCCACCTCCTAGGTTCAAGTGATTCTCTCACCTCAGCCTCCTAAGTAACTGGGATTACAGGTGAGCACCACCAAGCCTGTCTAATTTTTGTATTTTTAGTAGAGATGGGTTTTCACCATGTTGGCCAGGCTGGTCTTGAACTCCTGACCTCAGGTGATCCACCTGCCTCGGCTCCCCAAAGTGCTGGGATTACAGGCATAAGCCACCATGCCCGGCCCATTACATGTGTTCTGGGGATGACACTGCAGGGACACACCCCCAGCGGTCCTCAGCAGGGAAGTGTGCAGAAAAGAAAGAAAGAAAGAAAAGAAAAGAAAAGAAAAAGAAAGAAAAAAGAAAAGAAAGAAAGAAAAGAAAGAAAGAAAGAGACAGACAGACAGACAGACAGACGGAAAGGGAAAGGCCTTTTTCTCTTTTCTGTTTAGCATAAGGAACATGAAGTTGGCTTTTCCAAATCCAATTTTCCAGGGCCACTGGTCAGGAAGCTATACTGCTCTGAGAATGGGCTGGCATACTGTGTTGTCAGCCCTAACACAGGTGACAGGAACTTGTTCTGGTAGCTTGGTTCCTGGGAGCTGTGTGGCACGTGAAGGTTCTAAGAACTTACCTTAAGGAGTAGGTGGCCTCCAGCAAGAGAATGAGTTTAAGGTCAGGGTGTCAAGTGGACAGTAGAACCACCCCACCCCTCCCTGGGACAGGCCTGACTAGCTTCTACCTCTGCCAACTCTTAAGACCTCTGAGAGACAGGCCATTGGTGGTACCCACTTCTGCCCTGGCACAGACATGAGGGGTTATCAAGAGTGATATCATGGCAACCATAGGGATACAGAGCCAGGGCAGGGCTGGGGTGGGGTCAACAGGCCTCTCGTGAGCTCCTAAGTATCAGACCCAGAGAGGCAGGATTTGGTGGGCAACAAACACTTTCCAACAGGCTAGAGAAGTAAAATGGCCTGCATAGGATGAATGATCTTCCTGCAGAGGCTTTTCTCTGGCTGACAGAGACAGAACATGACAAAAGAAAAAAAAAAAAAGACTTCAATCTGACACTGAGAAGAGAATGGAGAACACCCACAGCCAGGCACTGAGCAGGCTGCAGCCCTCCCAGAGCTCCCCTTGAACCACAGGGGCCAGTGCAGAGGGTTTCCTTTGAAGAGGGGCTTCCGTAATGCAGGCTGATCCCTTCTTCCTAAATGTCACCCACGAGAATGCCAAAAAGGCCTCTGTGCCAGCAGAGCACCGACCCAATGTAGCTAACAAGCCAGCCTGTGTGTGGCAAGTCCCTAAGCTACACCTGGGTCCCCTGGGACCCTGAGGACAGGAGCAGGTGGCAGAAGGAGGCTGCTGTTTCCTTGGGTTGCTACACAACCACAGGAGGCCCAGCCCTCAGCCCTGCCCTGCTGCGCCCAGGGAGAAGAGGGAACCAAGCTCAGCTTGGGCTGACAAGGGTCGATTGGGCAGCCTCCTGCTTCCCTCCACCACATTAGGGGTGCAAGGAAGCACACAAATAGAAAATTACCCATAAGGGAAACCACAAAAGATTCAGCTGCATCAGGACCAACCATATGGCATAAAACTCCCTCACCTCCAAGAAGGGGGAGCCGGACTACTTAATTTAACATGCCTCCAGCACTAATGTTCTGTAGAGAAAAATTATAAACAGAAATTGCCTCAAAAGCAGCCCCCAGTGACAATGCATATGTCAGAGCATGGGAAGTGTCTTATGTGACTTCACAGTACCCCTTCCTGGAAGCAGCAGTAACAAGCTTTCAAAATGGAGAGATCATGGAGGAACAGGACAAGCTCTAAGTCATCAAGGAATGGAGGATGGGAAGAAAATGGGTGAGTCCAGCAACTCTTGACAAACACAGAAGTTAGGAAAGGAGAAATCTGTCCCAAGTTACCAAAACAGCCTATTATACTGTGGCTTTTTCCCATCTACTGACTCTGTTTCATAAGCTTTTGTGGGTAGCTCCCTCTTGACCTTGCTTTAGCCAAGCTCAGCTGAAGTAACTAAACAGAATGTAACATTCCTGAACGATTACTCTGTGCTAGGTGCTTTGCTGGGCACTTTTACAAAAGTCACCTCTTTTAATTCCTGTAACTACCTCTGTTTTGGGCTAAGGAGACAGAGTTAGAGGGGCATGTGACTTGCCTCTGGCCACTAGCTGCTCAGTGGTAGAGCTGGCACTGGAGCTGACATTTGAACTGGGAGCAGATGAAGGCACAGCAATCAGACTGCAGCCAGTAATGGTGAACCATAGCTAAGACACTGGCTTAGACCTCATTTTCTAAGAGGAGGAAAGAAATCACCATGAAAGGGTGCTTCTTGGGCAAAGATGGGTCTGACAGTGTGTGTGCTTTCGTATGTGTTCTTTAAAAAAAAAAGAAGGAAGGGGTAAATACATACAGTGATAAACAACCGTTCAGAGATTTTAAAAAATACTGAATTTGTACAAACATCTTTATATCTTATAGTGTTGGAGATTACCAAACTTCTATATTGTTCATACTAAAAGATGAATCATTATACCTTATGAATAAAAAATTATCATCAACTGACATAAGGTTTTTATTACACCCTAAAAATATAATCGTGAAGAAAATCTATAATACAAATATGCTTTCTAAATATATTTTCAAAATTTAGTAATAAAGAACTCTGTAGGGGTAATTATGTGCCATTTCTTTTTTAAAAGGTAACTGGAAAGAGCAATTAAAGCAAAGAACTACATTAAAATTTAAATATATTAGCATCTTGGTATTTGAGGGTAGACTAATTTGCCAGTAGCAACTGACAGGATCACATTGTTCTCAACCTCACAAGCTCTTGTTCTGGCCTTGTGCCTGCCCTGAGGCATGAACTCCCATCTGTAACCCTCAGATTCACATCACCCAGCCGCTATCCACAATCTCCTCTGAGTCTTTTTTTTTCCCCCTATCTACTAGACCACCAGGGACCCTTTGAGTCTTAGAGTCAGAAAAGGTTATGACTAGAAGAGGCATTGGAGACTGCCAAATCCAACCCTCACTTCACAGACACACAAATCACGGCCCAGAGAAGCCAACCAGTTTGCCCAAGATCACACAGCAAAGTAACACCTGAGTTGAATGGATAAGTCTCTGCGGTTCTATGTTGCTGCTGCTTCCAGTTTCATGTCATGCTGCTGAAAGACGGCACGGGAGCCACCAAGGAGAAGGTGCATGGCAGGTCTCTCTCCTACCCCAGAGCTGGGCAGGATGACCAGGCACTCTGAGCACCCTGCTGAGGGGGCTGGAAGGTGGCGGAGGGTGCACCTGGGCCTTACCTCCTCCTCCCGGAGCTTCTGTTTCCTTTTCTCTTCCACAGCAGCTCTCTTCTGGTCCTCCCGCTGCCGCTGCTCTTCCAGTTTTCGCCATCGCTCCTCCATTTGCTTTTCGTACTGCAGCTTGGCTCTTTTCTGTTTTTCCAGGATCTGTTGCTCCCGAGCAGCTGGGGAAGGAAAGCAGAAGAGAGATGTCATTACCAGAGCATCCCATGCAGTTTGGATTAAGACCAAAAACACGGAAGCAAGAGCAGAGCCCTAAAAAGAGCCTGGTAGGATCCTAGCATGCAGTGATTGAGATAAAGGGTTCTGGTGCCTCTGCCACTAGCTGGGTAACCCTAAGCATGTTAGCTAGATCATCTCTCTGCCTCGGTTTCCTCCTCTACAATGTGGGAACAGTCATGTTTGCCACATCACAGTGTTGTTAAGATTGAACAAGATGATGACTGTGAAGTTCACAGCAAGTGCCTCCCCACGTGGGAGCTATGACTATGACGGCTGTCATTAAGTCAAACTTGTGCATAATGGCTAAACTATATGCTAGGTTGAGCAATGATGCTTATAAGGCTACGTTCATTCAAAAGCAGTTTAACTGTGTGTGCACCAAGCACCAGACACTGAGCTAAGTCAGGGGGTAAAACACATGAATAAAATTTGCCTTATCCTCAAGGCATTTACTAAGGGGCCCTTAATTCCACCTAGCCAAGGCAAGGAAGGGTTCCCTGGAGGAGGCAATGCTTGTACCGACCAGCAAGAGGCAGTGAAGAAGAGAAGAACCTAAAAGCTCCTCATTTGTCTCAATGCAATGGGGAAACGTTATCTCCCTCAGCATCCTGTGAAGAACACTCTGCACTAATCTGTCTACAGCCTGCAAGAGGCAAGACAGCCTTTCTCAACCAGGGCTCTCTATCCTAAAATATAAAATGACTCAAGTGCTGATTTTCTCAGTTCTCCTGAGGATGGCCCTTTTAGATTCCCAAGAGAGAACCCGAGGGAGTGTACACAGTTGACACTTGAAGGTGTTAGGACTTCCTTAGGTCAGGGGCAGCGACTGTTTCTCTTTCTTCAATATCATATCTGCAGACCCTAACACAGTGGCTAGAACACAGCAGAGGTTCAATGTTTGCCGAGTGAACTATTCTGAGAATTACCTATTTGTGAACATGCCAGTTGCAGTATACGTTCACGCCTGATTCTTCATGTTCATCTAGCAATTGTCCTAGTTCCCATTCATTCACAAATTTCTAAGAATCTTCAGAAAAGACACCACCATATCTCCACTCCCTTGGACCAAAATAGCCAAAGTGCATAACTTACCCAGACATTTTTCTCTTTCTTCTCGTCTTTCTTTGGCCAATCTCTGCCTCTCATCTGATTTCAAAAATCCCTCCATGCCTACAAAGGAGAAAACTAGATGATGTTTCAGTTCTTCACTCTTTCCCTATCTGCTAAGTACTATAGGCAACTGGGCACGGCACCCGAGTCTGATTGCATGTGCGCATCATCCATCTCCACCAATTCAACCAAAGGAGGTCCAATTTGTCACTCTCCATGACACACACAGCCGAGGGGCAGCAGCTACCACTTTCGCATGCATCTGCCAAGCTATCCTGTAGTTGGGCCAACATCAGCCCCAGAGGACAAAGCCCCTTCCCTAATCCTTTGCCCCTAGGCAGACAAGGGGTCAGAAAGTACAGTGACAGACGGGCCTGGCAGTGTGCAGAGAAGCCCACTAGGCCTCGTCTAGTCAGGCTCCCAGGCCTGGAGCAGGACCACCTGGGGGAGAGGAGAAGCACAATAATGGACAAAATTTTGAATACTACTCATTACACAGACACTGAACATTTTACTTTTTTTTTTTTTTTTTTTTTTGAGACAGCGTCTCACTCTGTCGCCTGGGCTGGAATGCAGTGGCGCGACCTTGGCTCACTGCAACCTCTGCCTCCCAGGTTCAAGCGATTCTCCTGCCTCAGCCTCTCGAGTAGCTGGGATTACAGGTGCGTGCAACCACGCATGGCTAATTTTTGTATTTTTAGTAGAGATGGGGCTTCATCATGTTGGCCAGGCTAGTCTCAAACTCCTGACCTCAGGTGATTCGCCCACCTTGGCCTCCCAAAGTGCTGGGATTACAGGCATGAGCCACTGTGCCCGGCCTGCTTTCTGAAAGGAGCCAACATATGAGCTCCTTGGGTGAGCACTACGAAAGAAAACACTCAACTTCAATTTTGGTTCTGCCAAGTTTGTGCCAATGTCAATCTTAGTATCTTAGAATCATCCAAATATCTACAACAAATAAGATGGAACAAATGACAACTTCCCCGAAAATGTCTGAGAAATATCCCTGGAGCTTTTCATCTCCAACCAACCCCTGCAGAACCCTAAAGGGCTTTCTAAATAAAAGATTAAATGGATCTTCATGATCATTTTAGGATTACATTAGGATTACAAATAATTTACTGCACTCTGTTACAACTGGACCCAGTGTATTATCTATATAATATTTAAACACACCATTCTGTAGAAGTCAGCTTTCATGTTAATATAACCAGGTTCACTTCCCCAGCATCTGTGCCTTCCTCTCTGGGAGCATCACAAGCTGGCATCATAGTGTGCCTTGCTGCCACAGCAACCTGTGCTTCTTCTAAGGAGGTTCCTGCTGCTGTCCAGGAGGGAGGCCTGAAGGCCTGGCCCACAGTGTAGGCAGTGGGAATGAGGAAGGGGGGATGGCGTGACAAACACTGGATTGTCATGATTCCCCACATACATCTGGTTTTGCAGCCTAGATTATATATCAGGGATATTAAAATGAGATAAGTACTAGAAAAATCCAAGTGCCATTCTTAATTTTGTTTTTAGTCATCTCTTAATCATTATGACACTATCAACAATATGAACGTCATCAAAAATTTAAAGGCCAACTCCTCAGCTCATTCCAGCCACCCCGCAATCTGACTCCAAACTCTTTTCCCAACTTGACCTCAGCACTGCCCTTTCTCCCATGCACCTTCCAGCTCATGCCATCCCTTATTCTACCCTGCTCCACCTGTTTAAACCCTGCCCATCTTCAAGACCCCCACAGTCCCCCAGCCCTGTGATGCTCTGTGCTCCCACATGGTTTGAGGACTCTTATTCTGCTCTCTCTGTAACTCAGTCTCCCCTGGTGTGTTCCAGAGCCATGTGTGGCTGATGCAACTCTGGGTCTATACAGCTCCGGCCACTGTCCTCTTACATGGTGGCCCCAATGTGTGCACACAATGCTCAGAGGCAGGTGTGAAGTTAGTGGAAGGGGAATAAGCATAGAAAATCAGGTTTCTTTTTTCTCTAAACACAGTCAGGTTCTAGTGTCTACCTCAAGAGTCTGATTAATAAGAATTAGTTCTGTGTGAAAAGTTACAAAGAAAAGCCTAGGACGCCTAGACAGATGCTCTCATCGGCACCTACACAAACTCACCCACCCAGGCAGGGCCTGAACCTAGCTCTGTACTGCCCATGCTGCCCTCTAGGTGTTCATGGGCCTGCTTCGTATCTAAAGTAAGCCTGAAAATGGCTGAAAGCGCTCTTCAAACAGAGGGAAAAAAGAAAAACAGAGAAGAAAAAGGGCCAAACACACTTGAAACTGCCCACATTACCTTGAGGCTTTACAGAGGCTGCTTGTTCCACAGACATGCATGATTTTAGGCCGCCCTCTCATGGACACACATGAGAGTCACACCTTCAAATCATCTTTCCAGAAAATCTTTATCATGCTCACCATCATCATCACCAGCATCATCATAATAAGAGGTAATAACTGAGCAGTTCCCAAGGACAAAGTGCACTGCTCAGACTTTCTTAGCCCAACCACCCTATGATGACAGAGGTGCTGTGATGATCCTTGTCTTACAGGTGTAGAAACAGAGGCACTTGAAGCCAGATTCCAAAGCAAGAAACTGACTTCAGGACCCAGTTTAAAAACCATTAAATTTTTTTTTCCTAATGTCTCACATCTGGCTGAAAGGACCCACATTCTTAGTTACCGCTTTTCTATGCTGCTTCCCTGGCACAGGAAGAAATGTAACACCTTGGTCTTAGTGGTGTAACCAAGTGATGCACGCAGGGAACAAATCCTAACCTGGCCCCAAGAATGAGCTTGCAAATCTAAAGAGAAGTCGAGTGTGACTCATTAGAGAAGTATGAGGTAAGCAGTACTGTGAGCCAAGCACTGGCCCAGCTGGACACAGATGTGGTCCCTGTCCAGGCAGGCTAATTAGCAGCTTCCTCCTCACACTAGTGGTTTGAAAATGTTTGCTCAGCAATGTTTTAGGGCTGATGCTGGGTGGGGAAGGGGTTACAGAGGACCCTGGGGGAAGCTGTAAGGCCTCTCCTTGCTCATGCCACAATGCATGGCCGTCTCTTTCTTTTTTAAATTCAGCTTTATCCCACTGAAAGGGGTGGAGTGACTCAAACAGCCCAACATGGGCAATGTGGAATCTCTGTGTTCATTGGGTAGCCATGAGCTATACATGGCTATTTAAATTTCATATCAAAATTAAGTACAGTTACAGTTCAGTTCTTTAGTCACACTGGGCACACTTTAGGCACTTAATAGCCACATGTGGCTGGCGGTTACCACCCTGCAGTGAGAAGCCTGGCAGCTCCCTCCTGTGATTCTCTCTCTGCACGTCTAGCTGCTCTGGGGCACATGTGGATAAGGAGGTCTGAGTTCAGTCGGGATTGAGATTTACTGGATGAGTAAAGCTTCTTCAACACAGCATCTGCTTCTTCTGCTTAATTGTTGAGCAAACACTTTGAGAATATCCATTCCAAGAGAAGCCAAATTAACTCATCTCCAGCTTCCACCTTCTGACTCTATATGTTTCTCCTAAAGGCTGTCGAAGAGCCCTTGAGCTCATTCTGAGGTAAGGAGGGCTGGAGCACAAACCATGGCCTCTAACAAATAAACCAGTTATTACCAAAACACAGCCAGATTTAAACCAGAGGAACTGAGGTAGATTACTGTGAACACTAACACCAGGAGATGCCCTCTAAAGACACAGTGTATCCAAGAAGTAATGCCTGATATGGTTTGGCTCTGTGTCCCCACCCAAATCTCATCTTGAATTGTACTCCCATAATTCCCAGGTGTTGTGGGAGGGAACTGGTGGGAGATAATTTGAATCACGGGGGCAGTATTCCCCATACTGTTCTCATGGTAGTGAATAAGTCTCACGAGATCTGATGGTTTTATTTCTGCATTTGCATCTTCCTCATTTTCTCTTGCCACTGCCACGTAAGAAATGCCTTTCGCCTCCCTCCATGATTTTGAGGCCTCCCCAGCCATTTGGAACTATAAGTCCAATTAAACCTCCTTTTCTTCCCAGTCCTGGATATGTCTTTATCAACAGTGTGAAAATAGGCTAACACAGTGCTGAATTCAGTTCCAAAAGGAAGTCTTTATGTATAGCCTGAAATCCTAAAATGTCTAACTTTCCTACCCAATCATCCTTTGTCCATGTGCCCTATTTGTGTGCATTTATCATCTTTTTTTTATCTTTTTGAGACAGGATATCACTCTGTTGGTTGCCCAAACTGGAGTACAGTGGCACGATCATGGCTCACTGCAGCCTCCAACTCTTGGGCTTAAGTGATCCTCCCACCTCAGCCTCCCATGTAGCTGGAACCACAGGTATGTGCCACCATGCCTGGCTAATTTTTTTATTTTTCAGTAGAGACAAGGTCTCCCTATGTTGCCCAGGCTAATGTTGGAACTCCTAGGCTAAAGCAATCCTCCTGCCTCAGCCTCCTAAAGTGCTGAGATTACAGGCATGAGCCACAGTCTATGGCCATCTCTTTCTTTTTTTAAAACCAGGGACCCAGTTTTACCTTTGAACTCCATAAGAACTTATGGAGAACAGATCCATGCCTACATGCTTGCCAGGGGTTGAGAGGGTAGGGGTGGGAGGGAAGTGGATGTCTATAAAAGGCATCATGAAATGTACTCTGTCTTGATTGTATCAGTGGTAACATCTTAGTTGTGATACTGTTCTATAGTTTTGTAGGATATTACCACTGGGGAGACCAGGTAAAGGGTACATGGGCTCTCTCTGCAATTTTTTTTTTTTTTTTTTTTTTTTTTGAGACAGGGTTTCACTCTGTCACCCAGGCTGGAGTGCAGTGGCACAATCAGCTCACTGCAGCCTCGAACTCCTGGGCCCAAGCGATCCTCTCACCTCAGCCTCCCATGTAGCTGGGACTATAGGCGTGTGTCACCATGCTCGGCTTTTTCTTTTCTTTCTTTTTTTTTTTTGAGACGGACTCTCGCTCTGTTGCCCAGGCTGGAGTGCAGTGGTGCGATCTCGGCTCACTGCAACCTCCACCTCCCGGGTTCAAGCAACTGTCCTGCCTCAGCCTCCTGAGGAGCTGGGATTACAGGCATGCGCCACCACGCCTGGTTAACTTTTGTATTTTTAGTAGAGACAGGGTTTCACCATGTTGGTCAGGCTGGTCTCAAACTCCTGACCTCATAATCTGCCCGCCTCGGCCTCCCAAAGTGTTGGGATTAAAGGCATGAGCCACCGTGCCTGGCCTCGGCAATTTTTTTCTTATTTATTTATTTATTTTTTTGTAGAGATGCAGTCTCACTATGTTGCCCAGGCTGATCTTGAACTCCTGGCCTCAAGCGGTCCTCCTGCCTCAGCTTCTCAAAATGTTGGGATTACAGGCATGAGCCACTGCACCCAGCCTATAATATTTCTTATAACTGCATGTGGATTGACAATGACCTCAAAATAGAAAAGTTTAATTATTTTTTTTTTAAATCTGGCCCAAATGTGAAGCTCTGGGAAGGACCTAAAGGGGATACCCTCTCAGAGATGCCCTACCCAGGAGAAGGACAAAGAGCACCCATGTCAGAGCCACCCCTTCCCCACTGTCGATGCAATAATGTTTCCCAGGGCAACAGCATCCAGGCAAACTTGCAACTCTGAAACAGAGGTCTTTTCCTGGGCAATTAATTCCTACAAAAAAAATGGAATAAAACAGGGATACTGAGCAGCCAAACAACTATTTTATGTTAACAGAAAAGCATAAAATCTCATACTTGACTGAGATCCTATTATCCCTGGGCTGCAGGAACACATTTTGAAAAACTAATTTTAAAATGAATTTTATTAGCTTGAAGTACTCTCCTATAGAATATTAATGACCTGATATTAGTCAATTATTCATGGTACTGATAAGAACCACTATCAAAATACAAAGTTTTAAAGGGAAGCCAGCTGTGTTCAACTTTGAAAAATTAATCACATTAAATGAATTTTAAAATAAACTTTCCGATCACACTCAGATTTGTGCAACTGCAATGTCCAGAAAAAAAGGGGAGGAGGAATGAAGAGCTCATCCAATAGGCAATACAAGGAACGGTCCTCACCTCCTCTGGGGAGCCATCCTGATCCCTTCAAGGGGTTGCCAGGCATCCTCTGCTCTGTGGACTCACAGGCACTGTTTCCCACCTTAGTGGTCACTATTGGTTGCACTGTGATGATCTGTTTAAGCACGTGGAGACCACCGCTTCTCAACTTTGGCTATACAATGGAATCACCTGGAGAGCTTTCAAAAATATAGATGCCTGGGTCTCCCTTCAGATTCTGATCTAGTCAGTCTTAGGTGTGGTTTAGGCACTGTTGCTTTAAAAGCCCCGCGTGTGATTCTAATATGCATCTAGACCTGACAACTGTCCGAGCCCACTGCTCACCACACTTGAACATGCATCAGAACCACCTGGAGGGCTTGCGAAAATGACTGCTGGACATCACCTCCAGAGCTTCTGATGGAGTAAGTCTGGGGTGAGCCCGAGAATCTGCCTTTCTAACAAGCTTCCAGGTGAGGCTGACACTACTGGTCCAGGGCCCACACCTTGAGAACCAGTGTTCTAGATTATGGTGATTCTACAGGGCAGGGCCCACCCTGTGGCTACTCTCTGTATGACAGAGCTCAGCAGAGTGGGCCCCAAAACAGTCTGCAGAAGGAATGATTGATCACCCGCCACATTCCTCCACAGTGTTTACCTTTGCCAAGGTTGTTACTGCCCTACATGCTATTGTCTAGGTCTGTTTGTTTTGTTTTGTTTTCCGTGGAGGTGGAAGGCAGGGGCAGGGGGACTGGGTCTTGCTATGCTGCCCCTGGTTGATCTTTAACTCCTGGCCTCAAGCAATCCTCCTGCCTCAGCCTCTCCAGTCGCTGTGACTACAGGTGTGCACCACCCTGCCAGGCTTTGGGTCTTTTCATTTGACCCTTGTCCTCTAAACTCTTGTCTTATCTCTGAATCTCCGGCACCCTAAAGACTGGGAGGGACTCAAAAAGTTGCTGAATCAAAGGGCCACGAATATTATGTCCCATTGATGGAAACCTCTCCCCACTTACAGAATATTTTAACCTCATACCAGAAGTGTCTATAAAAACAACCAACATTTTAAGGCATCTTTGTACCCATTATTCTGCTAGAGTTGTGGAAGGAATACAAGGGTAAAGAAAGGAAGGCGCTCCATGAGCTGCTCCCCATAGCCCCACCCCCAACACACACACAGATTAATCTTTCCATTGAATTCCATCAGTGCTCTGATTCTCACAGACCTTTTTCCTCTTTACTTCACATTGGGGTCCTTCCCTCTCTCATTCACCACCCTCAGGCACAGGAAACTCTACCCTCCCGATGCCCTCTCTCACCAACTCTCCCTTTCCAATCCATCCATCAGGATACAAGCTTCTTAAGGGCAGGGCTATGTCCCATTTCTTCTTGTAGCCCCCAAAGGGCCTAGCACAGTGTTTTGTGCACAGTAAGCACTCAAGAAATGTCAAGTTCATGAAGGGGAAGCAGTAACATATACTGAGCACCTCAGTTTTTGTTCTGCCTTGGCCTCCAGGGGATTGGAGGATCCCACCCACGTTGAGGGTGGATCTTCCCCCACCTAGTCCACTCAGACTCACACACCAATTTCCTTTGGAAACACTCTCACAGACACACACAAAAATAATGCTTTACCAGTTCTCCAGGTATTCCCCAATCCAGTCAAGTTGACACTAAAAATTAACCATCACACTGGATAAATATAATATGGCATTATACATCCATACAATGAAATAGTGTTCAGCCATAAAAAAAGAATGGAGGGGATGGGAGACATTGTGAAAGACTACTAATGGGTTCAAGATTTCTTTTGGGAGTGATGAAAATGTGATGGTATTTTAGGCAGTGTGACACTTTCACAACATTGCGAATGTACAAAATGCCACCAGATTACACTTCAAAATGATTAATGTTATTATTAGTAAATTATATTGCAATAAAAGAATTTGTAGTGCTCCCCCCCACCCCGAAAAAAAGCAAAATACCAAAAACCACATCAGGGAGTGTTCCACAACAAGGCTTAAAATCCAGAGCCTAGTTGATATTATCTGTGGCCTTCTCCCAAATCTCCTAGGTTGCCTGTTTTTCCTTTTCATCCCAAATATCCAGATGATGTATCTGGTTCCAAAGGCAAACCTATGTGGTACATGTGAGTATGTAAAAATCATATATATTTCTATAAAGTATCTTTGTCACACAATCCCAACAGCTTTGTTATTAATTATAGTTTGTAAAACTGGGGAGCAAAAATAACTGTTAGCAAGTTGGAAGAAAAATGCATGTTTATTTTTAAAAGGGGATTAAAAAAACTGCCAATAAATGATAAATGTGTTGTGATAAACAGCTGCTGTGATGGTTACATGAAATGCGTGGGAAGAACTTCCCATATAACAAATGCTCATTAAATGTTGCTGGCCATTATTTTTAGGGGGGTTCTTTTCTTTTTTTTTTTTTTTTTTTTTTTTGAGATGGAGTCTCGCTCTGTCACCCAGGCTGGAGTGCAGTGGCACGATCTTGGCTTACTGCAAGCTCCGCCTCCCGGGTTCACACCATTCTCCTGCCTCAGCCTCCTGAGTAGCTGGGACTACAGATGCCCGCCACCACGCCTGGCTAATTTTTTGTATTTTTAGTAGAGACAGGGTTTCACCATGTTAGCCAGGATAGTCTCGATCTCCTGACCTCGTGATCTGCCCGCCTTGGCCTCCCAAAGTGCTGGGATTACAGGCGTGAGCCACTGCACCCAGCCCATTTCTTTAATCTAGAAAATAACCCCCCGGCCGGGCGCGGTGGCTCATGCCTGTAATCCCACCACTTTGAGAGGCCGAGGTGGGCGGATCACCTGAGGTCGGGAGTTTGAGACCAACCTGACCAACATGGAGAAACCCCATCTACTAAAAATAGAAAAATTAGCCGGGCGTGGTGGCACATGCCTGTAATCCCAGCTACTCGGGAGGCTGAGGCAGGAGAATCACTTGAATCTGCGAGGCGGAGGTTGCGGTGAGCCATGACTGCGCCATTGCACTACAGCCTGGGCAACAAGAGTGAAACTCTGTCTCAAAAAAAAAAAAAGAAATGGAGAATTTAAAACATCAAGTGACCCACCCATCCAATGTCCTATTAAGTGGGAGGAGTCTAATTATCTCTCTGACTTTTAATCCAGTGTGATTTCTTCTGGACTCTGCTGCTCTCCTGGGAGAGAGGAGGTGGGGTCAGATTCAGATCAGTGAAAGGCAGGAGTTGGAAATTCCAGGCAAGGGTAATGATTTATGCAAAAGTAAACTATCGCAAGAACAAAAAACCAAACACCACATATTCTCACTCATAGGTGGGAACTGAAAAATGAGAACACATGAACACAGGAAGGGGAACATCACACTTTGGGGACTGTTGTGGGGTTGGGGGACGGGGGAGGGATAGCATTGGGAGATATACCTAATGCTAGATGATGAGTTAGTGGGTGCAGCGCACCAGCATGGCACATGTATACATATGTAACTAACCTGCACATTGCGCACATGTACCATAAAACCTAAAGTATTAAAAAAAAAAAAGAAAGAAAATAATAAAGCCTGAAATCCAATTGAACTTTTCAATCTTGCAAGTGGGAACTGAAAATCAACTGACAGAATCTAGAACCTTTTTCATTATTGCATGAGGGTATATTGTTTTTGTTCAGAAAGCATCACATACTCCCGCCTCATATTTTTCATTTAAAACCTCAAAACCAATTACAATCCCATAAGGTCACTAAACTTTCCATTTAAATTTCTTTCAGTGTAGGGCTAAATCTCAATTCTCTCCATAACTCAGGATGAGTGCTTTAATACAATGGACTTTTGATGAAAACCAACAGCGAAATTGTGTAGCAACCTAATTTTTCTTCAAAATGAAATTCATAACCATTAAAGGCACTCTGAGAACATCAACAAAACAACCCTTAACAATGTTAAAATGAGGCCAGGCGCGGTGGCTTACTCCTGTAATCCCAGCACTTTGGGAGGCTGAGACAGGCGAATCACCTGAGGTCAGGAGTTTAAGACAAGACTGGCCAACATGGTGAAACCCCGTCACTACAAAAAATACAAAAAATTAGCTGGGTGTGGTGGTGTGTGCCTGTAGTCCCTGCTACTCAGGAGGCTGAGGCAGGAGAATCACTTGAACCTGGGAAGTGGAGGTTACAGTGACCCAAGATTGTGACACTGCACTCTAGCCTGGGTGACAGAATGAGACTCCATCTCAAAACAAACAAACAAACAAAAACAGTGTTAAAATGAAGGCTTAATCATACCAGCATACAATGTGCAAAAAAAGAAAACCCTAAAAAGTCAATTTAATGTATGATTGGCACCTTCAAAATCCCAAATCATGAAATTTCAGGTGGAACAGCTCTGAGGCCCCATTCAACCAGAGATGAGACTGCTCCATCTCTCTCTCCACCAGAAAGAGAACTCTGTCTTTATGTTCTTGGCTTTTTCCATTCTACCCATCCAATATGAATCAGTTATTGGGCTTTCATTACACAGATGGAGAATGTATGTGGGTAGATTTCCAGGACTGTGAGAAATGAATCAGTTTTCATTAATCGACACTGGAAAGGGGAAAAATATGCTGCATGGGGGTGGGGGATGGGGGGAATAAAAGAGAGAAGGAAGTGAAAGAGAGATGAGGGACTAGGAAGCCATGAGCCACGTTGGACTGCTTCTGGGGAGAGTTGTGACTAGGAATTGAGCGAGGGAAGGGTTTTGTGTGACTCTTGGAAGGTACAGTGTGTGGGTGTGTCAGTGTGTGTGCACAAATAATACTGGGAGCCAGAGGACAAGGCAAAAAGCTGCATGTTAGGAATTCATCTTTTGACACTTTTCTAGTCTCCAGTAAATGTATAAATTGCTTTTAATCCCTTTTGACTACTGAATTCTATTTCTTCGGCTATTACATGAAGTTCTGGTATTTATTTGGGATACTTATTTTGGAAACAAATACCTAGGCAGGAACTAACCTCAGGGGAATCATATGGTTACA